>NC_083334.1:27061382-27367152 GCF_963455315.2 Globicephala melas | reverse complement strand
AAAAGAAATGATCAACAAAGTGAATGCCAACCTAAGGAACGGGAGAAAATATTTTGAAACCATTTATATGATAAGGTGTTACTATACAAAATATATAAGGAACTCATTAAACTCAGCAGCAAAAAAAAATCAAATAATCCAATTTAAAAAATGGGCAAAGGACTTGAATAGACATCTTTCCAGAGAAGATATACAAATGGCCAATAGGTACATGAGGTGTTCAACATCACTAATCGTCAAAGAAATGCAAAAATCAAATCCACAGTGAGATATCACCTCACTCCTGTTAGAATGGCCAATATCAAAAGGATAAGAGTTAAGTTTTGATGAGGATGTAGAGAAAAGGGAACTCTTGTGCACTGTTGGTGGGAATGTAAATTGGTGCAGCCACTATGGAAAGCAGTATGGAAGTTCCTAAAATTAAAAAAAAAGTAACAACCATATGATCCAGCAAGCCCATTCCTGCATATATATCCAAAGGAAACAAAATCACTATCTAGAAGAGATATCTACACCCCCGTGTTCATAGCATTACTTACAATGATATGGAAATGACCTAAGTGTCCACAGATGGATGAACAGATGAATAAACTATGATACACACATGCACACACATAGGCTAAGTGAAATAAATCAGAGAAAGACAAATACTGCATGATCTCACATAGATGAAGCATATAATGTATGATTCCACATATGTGAAATCTAAAAAGGCTCAACTCAAAGAAACAAGGAGTAGATTGTTGGTTGCCAGGGGTTGAGGGGTGAAGGAAATGGAAGATGGTGGTTAAAGGATACAACTTCAAGTCATAAGATGAATAAGTTCTGGGGACCTAACGTACAGCACAGTGGATATAGTTAACAGTACTGTATTGCATATGTGAAATTTAGTGAGAGCAAATTTTAAATGTTCTCACTACTATACATATAAAACTGTGTGAGGTGATGGGTGTTGTTAATTAACATTAGTGTGGTCCTCATTCCTCAATATAAATATATATCAAATCATCACATTGTGGTCCTTAAAGTTACACAACGGTATTTGTCAAATATATCTTCTCCGTAAAGCTCGATGAAGAAATAAAATCTGAAATAAAGAACTGACAATGAAACAAAAAGCAGGCTACAACTGAAACTTTTCCCTGTATTAGCCAATACCAGAGTATAATTATGTAACCAAATCTATGTTTTTGTTTTTTAGTGAAAAAGTATGGGTACTAATTTTCCATTCCCAAATAAGTTATTATTCATGAGCAAACTAATAATAATATAGTCTCAGACATGATAATTTCAAGAGATTGTAGGCAGCCACATATCCTTTCTGAAAACATTACCTTTTTACATAAACTAATGAGAAGACAAAGTAATGAATTAAGTATTTGAGTTATGATTTAAAAAGAAAATCTGGCGGTGGACAATAAAAAGCACTTAAAATTTTCAAATCCACTAGAAGGCTGTTTCGTCTACACTGAAGATCTGTTGTTTAGCACAGCCTCCCTCATTAATTATCTCAGCTAGATCTTCTGGATAACCTGCTGCAGCTTCTACCTCAGCACTCGCTGCTCACCTATGTTCTGAAAATGCCCTTCTTTGCTTATACCTCATGAATGAACCTCTGCTACTTCAAACTTTTCTTCTGCAGCTTCCTTGCCTCTCTCAGGCTTCACAGAATTGAACAGAGGTAGGGTCTTGCTCTGGATTAGGCTTAGACTTAAGGGAATGTTACGTCTGGTTTGATCTTCTATCCGCACCATTCGAACTTTCTCCACATCAGTCACAAGGCTGTTTTGCTTCTTATCATTTGTGTTTTCATTGAAGTGGTTTTAACTTCCTTCCAGAACTTTTCCTTTGCATTCACGACTTGGCTAACTGTTTAATGCAAAAGGTCTAGCTTTTGGCTTATCTCAGCTTTCAGCATGCCTTCCTCACTAAGCTTAATCATTTCTAGCTCTTGATTTAAAGTGAGTTATGTGCAACTCTTCCTTTCACTTGCACACTTAGAGGCCATGGTAGGGTTTTTAATTGGCCTAATTTCAATATCATTGTGTCTCAGGGAATAGGGAGACTCAAGCAGAGGAAGAGAGAGAGGGGAACAGCTGGTTGGTGGAGCAGTGAGAACACATACAAAATTTACGGATTAAGTTCAGCATTTTACATGGGCGTGCTTCATGGCACCCCAAGACAATTACAATAGTGACATCAAAGATCACTACACAGATTACCATAATGAATATAATGAAAAAGTTTGAAATACTGTGAGAATTTCCAAAATGTGACACAGAGACACAAAGCGAGAAAATGCTGCTGGAAAAATGACACTTGCTCAACACAGGGTTGCCAGAAACCTTCAATTTGTAAAAAAAAACGCAGTATATGCAATAAAGCGAACCACAATAAAATGAGGTATGCCCGTATTTGTTTGAATTCTTGGTCTGCCACTTATTAGCACCTTGACTTGATAAGAATCTTTATCTCTCTATAGCTCATTTACTGTTTCAATCGGGCTTTTACTGGCTTAAAAAAAATTTTTTTTTTTTTTTTGCCTATAGAGGCTCTCGTTTCTTTCTTCTAAGTCTATGCAAAATGCTTGCCTAGCTACCTCTCTTTCCATAAGTTATCACATCACATAAGGACACTCTTTTATTAGACTTGGTCTTCTATTCATATATATTGAGAGGGTGGAATATAAATAGATTTCCACCTTCCGATCTCACTTATGCTCACGTGGTCTATGGAAAGAAGAAAAATAATAATTTCACATTATTTTGTATAAGGGAACTGAACCAAACTGCATACATACACATCAAGATTGAAGATTTAAAAATTTTTAAATAGCAACTGGTATGGGATTACTATACATATGTCATAGGAAAAGCCCTAAAGAGAAATCACTCAACATTTCAAAGATTTGCTACTGTATGAATATGGGTATATTCAGTATCTTCTGCATCTGTTTCTGTATTTTCTAAAATTTTCTGTGATGAATGTGGATTACTTTTATAGCCAGAAAAAATAATGTCCCCCAAAAAAACCCTTTTCCTACAAGTTGTCAAGATTCTCTCAACTAGACGAAACTGAATCAGAAGCCAGGGAAGAAGTACATTTTGTTTTATTTTATTATATCAAGTTTCACTCCTACGATGTCTATTAAAGGAAGCAAGAAGAACTATATTTTTCAATCTTTAGTAAGTGCTAAGATAGTCTTCTTTGATTTTACGTATGGGAAATCTCTGCACATGAGAAAAAAATCTTTCATCTGTTTTGTTCATTGCCTTTCCTCTAGTACCTGGAAAGGTATACAGTAGTCACTTAATAAATATTCATCGAAAGAATGAATACATCAGTGAGTTTCCATTTCAGCTCATCTGAACGATTATAAGAAACTAATATACAACTAAGTGTCCAATAGTTAAAATGACTAGGAGAAGCGAAAACATCAATAGATAAATGTACTGCAGCGATGTTGAAGTAACACTTATTCATTCTCATCTTCATTGCTAGTATGAATGACACTAACAGTCATCAACACTGACCAATTTGGAGAATTATCCTGTTTGCTTCTGCTCCCTCTTCACCCTGTCCCCCTGTTCAGTTCCACAGCAGAATGCCAACGAGGCACATGACGACTAGAAACAAAGCAGATGGCAAGAGGAGGGGAAGGTGATGAAGCCAGGTATTTGGCTAATCTGTAAATCATATAATCGGCAACAGGACCAACCAGAAGCAGCAGTACCTGCCAATAAGTAGTCCATCTGGGGCCGGGCCATGGGAAGCAGCAGCCTCCCTTTCCTCACCCTATTCCCTATTTGGCCTTTTTCTCATTTTCCTTTCATGCTACTATGTTAGAAAAGTCATTGTAGCACAAGAAAATCAATAGCAATTCAATTCCAAATAATAGTTCTTTGCAGCTCAGAAACACCAGGGAGTTATCGGCTCATTCAATGTTCTGGCAGTTAACGCAATGAAATAAAAATAATTTACTCATTCAAACCAAATCAGCCAGTGAAAAATCATAGTCATTTTTTTTTTCATAGTCATAGTCATTTGTTAAGATTGCAGGAGGACGGCACAACGTACCACGAGTGCTCAAATACACTGGTATTCAAATCAGGGTCAGATCTTTCCCAGCCACATGTTACTAAAGGAACAACAGACCACATTTTTCATACATAAAAGGAATTTGTAACTCGGCCAAATACAGATCACTTGTTGTAATAAAAGCGCTGGTTCAAATGCAGAACAGCTGGATGCCAACAAAACGAAAGGCAAGGCTTGGTGCCCCCGTTTGGTTCTGCCTAAATCCTCCAGCCCCAGATGGTTACAACCTGAGGACTCAGCTCCTAACTTTAGTTCCCAAAGGACTCATAAAAAAGGCTTTCTGTCAGGTCAGTGCTTTCCTTGGTGATAACCTCCTCGTATTTGGTGCATTTACCAATGCTTCTCTTGCCAGCCTGGCTTAAAACCTCTGCCTCCCTTACGTCTATGAATTCTGCCCATTGCTTGACCCACTAATCCCTGTTGACGCCAGGCTGCTCGTAGCTCTCACTTCATGGCTTTGCTGTGGATCCTCCAGTGCAGATGTTGCTGTCTCTTTGAAGGAATAAAGGACAATTCCACACGTAGATTTTTTTCTTCTGGATTCGGAGAATCCCAGTTGTTTTTTTTTTAATTTTATGCAGCAATTTCTTATAAGTTATCTATTTTATACATATTAGTGTATATATGTCAACCCCCATCCCCCAATTCATCCCACCACCACCCGTCTCCCACCGTATTCCCCTCTTGGTGTCCATACATTTATTCTCTACATCTGTGTCTCTATTTCTCCCTAGTAAACCAGTTCATCCGTACCATTTTTATAAATTCCACATATATGCGCTAACATACAATACTTGTTTTTCTTTCTTACTTCATTCTGTGTGACACTCTCTAGGCCATCCACATCTCTACAAAGGACCCAATTCTGTTCCTTTTTATAGCTGAGTAATATTCCTTTGTATACATGTACCACATCTTCTTTATCTATTACTCTTTCGACGGGCATTTAGGTTGTTTCCATGACCTGGCTACTGTAAATAGTGCTGCAATGAACACTGGGGTGCATGTGTCTTTTTGAATTATGGTTTTCTCTGGGTATATGCCCAGTAGTGGTATTGCTGGGTCATAGGGTAATTCTAATTTTAGTTTCTTAAGGAACCTCCATACTGTTGTCCATAGTGGCTGTATCAATTTACATTCCCATCAACAGTGCAAGAGGGTTCCCCTTTCTCCACACCCTCTCCAGCATTTATTGTTTGTAGATTTTCTGATGATGCCCATTCTAACTGGTGTGAGGTGATACCTCATTGTAGTTTTGATTTGCATTTCTCTAATGATTAGTGATGTTGAGCAACCTTTCATGTGTTTGTTGGTAATCTGTATATCTTCTTTGGAGAGATGTCTATTTACGTCTTCTGCCAATTTTTGGATTGGGTTGTTTGTTTTTTTGATATTGAGCTGCATGAGCTGCTTGTATATTTTGTAGATTAATCCTTTATCAGTTGCTTTGTTTGAAAATATTTTCTCCCATTCTGAGGGTTATCATTTCATCTTGTTTATGGTTTCCTTTGCTGTGCAAAAGCTTTTTAAGTTTCATTAGGTCCCATTTGTTTATTTTTGTTTTCATTTTCATTTCTCTAGTAGATGGGGCAAAAAGGATCTTGCTGTGATTTATGTCAGAGTGTCCTGCCTATGTTTTCCTCTAAGAATTTTATACTGTCTGCCCTTACATGTAGTTCTTTAAACCACTTTGAGTTTATTTTTGTGTATGGTGTTAGGGAGTGTTCTAATTTCATTCTTTTACATGGAGCTGTCCAGTTTTCCCAGCACCACTTACTGAAGAGACTGTCTCTTCTCCATTGTATATCCTTGCCTCCTTCGTCATAGATTAGTTGACCATAGGTGCATGGGTTTCTCTCTGGGCTTTCTATCCTGTTCCATTGATCTTTATTTCTGTTTTTGTGCCACTACCATTCTGCCTTGATTACTGTAGTCCCATACAGGATAAACCCAAGGAGAAACATGCCAAGACACATAGTAATCAAATTGACAACAAGTAAAGACAAAGAAAAATTACTGAAGGCAACAAGGGAAAAACAACAAGTAAGATACAAGAGAACTTCCATAAGGTTAACAGCTGATTTCTCAGCAGAAACTCTACAAGCTAGAAGGGAGTGGCACGATATGCTTACAGTGATGAAAGGGAAGAACCTACAACCAAGATTACTCTACCCAGCAAGAATCTCATTCAGATTTGATGGAGAAATCAAAACCTTTACAGACAAGCAAAAGCTATAAGAATTCAGCACCACCAAACCAGTCCTACACCAAATGCTAAAGGAACTTTTCTAAGTGGGAAACACAAGAGAAGAAAAGGATTTACAAAACAAACCCAAAACAATTAAGAAAATGATAATAGGAACATACATATCGATGATTACTTTAAATTTGAATGGATTAAATTCTCCAACCAAAAGACACAGGCTCGCTGAATGGATATAAAAACAAGACCCATATATATGCTGTCTACAAGGGACCCACTTCAGACCTAGTGACACATACAGACTGAAAGTGAGGGGGTGGAAAAAGATGTTCCTTGCAAATGGAAATCAAAAGAAAGCTGGAGTAGCAATACTCAGATTAAATAGACTTTAAAGAATGTTACAAGAGAAAAGGAATGACACCACATAATGATCAAGGGATCGATCCAAGAAGAAGATAAAACAGTTATAAATATATATGCACCCAACATAGGAACACCCCAATACATAAGGCAAATGCTAACAGCTATAAAAGAGGAAATCAACATTAACACAATAATAGTGGGTGAATTTAACACCTCACTTATACCAATGGACAGATCATCCAGACAGAAAATTCATAAGGAAACAAAAGCTTTAAATGACACAATAGACCAGGTAGATTTAATTGATATTTATAGGGCATTCCATCCAAAAACATCAGAATACACTTTCTTCTCAAGTGCACACGGAACATTCTCCAGGATAGACCACATCTTGGGTCACAAATCAAGCCTCAGTAAATTTAAGAAAATTGAAATCATATCAACCATCTTTTCTGACCACAACGCTATGAGATTAGAAATGAATTACAGGGGGAAAAATGTAAGAGACACAAACACATGGAGGCTAAACAGTATGTTACTAAATAACCAAGAGATCACTGAAGAAATCAAAGAGGAAATAAAGAAATCCCTAGAGAAAAATGACAAAGAAAACACGATGATCCAAAACCTATGGGATGCAGCAAAAGCAGTTCTAAAAGGGACGTTTATAGCAATACAATCCTACCTCAAGAAACAAGAAAAATCTCTAACAATCTAACCTTACACCTAAAGGAACTAGAGAAAGAAGAAGAAACAAAACCCAAAGTTAGTAGAAGGAAAGAAATCATAAAGATCAGAGGAGAAATAAATGAAATAGAAACAAAGAAAACAACAGCAAAGATCAATAAAACTAAAAGCTGGTTCTTTGAGAAGATAAACAAAATTGATAAAACTTTAGCCAGGCTCATCAAGAAAAAGAGGGAGAGGACTCAAATCAATAGAATTAGAAATGAAAAAGGAGAAGTTACAATGGACACTGCAGAAATACAAAGCATCATTAGAGACTACTACAAGGAACTCTATGCCAGAAAAAGGACAACCTGGAAGAAATGGACAAATTCTTAGAAAGGTATAACCTTCCAAGACTGAAGCAGGAAGAAATAGAAAATGTGAACAGACCAATCACAAGTTATGAAATTGAAACTGTGATTATAAATCTTCCAACAAACAAAAGTCCAGGACCAGTTGGCTTCACAGGTGAATTCTATCAACATTTTCGAGAAGAGCTAATACCCATCCTTCTCAAACTCTTCCAAAAAATTGCAGAGCAGGAAACACTCTGAAACTCATTCTTTAATCTACTTGTCTGCTGATGGGTGGGGTTTGGTTCCCTCCCTGTTGGTTGTTTGCCCTGAGGTGACCCAGCACTGGAGCCTACCCAGACTCTTTGGTGGGGCTAATGGCGGACTCTGGGAGGGCTCACGCCAAGGAGTACTTCCCAGAACTTCTGCTGTCAGTGTCCTTGTCCTCACGCTGAGACACAGCCACCCCCCGCCTCTGCAGGAGACCCTCCAACACTAGCAGGTAGGTCTGGTTCAGTCTCCTATGGGGTCACTGCTCCTTCCCCTGGGTCCCAATGCACACACTACTTTATGTGTGCCCTCCAAGAGTGGAGTCTCTGTTTCCCGCAGTCCTGTCAAAGTCCTGAAATCAAATCCCACTAGCCTTCAAAGTCTGATTCTCTGGGAATTCCTCCTTCTGTTGCCAGACCCCCAGGTTAGGAAGCTTGATGTGGGGCTCAGAACCTTCTCTCCAGTGGGTGGACTTCTGTGGTATAACTGTTCTCCAGTTTGTGAGTCACCCACCCAGGGGTTATGGGATTTAATTTTACTGTGATTGCGCCCCTCCTACCGTCTCACTGAGGCTTCTCCTTTGTCTTTGGATGTGGGATAACCTTTTTGGTGAGTTCTAGCGTCTTCCTGTCGATGACTGTTCAGCAGTTAGTTGTGATTCCGGTGCTCTCGCAAGAGGGAGTGAATGCACGTCTTCCTACCCCACCATCTTGAACCAATCCCTCTGTAGATTCCTCTTCCTTAAGATTTCTGAATACTGTAGCCTTAACTCCTGCTGAGTAAATCTAGCAGCAACAGGGAAGGAGGGGCACGTTTGATCAGAGCTGGATTGTGTGAGCCTTTCCATGTTCCCTCTGACTCCACTTGGGTGCAAGGCAACACGCAGGCTCTGTTTATTGGGACATCAAGGAGTTTGGATGACGCCAGGTGGGTCCTGTTGTGCAGAGTCTCCTCAAGGCTGTCTCTGTGAGCCACAGAATAATACTGGGGCTTTGTTAGATCCTCTGTGCTCGGCCATTCCTCTGCTGTTAAATTGCTGTCATCAATAAATCATTTCATAACTAGCACGGGGTATCATTATCCCTTTCACAACAAGTAGCATAGTTTGTCAGGCAGCAGTGGTTGCGAAGACAGCATCCAGCAGCAGGGACACACAGGACGGTGGGAAGAAACAGCTGCAGTTTCACAAAATGCTTTGAGGACTGATTTCACCTGCTCTGTATCGAGTCATTCCCAACTGAATACACTCCATTGTATTTGTTTCTTCTTTTGTTTACAAGGACACGCAAAAATTCATTCAGATTCCATCAAAATTTGAGGATGAACTGAACATTCGGAAAACAATCCTAATTCTGAGGCCAGGATTGATTAGAAACCAAGAAAGGCCGCACGCCAGGCTTGGAGGAAACAGTAAGGATCACAAAGTAAGTAGATCTTAAAGAGACTGGAACATGGCCAAGCAAGGGGGTCAAGAGAGCCAATGTAATTCTTTGAAGTGGGTTATTTCATCGTCCTTTTAGCACACACGTTACTTCTGTCACTTGTGTCCCTCCTAACCAATTGCCTCTCACTCTGTTCTGTCTTAATGGCCTCTGCTTATCCGTTACCTGCATTTACTCATGTCTTCTGATATCTCATGGGCACTACTGCCTGCTTCTTTGTGTCTTTACCTTCCTGGTGCCTCTATCAACTACTGATTCTCTTTCAGGATCAAGCCATACTCAGAAGAGCAAGAATCCACAAGTACACAATCACTTCACCCTTCCTGGGCAAGTCTCACTGAGTCTACACTCACGAGCAGCTAACCCGCCTCGGTGTGCATGCCTGGTCCGGTGGACATGCCAGTAGCCGTATGTGGTACACAGCATGGCCACCTATGCTTAAGAAGGCACTCAGCACCACTTCCCCCAGCAGGGACTACGGGTGGGGACTCCGTAACGAAACCATGCCTGCAGAAAGATTTCGAAGGTTGCTTTATCTCCAAGTTCCGTAAAAGGCTCTTCCTGTGTATTGATATTGATTTGGCTATGTCAGTACGTAAAGAATGGCTGAAGCATGACCTAAATAGCACATCTTGACAAAAATTATTAGGTGAAAATATAGGAATTCTCTGCTACCTTGTTTTCACGGTATTAAATCATATTAAAATAAAGTTAATAACTCACGTTCTGTATCTTTACATCACATTCCACTGAAAGCTATGGAAATAAAATACTCAGAAGTTCCATATTCTGTATGTTTGAGAATACTACTGTTCTACTTGTGATTCTAACAGGAAAACTGAGTTTTAGGTGAACTCAGAAATAGCCACTGAACCAAAGTACTTTTTTTGTTCTGTTTGTGTTTTTGTTTTCTTTGGCCGCACCGCACAGCATGTGGGACCTCAGTTCCCCGACCACGGATAGAACCTGTGCCCCCTGCAGGGGAAGCACAGTCTTAACCACTGGACCACCAGGGAAGTCCCCCAAAGTGCTTTTTAACTGAAGTATAGCTGATTTACAATGTTGTGTTAATTTCTGCTGTAAAGCATAGTGATTCAGTTATATATACATATATATATTCTTTTAAAAGCTCTTTTCCATTATGGTTTACCACAGGATACTGAATATACTTTCCTGTGCTATACAGTAGGACCTTGTTGACCCCAAACTCCCAATCCATCTCTCCCCTCCCCCCTCCCCCTTGGCAACCACAAGTCTTGAACCAAAGTGCTTTTGATGGAGGGAAAAAAAAGGAGTGCAGTCCGAAGAGCCATTGACTCGACTAGTCTACTTAGTTCTCAATAAGTATATAGAAAAGGTACACTCCTTATATTTCTACTGTCAGGATTCCCCATCTATGGTGCTACCTAAACCCCACGTCCCTACAAGCAGCCCTAGAGCTTATCTTCAGCTTAGCATCCTGAAGAAGACTTGAATACCAACAAACTACATGCTCAGTAGAACAATTTTAAGAACACAAACACGAAGAATCATTCTGGACTTTCATTCTGGTGTCCGCCCAGCCCTCCCCAGGAAATTAGAGGCATGTGAACTAGAAATAAGTTTAAAAAGAAATGACCTAAACATAACCTTAAGCTTTCAACAGCCACCATCTCATTGTAATTCAGGGAGAAAGAGTGAAAAAGAAAAAGCCAACTTAGCAGCAGGAAGAAATATCTTTTATCCTGCATTGTTAGCTTTTTGATTCTCCCCTCACCCCAGGTCTCCTTGAGGCCAGGAAGGTCGATCAGGACAAGACATGGCCACGTGTCTTGAGCATGTAAAGGCTGGAATATGCCACTAACCAGCTAACACTCAGCCTACGGCTCGGCCCCCATGGCAAGTGGCTGGAAGAAAGGTGAACGGCATTTTGCCTGGCCTTTTAAATCAATCTTGCCAGAACAGGAAGAATCTAAGAGATCACTCCAACCACTCCGAGGTCTGGAGGATGCTTTCCAGGAAAAGAGAACGGCACAGGCTCTGAGGCAGTGACAACCAGGGATACCTGAGTAATAAAAGAAGTCACCAGGGCTGACACAGTGAAGGGTAGCATTCTGGTGCAAGGGAAGGTAAGAGGGGGCTGGTTATTCCTATGGGGCCAATATCATGGAGTTTGGAAATCCAATGGGAGAAATTCAGCCAAGAGAATAGCAGGATCTGATTTGTTTTTTGTTTTTTAAGTAACCTTTCTGGCTGCTGTTTGGAGAACGGATTTTAAGATGGCAAGAGTGGAAGCAGTGAGGAGATTATCACAGCAGAGAAAAAAACCAGATGGAGGGAAGTGGGCAAATTCAGGATGTGTTTTGGAGATAGATGGGGCAGGACTTGTTGCTGGATGGGATGTGACTGAAAGAAACAGAGGAGTCAAGGATGACACCTATGTCTTGTCATGAGCCCTGAGGTACCATTACTGAATTGGGAAAGGCGGGAATAAACACAGGTTTGCAGCAGTGCTGCTGGGGTGAAAACCAAGAGTGTTCTCTTTGGGACATATTATGTTTGAGATGCCTACTAGATATTCAAGTGGATATATCAGGTAGGCAGTGAATAAAGTCATCCGGAGATGAGGTACAAGGTCAAAGTTGAGAATAATCGGTATATAGCCAGTATTTGAGCCACGGAGTAAGAGATTTCACCTGGGGAGAACCTGTGCGTGAAGGAGAGACCTAGGGTATTACAATATTTAGAAATGGGAAGAGAAGGAGGAATCTGCAGAGAAAACTGAATTGTGGACAGTGGGAAGGAGAAGAAACAGAAGACAGCAAAATCACAAAAGCATCCCTGGACCCCACTCCCAGACATTATGATTCCACAGATCTTGAGCAAAACCCAGTAACCTTAATTTTTAAAGAGCGCCTGGTGTGCTTCACATGTGCTGCGAGTTTTAGGAAACACTATTACAGAATACAAAGCTGATTGTGAGACAGGCTTTGCTGCAGTGCCGGCACCTGGACAAATAGCTCCTCTACCAACAAAATACAAAGAAACTATAAGGGACTAAAAATAACCATGTGCACGTGCAGTTGAGGCAAATTATGGACAACAAGATACAAAAAGAGCAAAAAAACCCAACTGCCACTTCTGAAGAGCCGGGAGCAAAAGCAGAGGGGTGGGATCAAACGCAGGGTACTGTGCATGCCCCCTGCACTCAACATCGCCAAAGGGGTGGGCAAACCAACTAAGCCACCCCTACCCTCACCCCGTATAAGGAACCAGCTCGCCGCCCCCCGCCTTGGTGAGAACAAGCAAGGCAGCGTGTCGCTTACCTTTGCTCCCCACTGCTGCATCAGGGGCGCCAGTAAAGCCTTGTCTGAATTTCTTGTCTGGCCTCTGATCAATTTCTATTGATTGAGGAGGCCGAGAACCCTGGTCAGTAACAGTTAGTTGAGCCCAGAACTCAAACCCAGCTCTTCTGACCTTTACTTGTTCACTCTTTCTGCTGCTCCTATTCCTTCACATTTAAAAAAATGAGCCCATCTAATTGTCATGCTGGTATTAAAATACCATCCATTCCCCAAATGGTTAACTCCAGCTAGTGCTCTAGACTTTTTGTCTTCTGTCAAATTTTTGGAAAGGGGTGTCCGTACCATCTCTGTTTTCTCATCTTCCACTGATTCCTAGACCTACCATTACCTCCTATCACCCTCTCATTATACTGCTTTGCTCCGGTCAGTGGAAGCAAATCAATCCACTCTTCTCACTTCTTACTTTAACCTGGTGATCACACTGACACCATGGACCATTTATTCCTTCAAACAAATCTCCACTCTCTTCAATCTCCCAGTCCCTCTTCCATTTTTTTCTCCTTTATTTTCTTAATGGCTCCCCTCTGTCCACCCCTTAACCACATGCAGAATTCTACTCATGGTCTGTTGCTCTCTCTTCCCCAGCAGTTTGGGTGCTGGGGGGTAGGACAGAAAAAGTGTAGTGTGGAAAACCACTGAGAAATAAAATATTGCCTGCCATATCAGTAAACAAAGGTTGTTACAGCCATCAAGCCATCACATTACAGCTGCCCGGACTGTGAGCCCTGAGGGAACTCAGGATGGAGACAAATGGGCTGCCCACTGCCAAGCACATCTGGCCCTCAGCCGCTGTAGCCACCCACAATAGTGCACCTGAGAAAACACAGGATACTGGGCCCAGAGGGCCGAGGTGCATAGCAAAGGAATGATTTCAGTAAGCCTAGACTCTTGCATCTTCCCATACACAGAAAAGCGCAAAATTCCTTAACCTGAAATATCTGGGTTTTTTTTTTTATTAACAGTAATCCTTTGATGTTCCGACTACCTGGTCTTTTGTTGCAAAAACTTCTACATATCCTGGCTTCCCCCTTGGCTCTTCAGAACACTTTTCTCAGCATTTATCTAAAGTCCTCAGAAAGTCTGCTGAATAAAACGTAACTCTCAACTTTTAGGTTGTGTATTTTTTTCAGTTGACACCATCTTAAGTATTTCAGATAAAATCCTCCTATCTTCCTGATGGAGATCTATTATCCTAATGGGCACCTACTTGCCAATGACCTTTTTTTGTTTGTTTTTGTTTTGCGGTACGCGGGCCTCTCACTGTTGTGGCCTCTCCCGTTGCAGAGCACAGGCTCCGGACGCGCAGGCTCAGCGGCCATGGCTCACGGGCCCAGCCGCTCCGCGGCATGTGGGATTTTCCCGGACCGGGGCACGAACCCGCATCCCCTGCATCGGCAGGCGGACTCTCAACCACTGCGCCACCAGGGAAGCCCCAATTCTAATGTTTGATGCTGATCCCTGGGCTTTAGGCTCATAAACACAACTGCATGATGAAAAGAGTTCGCTGAATGTTCCATGGGTAGTTCCCACATAACATGATCAAAAACCGTACTCAGTATCTTGTTTTGCACACTAGTTTCTTCTACTCTAATCATAACCTCATTTAATGGAATCACCATTAATTCAGTCACTTTAGCCCCAAATCAAGAAAGCCCCAAACGTGGGGTAATTCCTCAATTCCTACCTCACTTCTCCTCACCTCTGCATGCAAGAAGCCACACAGTCTTGGTAGTTTCACCTTCCTGGAATCTCCAATTTGCCCCTTCCCCTTTAACATATACCATCCCAGCAGAAGTTCAAGCCCCGTCAGCGGTTTCACAGGTTGGCATGAAGCTTCCTTGCCTTCAGTTTTACTTGCCTTTAAATCTCTGTGGCTGAATGGGAAGGTGGGGTGAGGGTCTGAAGATACGACCACGTCACCACCCTGCTATGACACTTCAGTGGCCCTAGACTACATCCTGAATAAATCTAAACCTTAGCAGAGAATTCAAACACCCTCTATAATCTGACCTACTTCTCCCTGGGTAGCTCCATCTCCTTGTTTTCCCACATAGTTCCATGTAGTTTTTCCATTCTGTTCCATCTTTCTGTGCTTGCAACTCAAACTCTCCCTTTAACCTGAACATGGGGTCTTTAAGTTAACCCTCCTTCTTCCTAAGGAATCAGCTCAGGAAGTATACCACAGACCTTTAGGATCCACAAGTTGAACCTCTGGTGAGCTCCTGAAACAGACTGTGCTTATCTAACCGTGCTCCCTCGAAAACACTTGTTTGATTAAGTCTATCCTCTCGCGAGAGTATAAACTCTTCAAAAGAAAGGATGGGATTTTATTTATTGCTATGCTATCTAGAACATGTAGACAATTATTCATGGCTGTCCAGCACTTCCACACCTTAGTTAGCATTTCTTTGACACTTAAAAAGTTTCTAGAATGCACACCCTTGTCCTTACTTATCCTGGTAGAGGAATATTAAGTTAAGAATAATATCACTAGGCTAAAAACGTCCTCAAAGATACGTTGTATTTCTGTTTTGTGTTTTTTCGTTTTGTTTTGTTTGCTTATCGTCTGCTCGTATTATCTGTCAGAAGATTTCTTCGGTGGAGAAAATGAGAGCTGAATTGAAGTAAAATCTATATCCTCTTCCTATTAAACTTCCACTGAGGTTTTTAGAGAAATGGCCATTTTCCAGGAAGTTTAAGGTTTATTTCACAAGAATGGCAGATTGAATAAACTGAGAATTCCTAAAAAGGGGGTGGCCATATTTCTACAAATTCTTCTCAGTAACTAATAGCTGGCAATCAATAACATGAAGGAATATTATTTGGAGAACCTTTTCATCACTGACTGTAGGATATGTTGTAAAGTAACGCACTACTACCCAGCAGTTCTCATCTTTAAGGCTGATGTACTCAACTGTGTACACGTTAGGCAAAAGTAGCATAATTTATACCAATTCCATAGAAATAACCCTACTCTGTTCATAGAATCACAAGCTCTTACACTTCAGTGTTACTCATACTTTCGACTGAAGCGCCCCCACTGGCAGAGGAGGATAAATTCATATCCCCAAGGCATTTATAGATGGAGCCTAAAAAGATGTGGCATGCACAGAATGGCTTGGACGTTTCAAGTTGCATCTTCACAATTCAAGAAAGTTTTTTTCCATAATTGTGTTCATGTTTATATTTTACTGACCTCAAAGGGAATACCACTGACTTTCAAAAAGATGTAGCTTGTCTATCTTGTGGATTCTTATATCCACAGAACACCCCAGCCCCAGGCTGGCATTGTGAAAGACGTGTGTAGTTCAAAAATGACCAATTATGTAAAATGTTCCTCATTTTAGGTTTGTCCAATGTTTTCCTGTGGTTAAATACAGACGAACTATATTTGGGAGGAATATCACTGAAGTGACGCTATCTTCTCATTCTATCCCATCAGGAGTAATTTGTGGATTTGTCCCATTGCTGGTGATGTCAACTGTGACCACTTGATTAAGGTGGTATATGGCAGGATTCTCTACTGCTAAATTACTAACTCCCCCTTTGTAATTCATCAGTATCTTGTGGAGAGATACTTTGCAATCCTGTAAACATCCTGTTACTCCTAAAACATTCAGCCACTGGTTTTAGCATCCAATGACACTTATCTTAATTAACTTTACGATACATGCTAAATAATTTTCCATTTCCATCATTCCTTCTACATTTATTCATTTATTGTAAGGAAGAGCTGCCTCTTTCCATTTATTTTTATATTCATTTAAAAAATATACCAGTGTAGATTCATGGATTCTTATTTAATGAGTTACAACCATTACGATGATCTCTTTGACCAGTGGCAGTCCCTTCTAGGTGACTGCTATTTCCTTTTTACATGTTCAATTTGAGGAATATATAAAATAACTGACTTTACACTTGAAAAATTCAGTGTAATGAACAATAAGGGAAGACCAAGCAATTATTTGGATTAAAGAAGGCTGAAGAGATCTCTCAACTGAATGTAAGCCATGATCTAGGATTTGCTACTGTTATAAAGGACTTTACTGAACAGTTGATGAAAGATGAATAAGGTCTTTAGATTGGATAATAGAATTGTATCAATGTTAATTTCTTGGTAAATATACTACAGTCATGTCAGAAGATATGTTTTTTAAAAACATACACCATAAAGTATTTAGGGGAAAGGAAGCATCACGTCTGCAAATTAATCTTAAACAAGTCAAAAAATAAACCGTAATTGTCTACATACAAATACATATACTGATAAACACAGAAAGAGACGATGCCAAAGCGAATATGGTCAAAGGTTAACATTTGAAGATTGTCAGCAAAGGCCTTAAGGGAATTTTTTGGTACTATATTGCAATTTTTTTTGCAAGTCTGAATTATGTCAAAATAACTTTTTAAAGAAAACCCCATTAGTCACCTACTCACCCAATGCAGTAATTCCTTCTTCAGTATCACTGCCACCAGACATACATCCCTCGCTTGCCTCTGTACAGACTGGAGGAGAATGGGGCCATAGAAATAATGTTCCATAATGGGCATTTCTAGTTACCCCAAATATGCCATCTTAAAACTTACCTCCCGTGATGCTGCCTCTGGCTTTGGAGGAAAAACAGAATAATCTTGTCTCTAATTCCACGTGGAATCAGTTTGAATACGTCTCTAGCCTTTCTAGGCCAATTATTTCCTTTGTATAATAGCGTTACACATATAAAGTGATTTCTTGAATCATCACCATTACTGCCATTATGGCCACCTTCATGGGTGTGGGACCAGTATAGTCAAATGGGGCCCCATGCTTGATTTAATGGTCTAATACTGATGTCTTGAAATGCTTAATTTTTGAACAAGGGGACCCACATTTTCTTTTCTTTTTTTCTATTGGAGTATAATTGCTTTACAGTATTGCGTTAGTTTCTGCCATACAACGAAGTGAATCAGCTATATGTATACATCTAGCCCCTCCCTCTTGGACCTCCCTCCTCCCCCCCCCACCCCGCCCATCTAGGTCATCACAGAGCACAGAGCTGAGCTCCCTGTGCTATCCCGCAGGTTTCCACTAGCTATCTGTTTTACACATACTAGTGTATTTATACCAAACCTAATCTCCCAATTCATCCCACCCTCCCCTTCCCCTCCTATGTCCACATGTCCGTTCTCTACATCTGGATCTCTCTTCCTGCCCTGGAAATAGGTTCATCTGTACTATTTTTCTAGATTCCACATATATACGTGTTAATATACGGTATGTGTTTTTCTCTTTCTGACTTACTTCACTCTGTATGACAGATTCTAGGTCCATCCACATCTCTACAAATGACCCAATTTCATTCCTTTTCATGGCTGAGTCATATTCCATTGTATATATGTACTACATCTTCTTTATCCATTCATCTGTCAATGGGCATTTAGGTTGTTTCCATGACCTGGCTATTGTAAATAGTGCTGCAGTGAACACTGGGGTTCATGTGTCTTCGAATTACGGTTTTCATTTTGCACTCAGTACCACAAATTTTGTACCCAGTTCTGCTGCCACCAGCCTATGTGGCACCTTTCTGTAAACTGGACACCTGTGAGAACACAGGTCTTGGCTATAAAGCAGCAACAAGAAAAACCAGTCCCTACCCTCATGTGGTTGTAGCCATGCTCTGGGGGGCAGTCCTGCCTAGTGGAATGCAGGCTGCATTTCAACACCAATCCCCTTCCTTGGCTAGATGCTCCTGTGTAGTGTGCAACTCCATCAGGAGGCCTGGACTCTCAGATCTTTCAGTAATATTCATAGAAGTTAATTTCAGTCCAAAGGGAAGAAAGATCAACCTTTGGCCAAGTAGATAGTATTTTCTCTTCACTCTGGCCACATTCTTCCAAGAGAAGAGGAAGGAGGATTTTAAACTTTTGTGCGATTGCTAGCCGGTGCTGAGAATTGGTCATAACATGTTTTCCATAACCTCTGAACAAATTCCATGTTCTGAAAAGGAAGGAAGGGAAAAGTGCAGATAAAGCTGGACGCCTTGGGGGCCACATGCTGCACGTCGCAGGGCTGTGATGACTCACCTACTCCCGATTCCCTTTAGACCTCTTCTTTACTGCAGTAAACATTAGGAGTACTTCGCAAGCCAGGGAGGACAAAGACGGTCCTTATAAGAACAGCATCCTTGTGAGCTATGGATTGGCTCACATGTTAGTCCCATGGCACCATCATGACACACAGCTCACAAATGCCCTTTCACAGAACCATATCCAGCATTGATAGGGTTGCCTTTCAAACCAAACAAACATCTATAATACAAAGGTGATAGATAAGCCTCCCCACTAGGCTCAGAGGTCAAGACAATGAGAGCAATGCAACGGAATCTTACAGCAGGTTACCATCGAACAAGGGAAAATCAATCCACAAATAACTTCACGATAACCATGATTCTGGGAAAATGATAATAAGTACCATGAGAGAAGTGCTAAAAAGAATGCTAGGAGAGTTCGAAGATGGATATTTAGGTTTTATCAATTTTGAAGCTGGAGATGCTGGAGGGGACCCTTTTTTAAGGGCTCAGTTGGTATGTCAGGCTGCTGAGGTCAATTAGTATTAAGGGATTTGCTAAACTAGGTTTCATAAAGGACACGGTATCCACAACAGACCTTGGATGTAGGAATTAGGCGGACAAAGGCAGGAGTGCGAGATGCGGCTGGGAATACACTCCAGGAAGAAGAAAGGATATGAGCACATCAAGGAAAAAGAAAAGTCTATGTCCCAGAATCTAAGCTGTCCTAACTCAGCTGGAGCCCCGTACGCTTGTATGGATATAATGGGTAATAAGACGGAAAACAGAGGTTAAGGCTGACTGAACACCAGACACACGTGCCGATGTGTTTTTATATTTATTTTTGCTATCAAGAGGGGGTTATGGACAGTTTTTAACAGGTGAAATTATTTATCAAAGCCATGAAGCCAAGATCCATAACTGAGGTCTAGTTGGATATCTCCTCTAAGTTCTCAAAAAAGATACCGCCCTCCCCCACCAAAGCAAATTAAAATAATACTGTTTTCGCTATGGGCCTGTAATTAGGTAGGGAGTTTCATAGCTTTTAAATGAGATTCTCTAAGTTCTTCACTCGTTCTTGGCACGACTGTATAGATATTTTAGAAGTCTCTCAAATAAGCCATCTATTTAAATTATATTCAGGATGCATGTTTTATAGATTCCTTTTCTTAAAAAATCAGCAGAACAATGGGTTCCTGCTGCGTTTTATCCCAAGTGGCCAACTTGCTATGTGACTATAACAGGCCAAGGTTTCCCTCATCCCCCCAACCCCAACTCCCATATTGAAGAAAAGGCTCAGGTGTTAAGAAGAGTGTGCCGGGGACTTCCCTGGTCACTCAGTGGTTAAGAATCCGCCTGCCAATGCAGGGGACACGGGTTCGAGCCCTGGTCCGGGAAGATCCCACATGCCGCAGAGCAACTAAGCCTGTGTGCCAAAACTACTGAGCCTGCGCTCTAGAGCCCACAAGCCACAACTACTGAGCCCTCGTGCCACAACTACTGAAGCCCGTGCACCTAGAGCCCATGCTCCACAACAAGAGAAGCCACGACAATGAGAAGCCTGTGCACAGCAACGAAGACCTAACACAGCCATAAATAAATGAATAAATAAATAAATTTATTTAAAAAAAAAGAAGAGTTTGCCCGACCAAGGGGTGATGATAGAGGCCAAACATTCTGAACGCAGATGAAGAAGAGGGAAAAACGGCAACAGCTAAGCAGCCAAATGTTCACCCATGAGAATAAAAAACTACGAATAACTGAATATTCCTCCTTTGACAACTGTCCAGGGGCAGAAATAACAGATGCCAGAGCAGCCCGACTTCCTCCAGCGTGATCGAATCAGACAAACGAGAGGAGGCCAGTGGGAGCCACTCGCTGCAGATGGACTTCTGCCAACCTGGTGGGGGTGAACGTGGGTTGCTTTATTTATTTATTTTCCCTCCAGAAAATCACTTTGAAATGGAGCCTCAGCTATTTCCAGCCCCAGGTGATCGGATGGGCAGCCAGCAGACACAGGGTGGAATTATTAAGGAAAAGAAAATGGTTTAAGATGACAGGCACTTTGGCTACTACAACAAAATCTGTACTGGTTTTTTTGTGACCACTAAGGCAGCAATGAGTCATGATTTATATATAAAAATATATATTATATATATAATATATAATAACATACATATAAAGTATATATATTATACATATGTATTATACATGTGTGTATGTATATGTGTATATATATAATAACTTGACCATGTGGAGGAACTCAATTTCTTCAGAAACAGAATAGGAAAGCAATCACTGCTTTCCTCAAGGAAATGCTCAAAGGCACATGAACTTATCCTTCTATGATGGTTCTCAAACTCCCATTTAATAGAAAGCAATCAACACGGCTTGGTAGCTAGAGCACCCAGGGAGGGTGAATGGATGAATATAAGATCTGGTTCCATGTCTGCCGGGTGACCTCTGGTCAAGCCACCTAACCGTTCTGAATATCACTTTCTCAGCTATTAATGATGACATTGGAGCTATGGGTTAAATCCGTATTTCCCAAATAGTGCTTCCTAAAGGTGTTCTAAGGGTCTTGCTACTCAAAGCAGAGTCCACAACTGGCAGCATCAGCATCCTATGGGAACCCTTAGACATGATAGAACCTCGGACCTTGGACTGGACATACCAAATCATGTCAACTGAATCATCTACATTTCAATAGGAACCCAGTTGATTTGCATACATGTTAAAATTTGAGAAACACTGTTCCTGACCAAGCTGTCCCAAAGATACCTGATCACAGACTCACCTGGATAACTTCATACAAACACAGCTTCCCTGGTCCTTCCTCAGGTCTGGGGTAGAAGCCAGGAATCTACATAGTTAACTGATACCCCAGGTGGGTCCATTTCAATAAAAATATGAGTGACATAAATAAAATAGTTGTGTCTATATTGTTTCCCTTTAAAATCAAATGATCTCTAAGCGATACCTTGCCAGCGAGCTTCCTGGTGTTTTTATAGAGATAAGCTAACATGATCATGACAAGACATCCCTCAGCTGATGGCCCAGATGCCATGAAGGTTTTGCCCACTGCATTTCTGAAACTGTTAAATTCTTAATGGATCATTGGTTAAATGCAGGAAGCATAAGGAGCTCTGATGTTGAGCTATAATAATTTAATGAATCATATAAAAATGATACTAATTTTGCAAAGTCCCCTCGAGACAATTGTCAGATTCGTAAGCTACATTCATATATCAAAAACCTTATTTAGCACATGAAGATGTCTTTAGCACTTCAAAAACCAATCTTAAAAAGTAGAAATATCGTGACAATTATGTCCAATTTGGCTTCTCATTTATTGGGAATAAAAACTATCCTCATGGGCAATGTGTTATTTGCTGGGAAGTGCTTGCAAATAGCAGCGAGAAATCTCTTATTTAAATAAAACATGAAAGTTATACAAAAATAAGTGGTGTTTTTTTTTCCCTCCTGCAAGCAAATCAAAAGAATTCCAAGCAAGGTCCTAAAGGCAGCTTTTCCCCTCCATTTTCAATGCCAATAAACATAGTTAAAATTCAGTGTACATTTTAATGTATACTGGTCTCCAAGTCAAATGCAATATTTAATGACAAATCATGTCTTGACTTGCATAAATAATTTTAAATAATCTGTCACTTGCTACATAGAAAGAGGTTTAAAATATATTGTAAATATTAGAGCTTATATTAAGCTAACTGCATAATACAGGCTTTAAGGATATTCTTTTTTTTTACTTAAAAATCAGATCTTTATCATATTCAGATGTGCATATCATACATAAGAATGACAAAATGATTTTTTTAATCCCTGAAGAGGTTTGCAAGATTAGTACCACAAAAGTATCAGCTGACTCTAAAAAAGTAGGAAGTGATAGAAAAGTGTTTTCCATTTTTTAAAAAACATTCTGGGATCCTATCATACTTGGGAGAGTTGGATACCTAGGGCCGGCCTAGAATGGAGTTTTAGAGTCTATATAGCCATGAGCCACAGAAAAATCACTAAGGCACTAGAAATGTAATTCAGTTCAATTAGTTTAAGTATTAACACACTTACTGGTGAATGATGTTCAGGCTACAGAGGATCAACTATGTCATAAAATAATAGCTAATGACTGATAAGAGTAACACCGTGTTACGTGTGGTTTTAAACACTTTGTAGTTATCAATACTTCTGACTCTTCCAGTAACTATGAAGTCAGCAATCTTTTATCATAATATTAAGACACAGAGATGAATCGATTGTCCACCATCACAACACTAAGTAGCAGTGGATTTAGGAACTGGAAACCAACAGGACTTCAGTATCTGGGTTCTCAGCCACCAGGGTACACATTCATCCAACTGGAAACTCTAGGAGCAAAGGCCCACGGCAGAGAAGTGAGGGTGAAACACAGAACATTAAAGTGTTTAGAAGGATGAAGCAGACTGTACGCGATCAAAGCCTATGGGAAATTAACAAACTGCGTCTGAGTCGTTCTTTGCCAAACTTTATAAGCAGGGGGGAAATCTCTGGAGGTTTCTAGCAGGCACGTGACAGTCAGGAATGAAGTGAGCAAGCGTGGAGATGACAAGAGATTGGAGACGGACGGATTAATGAGATGCTATTTATAGGAATTCATAGAATAGGTCACGTGGGGCTCAAAGAAGTAGAGGAAAAAGAGGAAGGGGAAAGTGACACTGACAAGGAAATCAAGGGAACTTGTGTTGAAATTCCCTGCGCGGTTTGGCCTCTCCTTTCTTCAGGATCCGGAGGATAACCGGCCTCACCCTGACCAGGATCAAATACTGGGTTGGCCAAAAAGTTCGTTGAGGTTTTTCCATAAGATGTTAAACTACAATACCTCGGCTAGCCTAGGCAAGGCCATGCCAGGAGCACAAAGCTGGACTCGTTAAGGAAGAATAAAATCAAACACATTCCCTTTCTCAACTGACCTGTCAGAAAGTATTTGTGGGCTAAAATTAACTAAAATAACAATAGGAAAAATATTTCCCATGGCTCTTACAACAAGAGCGCAGCTTGCAAGGTACCTCCTTGGTCTCCTAGGACTCAGGCAACAGCCTCCCAGATCACCAGGATAATGAAGGTGAACCGCCTATGCTGACAAGGAGATTTCATTTCCCAAGAAACATAAACGTCTCTGCAAAGAGCAATTCACTCCTATTCTTAATCCCTAAACCATCAACATCCGCTACAAAGAATTCCTCGAGTCCTTAAATAAATCCCCCTTGTCCCGTATTCTTGTCTTCACGGCACTCTCGAAAGCAGCATTAAAAAAAAAGAAACAATAACCATCTCTGCCCGCCATCTCTTTGTTGGGGGAGGGGTAACACTCCTGGGCTCACAAAGGAGATTTTATGGGGACCCATGGGGTGGGTAAGATACGTTTAAGGAGGAGAAAGGAAGTTGGTGTATTTCTAAACATGTTTGAGATGATAAAAACGCTGATGCTGAAACATGATAAAGAAATCTTAGACTCTCCTGAAAGGCAATCTTCTTTCTTTTTTTTTTTTTTTTTTTTCTCAAGCATCTTTTTTTCAGTCCTACTTGGGTCAAAAAAATGCAGTTTTAAAGCCCATTTCCATGTTTTAAGATTCAGAGGAAAGAGGTTTAACAGGAGGCTATAAAACTCCCTTAATCTTTAATGCCTTATTTTCACAGATTTGCTGGCGAAGTAAACCGTCATTGCTCAACTTTTCTCATCAATGCCCCTTGAACTGTGTCATTCATGACGAACAGCAGAATCCATTTGCGTGGGTTTTTTTTTTCTTTTTCGGAAACCACTTTTCCCGGTATTGTGGAGGCACCTGCATTCTGGCAACCTAGGCAGAATCTCTTAGCCCAACTGATTTGCTGATTGTCTCCTAGGGGAAATTATCAAACATTTAAAATACAATTTTAGAAGAGTGAATTGAGTAGAGGTGGAGACAGTTCTGATGGCGTCTTGCTATCCTCTCATCCCTGTTCTGCAGAAGCACCTGGCCTGTCCAAATGCTCTTCAGCTCTATGGAAGGCTAGTCTGTGCTCCTACACGACAAGAAGGTCACCGAGAATATACTCACAGGCTATGCGCACGGAGGCCTTCCTGCTCTTGGAGGTCCCCAGGTGGCTCCACGCCACACACTGGCACCAATAGTCCTCGGGCCCATGGAAGTCCTCTACCTGCTGCCTGGTGACGTTGATAAACACCTCCCGGACCTTCAGGCCTGCAGAGGAGATAGAACCAATCCACTGAGGCTGGTGTATTTCGCAAACGGAAAGTTAAGGCCAGCCCAACCTCTTCCTGTTAATTAAACCATTCTGTTTTTAATCAAGGTGAAGTTTTAATTACTTTGACAATAATATATTACTGCTAATTAAATTCCAACGGCTGAGTAGGCTGGAAAGAACAAGTGTATAGTATCATCAGCCAGTGTGGTTCCCATACAATAGAATCATTTTCACAGTACCTTGACACCATGCTTTTTCTGTCTTCTTTTTTAGCTCTTATAAATATTTATTGTTCTTTTTTGTTTGTTTTTTCTTAAATTTTTATTGGAGTATAGTTGATTTACAACGTTGTGTTAGTTTCTGCTGTACAGCAAAGTGAATCAGGTATACACACACATACATCCACTCTTTTTAAAATTCATTTCCCATATAGGTCATTACAGAGTACAGAGAAGAGTTCCCTGGGCTCTACAGTAGGTCCTTATCAGTTATCTATTTATATATAGTAGCGTGTACATGTCAATCCCAATCTTCCAATGTATCCCTCCCCACCGCTCCCCCCCCTTCGTCTTTCTTGGTGTAAAATCTACCATGAAGAAAGTAGCACCAAGTTAATTTCTGGGATTCTAGAGGCTAAACAGTCCTCAACAAACCAACCCCAGGGACATAGTTCCAAGTGCTTCGAAGTGTTCCCACCCCTGGGTATGGCAGCAGGAGAGGGTCACTCTGGACGTGTGGCTTAGAATAACGAGAAGACAGTGAACATGCATGGGACGGGTGAACGGCTGGGAATCCAAGGAAAAGCCAGAACTCCAGACAACAAATGGGATGCAGACAAGTTGAACTAAATTGGTCTTGAAGCCTTGAAAACCCTGGAAGGTCCCTGGAGCAACAGAATGAGGAGGTGAAGAAAAGAGAGGCTTTCACAGAAAGCGGGGTTAAGGCTACACCTGGGAAATGAGATAAAAAATGCCAAGGGCAACGTCTTAGTTTAATTACTATATCTTTGCATTCCCATCTAATAGTTAAAAAATTTGCCTGGTGTTTCTGAGGAGTGAGTTTCTTCCAAACCTCCAGAGCCATAGACTATCAGCCTTTCTTTCTTTGGGAAGGATAGCCACCTCAGAGCAAGTGCCAAGGAGCAAAGGATG
Organism: Globicephala melas; assembly: GCF_963455315.2. Taxonomy (NCBI): domain Eukaryota; kingdom Metazoa; phylum Chordata; class Mammalia; order Artiodactyla; family Delphinidae; genus Globicephala; species Globicephala melas. Next base: position 27,340,972 of record NC_083334.1, on the reverse strand, counting down.
CCCTCCTCGACACCATCAGTTAAATCATCACAAACAGGGGAGCAGCCTTTATAATCGGCATGCTCTCTCCAGCTAATGGGCATCTGCTGAGGCTGTGCCCTGCCCTGAGACAGGCAGCATGGGAGAAGGAGGCGATGCTTACTGAGCTCCACTAAGTGCCCAGCATCATAAGCCTTTAGCCTATTCACTCTTTGCATTTCCACAGTGCCCTAATGTAGCAGAGGCTACTGCACCCCCACTTTACGGAAGAGAGAACTGACTTAGAGAGTCATTTGTCAGTAATCACACAGCCTGTAAATGGAAGATCCAGGGTTTGAAGCTAGATCTGTTTTACACCCAAACCAGCACTTTGCACAGGTCCCTCATAAAAATTTGACTCTGTCCTCGTACTTTAGGTACTGATACATAATTATGGAAATAAGACTAATGCATGGAACATTTAAGGAAAAAATGAGGTGCATGACTATGATTTTTCCTTTACGTTCAAAAGGAATTCAGGGGACAGAACCATCAGTATAGTCAAAAGGAGCCAGGGACTGTTGGTGGAGGAGGTGGAATGTGATTATATCCTGGGTGCTGGTAGGATTTAAAAAACAAGAACGGAGGTGGATTAGTCAGGCTTGGGAAACATTCCCCTCTACCCAATCAATAACATGTTATTTATAGTGTGTGATGAGAGTTTTATGGCCACATCAATCACCATGTACACAATCTGAGTTAGACTTTCTAAATTTGTAGGAGGTACCACGTATAGAAAATCATCCTGATGACAGCTGATAATTCCCATTTCTTCTGTTTCTGCAGAATGCAGAAGCATGCCTTTTACCTGTCAGAGACGTAAGAGTCCTGAAAGTCACCTTCTACGTGGAATAGGAAAGAAGCCTTAGAGGGGCTTTTATTGTATTGTTGCGGCTGCTTTTTTAAATTTGCACTTAAATAAAAGAGAGAATGAGAGGACCTGGAGAAGGTGGAGCTGGCAGGTGAAGGGAAAGGGAAACGGAAGTCAGATTACAAAAAAGTTTGTGAGGACAGAAAGCAGACTGGAGCGTGACACCCATACTGGACTTTTTAAAGTTAGGCTGCATAAACAAAAATAAGGAGCTAGGCTGTAGACAAGAGGACTTGGTTTATATTTCACAGCTTTGATTTGAGACAAATGGTGGAGGATCTACTTTGCATAGTGCAAGAGAGGAGAGAAAACCCTAAATCAGCACATCCAGGTTCCAGGTGGAGTAACTTTGATACGTCTGAGCTCCCCTGTCATGTGATGGGGAAACCTATGAAGCAAAATACGCCAATCATGTGGGAATCAGGTCTCACTGAAGAAGCATGATAAGCTTAGAAGGTCAGAAATGTGTTCAAGCTCATGTGGAATTTATACATACATATATATACATACACACACAACTTATTCATGTGTGTATATATGTGTATATATATGTGTGTGTACATGTATTATTTTTTTACTTTCTCCATCTTATAATATCTAAACTCATCAGCTTTCTCGAGGCTGCAAATGAAGATAATCACCATCTCAAAATGGTTCAAGATCATCATATTTATAAAGCAGAGAGTTCCCCATCCAAACCTTAAAATATGCTATGATTTAATCTAGGCCTCACGGTGTTTTAAGGGGTACATGGGGCCTGTTTTAATGATCTAAGGTAGGACACTCAAACAGAAATGAGCATCAGGAAAGAATAAGTTTACACTCACAGATCCCTAGAAACAAGAGGCAAAGCACCCGGGGCCACACGGGGAAGCACCAGGGTCAGGGGGGAATGTGGGCAAGAGCCTTTATTGTGGTTTCCACGGAAAGGAATCAGAGAGGCAGGGGAAAAAGATTTAGAGTTGGCACGTTTGCATCATTTCAGTGGGCTCCGGGACAGAAGAGCTGTCCCTACTTGTCTGGTACTGGGTTAGGGCAGGGGGATACGGGTCAGCAGTGTAAGAGCCTGATAAAAGAAGGAGTTGGGGATAAAGCTCTGGATCGGTTGGTTTGCATATGAAAGGCACGCTCTTGGGCCAGTTGTTTGCTATGTCTAGGAATTAGCCAGCCCTGGGCAGGGCAGTCCCTCCAGGGTCAGCAAGACCCTAAGATGTCAGAGCATCAAATACAAACACTTGAAAACATGGTTATTATACATGGACAACCACACAATTGTTTTGGAAAGCGTAACAGTGGGCCACAGACCCCCACCACGAAGGTCAAAACTGATCTCACCCCATTCATGTCAGGAAGTCTGGCAACCTCTCATTCAGACTAAACACAGCTGAAAGGAAAATGCTTAAGTCACGATTTCAGCATTACGATGGCTCAGTCTCAAGTCCCTCACAGAGGTTCCCCATGGGTTTGGAGAAGCAGAATGAATTATCAACCAAGTATTATCCAAACACAGTGTATTTTGCTCCAGGTAGCATCAGCGTATCAGGTTTCTTTAAAAGGCCACAAGTGACTTCACTACCCCCCGCCACCACCATCCCCACTAGTATAGTGTCTCTCTGGAGTAGGCCTTTTTCTTCTAACGTGAGGTCTTTAGCCTTGTCAAACCATCCCCGCTAGGAAAACCTTTGGGAAATCATAAATATTTTGTCTCTATTATCCTTTTCTCCACTATAACAAATAACTATTGATTAAAATAAAAATTTTAAATAGTATATTCTCTTGCAAATCTTCACTACTGCTCTCTCTAGTGATGTATTATATATATGCATAAATATATATATATATGTAAAAATGTATGTGTGTGTGTATATACACACGAGAAACCACACCTGAGAAACATCCATTTAAAACGGCTCTATTCCAGGACAGCTCCCCCCACGCTCCTGCACTGAAGTTCATCCCACAGTGTTACAGAGATACCCATCTATTTCTCCATCTCAAGAGACGGCAGCTAACTTATTCACAGGAAATGCTACAGGGGAACAAACATCCCAGGCAAATCGAAGATGGCAACTCATAAATAAGACTAGCATTGTACCTGATAACTTGCGTAACTAATGGGCACGGAAAAGTCCAACCCTTTAAATTATCGTGCGATTATAACTATCAGCCTTTGTTATGGAGGAGAGTCCTACAGAAGATGAAAATATGACTCTGGAGCTGAAACGCTAATAAGCTTTCTACGCGGCGGATGGTTGAGTTGTAGAGAGACGAATGTTGGCAACGGATGAATAATTGCTCTGCATGTACTAAACATAACAGAGCAGCACAGAACTTCATCATCTGTCAGCTTTATTTGTTTAAATGAGAAAAATGCTGACAGCAGTTATTGCTATAATCCCCTTATTTATCAGATAGGAAACACTAGTTACTCTTAGCAGGTCTAATCCTGTTGGGAGAATAAAAGGGAATTTTCAAACTAATTGAAGGTGTATGTTTCACTGTTCAAAGAAGAGAAATATGGAAGAAAGGAGGGAAGAAATGGAGAGAGAAAAAGGATGAAAATTATTTATTTCTGGTCAACGTCTAATAAAAGGGCTCTAGTTCTAGTCCTAACTTATTCTGTAGAAAAGAAAAGAGTTCTGGAGTAGAACTGAATATCCAGCACCAGGCCAGCTGCAGACAGTGCCTACCAACAGCTGTCCCCCTGCCTTTGATCTACTGCCCATCATCACACTTCAACAAGGCTCATCAGCGGCCTCCTGCCGTGGTCACTGCTGCCCACCAGCTCTCAGATGCACCACTCATCACAACTGGATGTCCAATCTTTGGAAGTTCTCTGTAGTAGGATACTCGGCTTACTAAAGTAAATAACTAGATTCAAGAAAAAAGATGAGAATCCCTCTTCCTCTTGTCATATTCCCAAACCACACCAAAGCAGTAAGAGGCTAGCAGACTAGGCTCTGGTGAATTGTTTTCTCACGCTAGTCGCTGTGCCTGTCTCCCTGGACCATTTTAGCCCAGTGTTATACCCACTCCGTGCCTGGTTTTTTTTTGCACTGTGATGTTTCATGATTGGGGATTAACCCAGAGAATAGTTCTATGTAATTAGCTTCCACAGACAAAGCCCCAAAGAACTATTCTAATACAACTTCATGAGTAGCATGGGGCCTTGCTCAATTTGGGGAGAGAGAAAAAAAAAATCAAACAGCCCACGAAAAGCAACCATCTCCGGGCTTCCCTGGTGGCGCAGTGGTTGGGGGTCAGCCTGCCGATGCAGGGGACACGGGTTCCTGCCCCGGTCTGGGAGGATCCCACATGCCACGGAGCAGCTGGGCCCGTGAGCCATGGCCGCTGAGCCTGCGCGTCCGGAGCCTGTGCTCCGCAACGGGAGACGCCACAGCAGTGAGAGGCCCGCGTACCGCAAAAAAAAAAAAAAGAAAGAAGAAAAAAAGCAACCATCTCCTATTCAAGAGCCTTCTCTAATAGACCGTCATCTCCTTAGGTATCTCAGTACCACTGATGCCTGGGTTTGGCTCTGAGATAGGCCCACCTTACTCCACTGTTTCCTAAGAAGATGGAAAACAGTCCACTCAGCTGGAAGAAGTGAGTCCACCACTTACATAAGGAGATGTTTTTCATTTGTCTCTTACTAGCCCAGGTTTAGAGCCTAGAAAATAGGCTTGAACAATAAGTTCCCCCATATTTTGAATAACATATCATTACTGATTAATTATTATACCATTTGTATGGCCCTTTACTTTTATTAATGTCATCACATACCTTATCTTATTTCATCTTAAAACCATGCTATTATTATTATTATAATTATTATTTTGCTGCAGGTTCCGTACCAATAGGAAATAGATCAAAGATGTCATACAGTTTACAACATATATTATTTTCAAAAAGTTGTACTGAGTGCCTCATATGTGCTTGCCATTTTGCCAGGTGTTGAAGATACTGTGACAAAGTAAATGATCAAGATTCCTGTCCTCAAGGATCTTGCAGGCTAGATGAGGGGACACTTCAACTTGTCCCAATGTGATGCGACAGTTGCTATGACAGAAGCACAGACTGCTACAAGATCACACAAGAGGGGCTTCTAACCTCTCCACAGCATCACCAAAAGCTTCTGGGAACGGTTGCCATCCTACCTTTGACCTGAAGGCTCTGTCCTCACCCAATATTTATCTCAGTGTCTAGGGCAAGGCTCTGGTGAAGACACATGAATCTGATCCCTATTTGGAGTTTTAAAACTTTGAGATACAAGAAAACTGTTCAGGGAACTGTGCCTCCATTTCTTGGGGGAAGCTTGGATGTCTTCAAGCCAACATGCTACTGAAAGTAGCAAATTAAATGTAGATAATTAAAAGGCAGAACCATATTCCATTTTACTGGCAGATGCTTAATTAGGGCTAAATGTCTTTTGCCACTTCATCCTAGCAACAAGATTCAAATGTATTTTGATTAAAAAAAAATAGTCCTCCTTTGAACGGGCACAATGCCTAATGAATACTCCTTAGTTTCCCCTGGATAATAAGCACCCCACATATTCCTCAGAAGCACTGCAAGTTCAGTCTTAAGTACAGAAACTAAGAATACACCCAAGCTCTCCAGTTTCGTCCTCACTGGAGATTAAAATTAATCAGCACAGAGATGTCTGGCAGAGAAAAGCAAATGAACTCGGTAGTGTTGCTGATAACAGAGAGAAGGGCAACTCAAAAGGCAGAAGTGGAGAGGGGAGGGTCAGTTAGGGGACAGCATCCCCTGAATGACTCACTCAGACCTCATACAACTTGTGGGAACCACACTCATGATTTCCAACCCTGCTGCCCCAATCAATGGCTTTCCATTCCTGCAGTCACTAAAACTACTTCCTGTTAGTAGATCATCCCGAGATCAGGGCATACATCCTACCAATTCTATCTCCCATGGCGATGCCAGGGGCTCTGAGAATAACAAAGACGAAATGTAAACTGAGGGAGTGAACCACAGGCAAATAAAATGTCATTCTATGAAAGACAATGATTTACCTGTTAATAGTACTAGCCCCTTTATCTTTCTGGAACTGTAATTACGTTCATAATTTTCTATTTGTTTTTGGAAGCATAATCACCAGCCAATTACCCCATGTAAAAAAAAATTGCAGTTTTATATTTATCATTTTGAAGGCTAACCTTGATAGTGTACTTGCTATACACCAGACCCTGAGCAAGGTATGTCATATATATTAGGTTCTACGACCCCTGCTATAGTTCCATGGGGTAGATATACTTGTAACTGCCATTTTATACATGGGAAAACCGAGGTGAAAGGATGCTAAGGAACTATCTACCTTTAAAAAGTCTGTAAATGGAGAGCCAGATCTCAAAAATGGAGGTATCGGGCTTCCCAATGGTTGGGAGTCCGCCTGCCGATGCAGGGGACACGGGTTCGTGCCCCGGTCCGGGAAGATCCCACATGCCGCGGAGCAGCTGGGCCCGTGAGCCGTGGCCGCTGAGCCTGCGCGTCCGGAGCCTGTGCTCCGCAACGGGAGAGGCCACAACAGTGAGAGGCCCGCGTACCGCAAAAAAAAAAAAAAAAAGAAAGAAAGAAAAAAAATGGAGGTATCATCTTGCACTAATATCCATACTCTTAATCACCAGACCATCTTTTTTTAAATATCCTTATAATTCCCACTTCAAATTAGAAAAAAAATACATTTAAAATGTTGTATGAACAGAGAAGACTATAAAAAAAAGTCCAAAGACACTCTTTAAGAGTTTAGGGTTTAGAACAAATCTCTGGCCAGTATTAGGAAGTTATTAAATTGCATAAATGGTTAGCTGTCTTCTATCTCTGCTATGAATGAAATGATAGTAAACGGTCTCTTTTTGTAGGAAAGGCTTAAATTAGACACAAGGTCTTCATGCTCTGTCAAGTTTTTGGAAGGAATTCATAATATTTTCCTGAAAACCTTTTTAGAATATGTCAGTCCTCTCTGAGCAGCAGAGTGATGAACAGGATGAAATCTGGGGTGGGGTCGGAGAATGTTTCTACAGTTGTGGGTTTTAAACCCACAAACTGTCAAATGGAACACTTCAGAGATGGATTACTGCTGTGTTCTGTGGTCTCAAATATATGCTTCCCAAATGCACCTCGGTGATTTGTGAATCTTTGGAGGTAACTTCAAATGAGTGGTTTTCTGGAGGATACGATATTCACATCCCCATCACCAGCAGAGCGAAGTTCTTAGATACAAACTTTAAAGATTTAATACATTTTTTATTCTACTCTTTTCCCTTTTCTCAACACAATCCATTAACCTTTTCTTCCCAGAGAGTGACTCCAGTTGTTTAAGGAAATCACACACAATGAAATCCCTGAAATGATATTCTTTAAGAAGAAAAATTAGTCTACTGGAGTTGAGACTTTTCCCATAACACATTGAAATACGCGTTATTTCGCTCATTAGACTTTGGTATCTCCGAGGTAGAATAAAAGCCATGGAGGCTTGTTCAGGGAACTCCGTTTTTCTTGAACAGTAAAGAAGTGGTTTAGCTTATTGATAACTCAAGCTTCCCACAGGCTACATTATCCTGATTGTCAAGGATGGGTTTTGCTGGTTGCTGTTTCTCTCTCTCTCTCTCTCTCTCTCTCTCTCTGTGTGTGTGTGTGTGTGTGTGTGTGCGCGCGCATTATTGAACAATCCACTCCTTTCCTTTCTCAGGGGCATGATTCCTGAATTGGGATTGCCTCTCAACTCCAGATGCTAACAGAAGAAAAATACAAGGAAGAAGACTTCCCATATTTCCAAATGAAATGAGGCAGAACAAATGGAAGAGGATCGCTCGGCTTGTGCAGAGAACTAAAAGTGTACATGACTAAGAGGTATAGCCGTGTCTGTGCAAACACAGTAACTCACGTCAAATAAATTGTGCTTTCTGCAGGAAAGAACTCTAGCTCTGGGTTTTCCAAGCTAAATTGCATGAAAACATACAATCCTTTTTCTTCTTATTTGAACTGTTAGAGGACGGGGCCAAATTGCCAGAAAGACCAAAGGCAGTGTGCAGCCTTTAACAACTGAAAGGATTTATTGCTCCAATTTGGAAATACAAAAGATTCTGTGTCGACTCCCAGCACTCCCAGGTCCTATGCATTTCCCATTAGTTCTGTGAAGAAAGAAAACCTCTAAGTAAAAAGAATCAAAGTTCTCTAGGATTTTAGAAATAGAGACCACGTTGGCCAAAGATATTGAAGCAGTTACTTTCAACTTCTTAAAAGAGCATGGAGCATTCTCTATCTCTGGTCAAACGTGGTCCCATTATCCTTGGTCTCTCGGTATCATTCCCTCCCACTGGACTGGCAGGAATTATTTTTCAGACCCCATCAAAAGCCATTAAGGCTGTAAAGGTAGTCAATCCCTATGCTCCAGCTCCACGCTGAAGAACCCAGGGGAAGTAATGCAACTATTTTTCAATACCTGAGGCCATTTCGTTTCCAACCTTAATTACACTTATGCATTAGTTTTGGGTCTAATATCTCCACTCATCTTGCTCCAGTTTCCACTTTTCCACTATTACTGCAGAGCTTAGGAAACATAATTGCAGTGTGTGGTAGACAGTGATTTTCATTAACCACACAGAAGAAAAACAGTTTTAGGGAGAGACATTTCCTATTGATTCAGTCAAAATGACTTAGAAGAAATGGTTGTGCTTATTAAATTCTTTTCCAAAAAGTAGCTGTTAAAATTCTTTCTCAACAGGTTATTTTTTAAATCGGTGTATAATCTCTTCAGATTTTGTCGTTCATGTTTTTTTTGTTCTTCCCAGTTCCTTTGAAAGTTGAGACTTTTATTGGTCTTGTTTTTTTTTTTTAAAGGAAGCCAAGAGGGGAGTCTTTTTCATGGAGGCAGAGAATGTAATCAACGCTGCTATCTGCAAGACATGGAGCTGCCCAGCAATGCTAAGGGAATTAAAAGGGAGAAGCAATAACAAAACAGAATGTTGTGAAATGACAAGAGGGGAGAGTGTTAAATTGGCCTGCAATACTTATCAAGAGGTCTTTAAATGAGAACGGATATAGGATTTTCTAGCAGTGGTATAAAAAAATAGTTGATCATTTTTCAATGTTCTTCCTATCTTTTATTTGGAGCAGTTTACCCTAAGGGGTTCTGCTATTTTAAGTTCATTACTGGGCAAAATCTAGGGCAGCAATGTCTGAGGATAAAACACACAGCCCCATGGAGCCACTAGTATTTGAGTCCCTCTCTGGTTGGACTAACTGAATACGAGACATAAACCTTTCATATTCTACCATTGTTCTATAGGGTTTTGCTCCTATGGGAAACGCTGTTCCCTTTGCTGCTCTCTTCCAAAACGCCAAGTGTCTTCTTGGAAGACTGCATGCCAAGGTAAGTGAGATAGCTATTGTTTGTGACTTAACTCTCCAACACCAGGTCAATCCACCTAGGTCTCTCCAAAATCCCAACCTTGGGAGCACAGAAGCAGAAAGTTTCCTGGCACCAAGATTCAATTTGTCCTCTTCCTTTGCTTTGATTTTGCCAAATTCCTCTTTAAAGAAGGAAACTATACCTGGAATCCTGGAAATGTCTCCATACCTTTGGTTGTTATAAACTTTAACAGGGCCAGAAACACAACATAGAATAAGGGATTGGCCCTTAGAGAGATGGCTGAAATGGTCAGGAATAAAGAAACTCCAATGGAACAGTATTGGATTATATACTTGGGAAATTAAACACTGAACAGATTCATGACAGGAAATACTGAGCCAGGTGCTGAAACCCACCCTTATGTCAGTAAGGGAATGTGTCAATATTTTGACTGGGAAGGAGACCGCAGGAATAAGTATGTAAAGGTGGCTTACAGTGTCAAGGAAATGTATCTAAAGTGAAGATCAGGAGACTTGGGTTCTAGAAAGAACTATACCATGAATACTTGTATCTCCTGGAACCTTTTATTTCATGAATAGAATACGGCTGTTAGGTTTACCACTGAGATCCCTTCCCATTCGCACACTTAAGATTCCTAAGTTCTAAGCATGCTTTTGGTCTGAAGAACAGCATCTCTAAAACAAGCACTTTTGGTTTTTTCCTCATACTAGTTCCAAAGTGGAACGGATAGGGAACTGTGGTAAGATTTTAGGTGCTTCTCTACCTTTTGATGCGTTCATACTACAAACACGAATCAGCTCAGAACTGCATAATGCTTAGCACTGCTGATATATGTGTTTAGTTCTCTGCCTCCTTCTTCATTGATTCCTAAGTAGAGCCAGGGTAATTCCTGAAGATCTTTATGAAATGATTTTCTCCTTTTGCTTTGGAACGCAGCATACCCTGCTCACTTCTTTGCTGGCTGCTGACGTGTCTCCTTCCTGACCCTGAGGGAGGTGTGCCTCTACCTCCATTTTCTTGTCATATTACCCACTCTCTCTTGACAACTCTTCCACATCCATGGCTTCATTCTTTATTGATGATTGCCTAATCTACTTTTCTATCTCTGAACTCTACCAAGTTCCAGATCTATATCTCTTCATTATACCCCATAAGTATTTCAAGTGCAGTTTGTCCAAACAATGATCTTAGACTTTTCTCCTTGCTGATGTGATGACTACCCTTTAGCTTCCGTTAAAAGATTAGTTTTTATTTCTCCATTCATTCATTTATTCATTCAGCTATTAAGTCTGATTTGTTGAAGTGTTTCTCACATCAGATATCTAGTTCTTATTTCTGTGGCCATTGCTCCAGGAGCAGACCTTACTTTCTCAACTGAATTATCCCAGCCTCCTAACTTCCCCATTCCTACTTCTCCTTACCATTCCAAAGGCCTCTGGCTAGATTCATCTTCTGAAGCATAGCTTCAAAGCCACTTCATTCCCATGTGTCGATATAATCAACCCCCACCATTAGCAAAATATCCATAAAATTAATTAAAAGACTCCTTGCTCTGGTATTTGAGGTCTTTTATGCCACTGATTGAGCTGTTTTCCAGCTATCAGCTGCTGTCTCCTACATCTATTTCATATTTCAAGCAAACCAAGCTGTGTGGAACATACACTCAGCTTTCTTTCATTTGCTAATGTTGACCTTTCAATTGCTAATGTTGCCCACTGAGACTCCTCACTCCCCCATAGGGTTTAGCATCAATTATGCCTAACTGAATTACATATTCATCAATGTCCCTTTCAAATACCATAGCTTCCACACCTTTCCTGAGAGCCCTAGTTAGACACGGTTTTCTAAAAAATCCTCCCTAGTGCCATCTACCTCTCTTCAGACATTTATCATAACTTCATTTGTACTGCACTTACAGGCGTATTCGTCTTATACCTATTAGCTGCTATGAAGGTCTAGAGATCAGTGTTTGCCTCTTACCCTTCTTGGAATACTCTGAAAGGCCTAGCCTAGTGTATTAAACAGCACTGGTATACAGTTAATAAATTAAGCCACCTTGAAACTTCTTAATTATACTCAGGCTTTTTGATTTATTCAGAATCTGACATCTAGTGAATAAGTTCAGAACTAATAACATCAATAACCTAGGGTGACACCAGACTGGACTTAGGATGAGGCTAAATTTTCAGTTAGTGTGAGGAGACAAAGTTCAAAAGCATATACTCTTTCTGTTACATGTTAAAATATAAAAGTTATAAATTTTTAAAGTTGAGTCAAATGATCTTACTTTCAGATCCAGCACAAGCCCATAGTTTACTTAATTTCTTTGAGCCTCAGTTTCCTTATCTATAAGAACGCAGTGACAGCATTATTTACCCCAGAGAGCTATTGAAAAGACGGTAAGATAATGTCTATCAAATGCTTAGATAAGGTCTGGTATATAGTAAGCGCTCAACAAACATTAGCTAGTGTGATCACTATTCTCATAACTCCTCATCAGCCAAAGTAGCCAAGCCAATAATGATAGTCCTGAAATTCTTTTATACTGGAGATCCTATCCGAATTTGGTCTTCTAATTTGGGCTCTATGACTACACGGTAATCAAAAGAACTTAAAGACGACACAGAAACCACCAACTGTGGAGAATGAAGCACACAAAAATAATATCCAGGAGGAAAGATGAGAGAAACTGAATTTATGCTGCTTAAAAAGGTGTTTGGTGGGGCTTCCCTGGTGGCGCAGTGGTTGAGAGTCCGCTTGCCGATGCAGGGGACACGGGTTCGTGCCCCGGTCCGGGAGGATCCCACGTGCTGCAGAGCAGCTGGGCCCGTGAGCCATGGCCGCTGAGCCTGCGCATCTGGAGCCTGTGCTCCACAACGAGAGAGGCCACAGCAGTGAGAGGCCCGCTCCGCAATGGGAGAGGCCACAACAGTGAGAGGCCCACGTACCAAAAAAAAAAAAAAAAAAAAAAAAAAAGGTGTTTGGTGAAGGATTTATGTCTTGAAAAAGTATTTAGAATTCAGAAAAATGAAAACAGTGAATGCCTGGTTTTATTTCCAATGAGAATATTAACTTCCATACAAAATTAGGTCTTAAAGTTATATAGAGCAGGAAAATAAAAAACTCTACCATACTGGAGTACACTAGGCAAGGGAGCTGTGGAGTCATGTAAAGATATGACTGTACATGATATTCCAAAGATGATGTTACTATGACCTCATTCAAATGAGGTAATGGGGGTGGCTTAAGCACTCATATAACAATGTGAGAATCTGAGAAGCTGCCGTAGGTGGTTCTGATTGCTTCCTGTTCTTACCTGAACTCTCATCCAGACTCTCCTCAGAGACATGCTCATTTTGATGGACCCACTCGCCATTGCATTTGAAGAATATCTGCATGGCTGGCCTTGCTTTGCACCTCAGTGCAATGGGGTTGCTCTTGATGATATAAGCATCGCCTGGCTCCTCTATGAAATGAGGCAGCGTCCCAGGAGCTGATGGGATGGATTCAGGGAGGACTTCGCCATTGTCAGTTCCTGTGAAATTGAAGAAGATATCAGAACACAGTCTACACTGGCAGCACATACATCAGGCCAAAAAGAACAACCTGCTTTAATGATCTGTGCTGGAAAACTCTGTATCCTAACACAGCATGCTTGTAAGGCCTGTGCAGATGAATTATCTTCTAGAGACTGAATTAGCATGATATGGTACCTTTAGACACACACTCAGTATTACCGGACGAGTGACAACAATGAATAGGAGACCCTCTCAAACTACAGTTTTGAATCTGCCTTTGCTGAAAGACCTGAGATAAACATCTGCGGGGTGACAGGCTAAATCTTAAGATTCAGTCTGGCGAAGTGTTCAATGAGGGGCCCAAGCTGCCTCAAAACTTTGAAATAATGGAGGGAATAGATTTGGTTTTCCCATAAATAAGTGTAAATAATGGTGACGTTGGTGGAGGATGGTCGATCATAAGACATGTCCCAAAGATTCCAAACTGTCCACTTTCTTTACCTATGAAACTCTGGAGATTGTCTGGTATTCTACCTTGGATAGCGTTTCTTCCCCAAAGTTACTAAACCTTCTAAAAGGAATACACACTTCTTCTGCTTGTCTTTGACCATCATTCTTTACGCCCAGCACTCCTGACCCCAAAAGCTACCTCACTTTTAAGGTTAAGAACTAAAACAAATCACTACAAGCTATAAGTTTTTAGTTTAATATCTATAGTTACATCTGTTCAAAGGGAAGAAACAGATGTGAGTCTCCCCAAGTACAGGGAACTGACGAGTGGAGAGAAACAATATGAAAAGGAAAAAGCATAAGCCAAGACCTGGCTTCATTGTCTCTTCACTCCATTTAGCAAGGACTTAAGTCCCAGGAAACTAGCACAAAGTCAAGGGAAGAAAGATGTAACTGCTGAGCAATGTGGAGCATAACCAAGAGAAACCCTATCTTGTGCCTTCCCGTGGCCATTCCAAAGAACAAAGCAAGCAAAGATTTCAATAACCAGATCAGCTATGCCCCAGAGAGGATTACTCCCATTCAAAGCAAATCAGTCTTTAGGGCTAAGCTGCACAAAGGGACCGAATGAAACCACTGGAACAACAATCTAGCTCAACAGGAGAGAGCCTAGAGACCAGGTGCATCCTGTGTCCTAACCCGGCTTTCTGGGTGGCATCAATGCAATTCTGAACAAACAGAGCCTCTTATTATTCCCACTCAAGTCAATAACCTAAATGAGTAAGCACTGTCAAGGATAAACATATTCACGATATTAGGGGGAATGTCCTGCTGTAAGAACCTGTAGAGAGAATTAGTAAATGTAAAAGGGGGGAAACTAGGACACAGGAGGAATGACTGCCTATAATTATATGTTTGCGTAAGGAAGAAAATAAAAGACACTGAGTTATGAAAAAGACTGCTCGCCAACGGGAATACATAAGCACTATGTCATGCCACTGAAATGAATTAAACACAATAGTTTGATTCTCCAAACTTTTTTTTTCATTAAATGTATCAACTTGGGGGGGGCAATGCCTCACATATTAAAGAGTTTGATATTTATAAGCTATCAAGTGCATTTGTAATAGAAAAGTTAACTTATGTTAATAGAAAAGCTAACACACGCCAAAAAAGCATCATAACACAAATATTCCAAATAATAAGAGAGCAAACAGTTTAAGTTATAAAAGTTAGATAAACTCCCTCAGAAAATAAAATGTGTACATATCACATGGAATAAGAAGGATTTCAGGATAGAATCTGAGGGTGCTTTTTAATGTTTTAAATTATATTTACAATGGACTTCATAAAATGTATCATATTAATTCATTCTGTTACTGACTGCTCACAGCAATTTCCATCTTCAATAAATACCAAGTCCCCTCAGGCTTCTGTAAATCCATGCATTAGAGGAAATGACAAAGGTATTAGAAGACTTTATGTGGGCATCAAACAGCTCACACTCCCATCAGGGGCTTGAGTTCTGTCCAAAGTAATTCACTGTTGCAGAAAAGGGTCACCTGATAAAGAATATATGCAGACCCCATGGTGGTAGCCTGAGTGAACAGGGGTGTAAGTGCTAAATGCTGTATGAGGTGTTTTTGCTTAATTAGTAACAATGCCTAAATGTCAGAAGTAACTACTGACATGGGGTGTGGGTCACAAAAAACCAATCTGTAAGTAAATAGTGAGACCACATTTAACCAGTTTAAGTAAAATGACATACAAAGGTATTGGATGATAAAATAAATCGAGTTTTAACCATCTGAGTCACAAAACAGAGAGATCTGAAAGCAATTAGGTTACCTTCCTGCTATTTTAGTAAAACCCCATTAGATAAAATAACAAGTTCAGTCTTCATCTAAAACAGAGAGCAGGAGAGTGGAACGGGAAAATTGGCTGTAAGTGTCCCGGCGACCTCGAGGCCCTCCATTAAGAATCAGTCGATCTAACAAAACAGAAAGACTCACTGACACAGGAAACAAAGTCATGGTTACCAAAGGGAATATGGGGTGAGGGGAGATAAATCAGGAGTTTGGGATTAACATATATACACTACTGTATATAAAACAGGTAAGCAACAAGGACCTACAGTATAGCACAGAGAACTATACTCAATAACTTGTAATAGCCTATAATGGAAAGGAATCTAGGTACATAGCAAAACAAAACAAAAATATATATATATATGTATAATTGAATCACTTTGCTACACATTTGAAACTAACACACCATTGTAAATTAACTATACTTCAATTTAAAACAAAATGAAAAGCAATTTACAAAAGAATCAATCAATGTGCAAAGGAAGAAGAAAAGGCAGAATGTAACATTCTATCTTAACTATTACTGAGGCCATGTTAATATCATGTATGTATAGGAAACAGGTCAGGGTCCAGGAAAGCAAAAAATAACCAAAAAAATCAATTTATGAGGGTAAGAGTGGAAAGGTGAGACACTGTGGGTATACATTTCTATATGTATTACCATTTGTTTGCATCCTAAGAGATGAAATACAGTAAGTGACAATAGAAAAGTTACATATTTTCATTTTGTTGTTGTTGTTTGCTTTGTATGTATAGTGAAGTGTTAGGAGTGCTGTTTGCCTTATACAGATCCCTCTCCCCGCTTCCCCTCCCCAGGATCCTCACCAGGCTCAGACCTGAACTGCTGGTATAGCAGTGCCCTGCCCTTCACATGCCTCCCTTGCAACAAAAAGGCTGCAACCCCAGGAAAGTAGCCCCTTCTTAACCCATCAGTCTGGGAAGTTGCCAACAGAAGTTCCAAGCTGGGGTGTAGAAGTTGCTGACAACCAGATTCACTGGTTCGAGATCGAGGAGGAGAAGGACGTGCTCTC
Organism: Globicephala melas; assembly: GCF_963455315.2. Classification (NCBI taxonomy): domain Eukaryota; kingdom Metazoa; phylum Chordata; class Mammalia; order Artiodactyla; family Delphinidae; genus Globicephala; species Globicephala melas. Next base: position 27,324,824 of record NC_083334.1, on the reverse strand, counting down.
ACTGCCTCTGGCGAGAGCACTGGAATCACAACTAACTGCTGAACAATCATCAACAGGAAGACACTGGAACTCACCAAAAAAGATACCCCGCGTCCAAAGACAAAGGAGAAGCCACAATGAGACGGCAGGAGGGGCGCAATCACACAAAAATCAAATCCCACATCTACTGGGTGGGTGACTCACAAACTGGAGAACACAAACCACAGAAGTCCATCCACTGGAGGGAAGGTTCTGAGCCCCACGTCAGGCTTCCCAACCTGGGGGTCTGGCAACGGGAGGAGGAATTCCTAGAGAATCAGACTTTGAAGGCTAGTGGGATTTGATTGCAGGAGTATGACAGGACTGTGGGAAACAGAGACTCCACTCTTGGAGGGCACACACAAAGTAGTGTGCGCATAGGGACCCAGGGGAAGCAGCAGTGACCCCATAAGACACTGAACCAGACCTATCTGCTAGTGCTGGAGGGTCTCCTGCAGAGGGGGGGCATGGCTGTGTCTCACCGTGAGGACAAAGACACTGGCAGCAAAAGTTCTGGGAAGTAGTCCTTGGCGTGAGCCCTCCCAGAGTCCGCCATTAGCCCCATCAAAGAGCCTGGGTAGGCTCCAGTGCTGGGTCGCCTCGGGCCAAACAACCAACAGGGAGGAAACCCAGCCTCACCCATCAGCAGACAAGCACATTAAAGTTTTACTGAGCTTGGCCCACCAGAGCAACAGCCAGCTCTACCCACCACTAGTCCCTCCCATCAGGAAACATGCACAAGCCTCTTAGACAGCCTCATCCATCAGAGAGCAGACAGCAGAAGCAAGAAGAACTACAATCCTGCAGCCTGTGGAACAAAAATCACATTCACAGAAAGATAGACAAGATGAAAAGGCAGAGGGCTACGGATCAGATGAAGGAACGAGATAAAACCCCATAAAAACAACTAAATGAAGCGGAGATAGGCAACCTGCCAGAAAAAGAATTTAGAAAAATGATAGTGAAGATGATCCAGGACCTCGGAAAAATAATGGAGGCAAAGATCGAGAAGATGCAAGAAATGTATAACAAAGACCTAGAAGAATTAAAGAGCAAACAAAGAGAGATGAACAATACAATAACTGAAATGAACACTACACCAGAAGGAATCAATAGCAGAATAACTGAGGCAGAAGAACGGATAAGGGACCTGGAAGACAGAATGGTGGAATTCACTGCTGTGGAACAGAATAAAGAAAAAAGAATGAAAAGAAATGAAGACAGCATAAGAGACCTCTGGGACAACATTAAATGCAACAACATTCGCATTATAGGGGTCCCAGAAGGAGAAGAGAAAGGACCCAAGAAAATATTTGAAGAGATTAGAATCGAAAACTTCCCCAACATGGGAAAGGAAATAGCCACCCAAGTCCAGGAAACACAGAGAGTCCCATACAGGATAAACCCAAGGACAAACACGCCAAGACACACAGTAGTCAAATTGGCAAGAACTAAAGACAAAGAAAAATTATTGAAAGCAACAAGGGAAAAATGCCAAATAATATACGAGACAACTCCCATAAGGATAACAGCTGATTTCTCAGCAGAAACTCTATGAGCCAGAAGGGAATGGCATGACATATTTAAAGTGATGAAAGTGAAGAACGTACAAACAAGATTACTCTACCCAGCAAGGATCTCGTTCAGATTTGATGGAGAAATCAAAAGCTTTATAGACAAGTAAAAGCTAAGAAAATTCAGCACCACCAAACCAGCTCTACAACAAATGCTAAAGGAACTTCTCTAAGTGGGAAACACAAGAGAAGAAAAGGACCTACAAAAACAAACCCAAGTCAGTTAGGAATATGGTAATAGGAACATACATATCGATAATTACCTTAAACGTGAATAGATTAAATGTTCCAACCAAAAGACACAGGCTCGCTGAATGGATACAAAAACAAGACCCATATATATGCTGTCTACAAGAGACCCACTTCAGGCCTAGAGACACATACAGACTGAAAGTGAGGGGACAGAAAAAAGATATTCCATGCTAATGGAAATCAAAAGAAACCTGGAGTAGCAATACACATATCAGATAAAATAGACTTTAAAATGAAGAATGTTACAAGAGACAAGGAAGGCCACTACATAATGATCAAGGGACCAATCCAAGAAGAAGATATAACAATTATAAATATATATGCACCCAACATAGGAGCACATCAATCATAAGGCAACTGCTAACAGCTGTAAGAGGAAATCGACAGTAACACAATAATAGTGGGGGACTTTAACACCTCACTACACCAATGGACAGATCATCCAAACAGAAACTTAGTAAGGAAACAAGCTTTAAATGACACAATAAACCAAGATAGATTTAATTGATATTTATAGGACATTCCATCCAAAAACAGCAGATTACACTTTCTTCTCTAGTGCACACAGAACATTCTCCAGGATAGATCACTTCTTGGGTCACAAATCAAGTCTCAGTAAATTTAAGAAAACTGAAATCATATCAAGCATCTTTTCTGGCCACAACACTATGAGATTAGAAATCAATTACAGGGAGAAAAATATAAAAAGAACCAAAAAATGGAGGCTAAACATTACGTTAGTAAATAACCAAGAGATCAGTGAAGAAATCAGAAGGGAAATCAAAAATACCTAGACACAAATGACAATGAAAACACGATGATCCAAAACCTATGGGACACAGCAAAAGCAGTTCTAAGAGGGAGGTTTATAGCAATACAAGCCTACCTCAAGAAACAAGAAAAATCTCAAACAATCTAACCTTACACTTAAAGGAACTAGAGAAAGAAGAACAAACAAAACCCAAAGTGAGCAGAAGGAAAGAAATCATAAATATCAGAGCAGAAATAAATGAAATAGAAACAAAGAAAATAATAACAAAGAGCAATAAGCTAAAAGCTGGTTCTTTGAGATGATAAACAGAATTGATAGACCATTAGCCAGACTCATCAAGAAAAAGAGGGAGAGGACTCAAATCAATAGAATTAGAAATGAAAAGGAGAAGTTACAACAGACACCACAGAACTACAAAGCATCCTAAGAGACCACTACAAGCAACTCTCTGCCAATAAAATGGACAACCTGGAAGAAATGGACAAATTCTTAGAAAGGTATAACCTTCCAAGACTGAACCAGGAAAAAATAGAAAATATGAACAGACAAATCACAAGTAATGAAATTGAAACTGTGATTAAAAATCTTCCAACAACCAAATATCCGGACAAGATGGCTTCACAGGTAAAGTCTATCAAAATTTTCGAGAAGAGCTAACACACATCCTTCTAAAACTCTTCCAAAAAACTGCAGAAAAAGGATCACTCCCAAACTCATTCTATGAGGCCACCATCACCCTGATACCAAAAGCAGACAAACATACAACAAAAAAAGAACATTACAGACCAATATCACTGATGAATATACACGCAAAAATCCTCAACAAAATACTAGCAAACAGAATCCAACAACACATCAAAAGGATTATACACCATGATCAAGTGGGATTTATCCCACGGATGCAAGGATTCTTCGATATATACAAATCAATCAGTGATACACCATATTAACAAATTGAAGAATAAAAACCATATGATCATCTAAAATAGATTCAGAAAAAGCTTTTGACAAAATTCAACACCCGTTTATGATTAAAAACTCTCCAGAAAGTGGGTATAGAGGGAACCTACTTCAACATAATAAAGGCCATATATGACAAACCAACAGCAAACATCATTCTCAATGGTGAAAAACTGAAAGCATTTCCTCTAAGATCTGGAACAAGACAAGGATGTCCACTCTCACCACTATTATTCAACATAGCTTTGTAAGTCCTAGCCATGGCAATCAGAGAAAAAAAGAAATAAAAGGAATACAAATTGGAAAAGAAGAAGTAAAACTGTCACTGTTTGCAGACGACATGACTATACATAGAGAATCCTAAAGATGCCACCAGAAAACTACTAGAGCTCATCAATGAATTTGGTAAAGTTGCAGGATACAAAATTAATGCACAGAAATCTCTTGCATTCCTACATGCTAATGATGAAAACTCTGAAAGAGAAATTAAGGAAACACTCCCATTTACCATTGCACCAAAAAGAATAAAACACCTAGGAATAAACCTACCTAGGGAGACAAAAGACCTGTATGCAGAAAACTGTAAGACACTGCTGAAAGAAATTAAAAATGATACAAATAGATGGAGAGATATACCATGTTCTTGGACTGGAAGCAACAACATTGTGAAAATGGCTATACTACCCAAAAAAATCTACAGATTCAGTGCAATCCCTATCAAACTACCAATGGCAGTTTTCACAGAACTAGAACAAAAAATTTCACAATTTGTACGGAAACGCCAAAGACCCCGAATAGCCAAAGCAATCTTGAGAACAAAAAACGGAGCTGGAGGAATCAGGCTCCCTGACTTCAGACTATACTAAAAAGCTACAGTGATCAAGACAATATGGTACTGGCACAAAAACAGAAATATAGATCAATGGAACAGGACAGAAAGCCCAGAGATAAACCCATGCACCTATGGTCAACTAATCTATGACAAAGGAGGCAAGGATATACAATGGAGAAAAGACAGCCTCTTCAATAAGTGGTGCTGGGAAAATTGGACAGCTACATGTAAGAGAATGAAATTAGAGCACTCTCTAACACCATACACAAAAATCAACTCCAAATGGATTCGAGACCTACATGTAAGACCGGACACTATAAAATTCTTAGAGGAAAACATAGGAAGAACACTCTGACATAAATCACAGCAAGATCTTTTTTGATCCACCTCCTAGAGTAATGGAAATAAAAACTAAAATAAACAAATGGGACCTAATGAAACTTAAAAGCTTTTGCAAAGCAAAGGAAACTACAAACAAGATGAAAAGACAACCCTCAGAATGGGAGAAAATATTTGCAAACGAATTAACGGACAAAGGATTAATCTCCAAAAAATATAAACAGCTCATGTAGCTCAATATTAAATAAACAAACAACCCCATCCAAATATGGGCAGAAGACCTAAATAGACATTTCTCCAAAGAAGACATACGGATGGCCAAGAAGCACATGAAAAGCTGCTCAACATCACTAATTATTAGAGAAATGCAAATCAAAACTACAATGAGGGGGCTTCCCTGGTGGCGCAGTGGTTGAGAGTCCGCCTGCCGATGCAGGGGACACGGATTTGTGCCCCGGCCCAGGAGGATCCCACATGCCACAGAGCGGCTGGGCCCGTGAGCCATGGCCGCTGAGCCTGCGCGTCCGGAGCCTGTGCTCTGCAACAGGAGAGGCCACAACAGTGAGAGGCCCATGTACAGCAAAAAAAAAAAAAAAATTGAAAAAAAAAATTGAAAAAAAACCTACAATGAGGTATCACCTCACACCAGTTAGAATGGGCATCATCAGAAAATCTGCAAACAGCAAATGCTGGAGAGGGTGTGGAGAAAGGGGAACCCTCTTGCACTGTTGGTGTGAATGTAAATTGATACAGCCACTATGGAGAACGGTATGGAGGTTCCTTATAAAACTAAAAAGAGAACTACCGGATGACCCAGCAATCCCACTACTGGGCATATACCCAGAGAAAACCATAATTCAAAAGGACACATGCACCCCAATGTTCACTGCAGCACCCTTTACAATAGCCACATCATGGAAGCAACCTAAATGCCCACTGACAGATGAATGGATAAAGAAGATGTGGTACATATATACAATGGAATATTACTCAGCCATAAAAAGGAACGAAATTGGGTCATTTGTAGAGACGTGGATCTATCTAGAGACTGTCATACAGAGTGAAGTAAGTCAGAACGAGAAAAACAAATACCGTATATTAATGCATATATGTGGAACCTAGAAAAATGGTACAGATGAACCGGTTTGCAGGGCAGAAATAGAGACCCAGATGTGGAGAACAAACGTATGGATACCAAGGGGGGAAAGTGGCTGGGGGCGGGGATGGTGGGATCAATTGGGAGATTGGGATTGACATGTATACACTAACATGTATAAAATGGATAACTAATAAGAACCTAGTGTATAAAAAAAATTTTTTTTTAAATTTGATGACAACCGTAATTGAAAAGAATATGAAAAATACATACGTGTAACAATCACTTTTCTGTATAGCAGAAATTAACATAGCATTATAAATCAACTATACTTCAATAAAATTTTTTTTTAAAAGTTGCTGACAAATCCCATCCTTTGGAGGGGACTGGGGTGTGGGGTAGTGGTGATGACTTACTTTAATAAATGGTTTTATGGAAGACTGAATGGGTATTTTGGGCTTCAAGGTAAATTTACTTGTAATTGCAATACATTGGCCACTGCTCTATAATTCAGATTATAGTTTTAAACCTGGTGTGAGAAATGCTGCTGACTGACCTGCCAACTGCCTTCTCCCACCTGGCAGAGGCATGAAAAGTCACGGACTGAGTTTACTTTTCGCAGGTGGGAATGGCCACGTGACACCCCTCGATGGCAAATGCGTGATAAACAGAACTTTCTGAGATAGCTTTTATTTTCCTGATAAAAGGAATAAATGTGGTGGGTATCGACGTATTTTTTTGTTTCTGTCTTAACTGGGGAAGATCACAAGGAAAAGTTGAAGAAGGACACAGAGATACCAGCTCTGACAACAAAGAGGCTGAACACACACCAGGAGGCATATATCTCCAGATAATTTGTTATTTTTAAATCAGGTTTTCTGTTTTTGCAGAAAATACTCCTCACTGATACACCAGATCTATGTTGTTTTTTTTTTTTTGTGGTATGCGGGCCTCTCACTGTTGTGGCCTCTCCCGTTGTGGAGCACAGGCTCCGGACGCGCAGGCTCAGCGGCCATGGCTCACAGGCCCAGCCGCTCTGCGGCATGTGGGATCTTCCCGGACCGGGGCACGAACTCGTGTCCCCTGCGTCGGCAGGTGGGCTCTCAACCACTGTGCCACCAGGGAAGCCCCAGATCTACCTTCTTAAAGACAGAGCGCCAAGCTTCACTATTAAATCCCAATGCACTCAGTGTTAAGTAGTTTTGGGGAAGCTAAAAAAACATGGAAACTATGTTAGCAGAGAGAAAAATAAGAGCTGCCACTTACTGAATGGTTACAGGTTATGGTAATGAGGCTTCTACATGGATTAAGTCATTTAAGTTTGACACTATCACTCCAAGGTGGGGACAGCGAGGACCCCCTTTTGCATTTGAGAAAACACTTCGGTTACGTGTCTTGTCTAACATTATGTAGCTTAGTAAGAATCTGAACACAGATCTGACTGAAACACCTCACAATTCCATTTCAGTTCAAGTGAATGGACCCTTAGAAGCGCAATAGGGTCATTTAGTGAGTGCCTGTCTTATGGCAATTATGTGCAGTTCATAAAACCAAAAGAGTGGCAAGGAACCACAAGGTAAGTCTAATATTCATCTTAAAGATCGCTCAGTGATCCCTTTGGCTGGACTGTAATTCCAGGTCAGCATGGGTGTGTTATGGACACACCTAGAGAGGGTCTTGAGAAAATATTTTGGAGAGAATCGCACAGCAAGTACTCAACTAATTATATTCAACTGACTAGGCATCCTTTCTAAAGTCAGGAACAGAAAAAGAAGTCAAAGAATAAGCCTGTTTGAGAATAAAATAATGAGAAGGATTTTTCAACATTGCACTTAGAAATAGTTTCATCTCTTTTAAGCAGGAATATTTAACCACTAAAACTCCAATTAAAATACAAGGAATATATATATAAAATACAAGGAATTATATATATATATATATATAAATAAAATACAAGGAATATAAAATACAAGGACACAGTTCAGCAAAAATAAAGGGACTGGAACTGGGGCTTTTTCACTCCATCATGTTTTTAACCATATAAAACTGCCAATGTTGAACTGTCTGAAATGTGAAATTTGTAATGGGACTGGGTACACTGGAGCCCAAAGTCATTTCAAATTGGGAGTCACAAACCCTTGGACCATCAGTGAAGGATGCTGGCACTCCATGAGGTTAGAGTATAAATGATATTGACCTTCAACAGACTTTGAGGAATTCTAAATTCTTTTCATACTTTTTTGCCAACAGTACTTTGAAATACATTTCATTTCTTTTTTTCTCTTCTATCTCCAAAGTACTCTTATCTTCTCACTGGTACAAAACATGCAGGTTTGTTCCCAAGTCCAAGCAATGACCCGGCCATAAAGCAAAGTCTAAATCCGGTAAAACCAGAGAACTCTAGGATCAAGTAACCTGATTTAAAGTCTGGTTCAGGGCTTCCCTGGTGGCACAGTGGTTGGGAGTCCGCCTGCCGATGCAGGGGACACGGGCTCATGCCCCAGTCCGGGAAGATCCCACATGCCGCGGAGCGGCTGGGCCCGTGAGCCACGGCCGCTGAGCCTGCACATCCGGAGCCTGTGCTCCGCAACGGGAGAGGCCACAGCAGTGAGAGGCCCACGTACCGCAAAATAAATAAATAAATAAAATAAAGTCTGGTTCAACTCTATTACCTTGGGTAACTTAATACTGAGGTTCCATTTTTCTCATCCATAAAAGGGGTGATAAAAATGTATTAGTATTTTGTGATGGTAAAGTGAGATAATATATATAAAAAATATAGTAAATGATAAAATGTTACATAAATTTAATTTGCCACCACTACCAATGCCATCAGCATCATTGCCTAGATAAAGAACTGCAAACAAAGGAGAGAGAATTATAATTATGATCTAGATTTCCATTCTAAAACTTATTACCCTAAAATTTATATTTCAATTTTTGTGATGGTTATTATTTTCATCCCAGTGCCCTCATGATATGAACTGTTTATAAACTATCTTTACTCTTTGCTACCCATATGTATGTTAGAGCAATCGTGTTAGGTCAAAAACTCGGAAAACATGCTGTGAGGCATTTATCTATTCAGTAAACACGTAGTGAATGGTTAAACCATACGCCAGGCTCATGGTTATCCTGCAAAGCAGTGTAATAATACACAATGGATTTCCTGTTGGCCACATCCCAAAACTACTGGCTTTAACAGGCAAGCAGTTATTAAATGTAGGAAACTGCATAGTATTCCAGGGCCCCCCTCACTGCAATATTTAAATGAAGCAAGTCACCTTAGAAATAGCTCTTTAAATTCCATTCAATGTCTGGGAGCGTATTTGGTCTACGGCAATATCCAAGTCAGAGCAGAAAGCCATACCAGGGAAACCAAGTTACATAATCTAAGACAACACAATAGAGCTGGGTTCTCTGCTTTTGTTTATGTAAGTATGACTTGTCTCCATACGGTTACTTAATTAGATGGGGGATGCACTGTATCCATTTAATGCAGAACAGCCGGAATTTTACATACCAAATATTTAATGCGATTTATGAAACCCAGACTCTTCCCCTAGGCCCCAATAAAACCTTTTTTTAAACTCAGAAATTATCTGCCTTCTTCCCAACCTCTAATAAAAATGGAAATGCTTTATATCACTGCATGTGCATAGTTCATGTCACCTGTGTCATTCTCATGCATGGTCTAAGATATTGTTCCATTGAGCAGATCTTAAATTCTGCAGAGTAGATGGTAAACAACACTTCAATGCATTCAAAGGAATCTGAAGAGACCTTCTTAGTTCCTCACACAAGAAACTTCAGAATTCAGTAGAGCTTATAAAAGCACATTCATCATTCCCCAGCTTATCACAATTTACCTTAATATATTCAATCTTTTTATTAAATTGACATATGGGTACATATGCACTCAGGTTAGACCGTGTTCTAGGTACTGGACATTGAGTTGAAAGATAACTGAGGGGACTTCCCTGGTGGTCTAGTGGTTAAGACTCCACACTTCCACTGCAGGGGGCACGGGTTCGATCCCTGGGTCAGGGAACTAAGATCCGGCGTCCCATACAGCACAGCCAAAAAACCAACAACAACAAACACTAAGACATAGTTAATTTCCTCAAGGAGTTCTCAGATTAAATTAGAGACAAATAATTACAGAACAATGACAAGCATGCTACCAGTATACTGGAAGTATAAACAAAATGTCACAGGGCACAGAGGAGAGAAAGCCTAACTTTCCTTGGGATGGTCTGTGGCAGGCATCTTGCGGAGGGTTACATTTCAGCATAGTTCAGGTGTAGGAGTTGAAAAGGAGAACACTTGGGGAAGGCATTCCAACTGAGGTCATTGTACGTGCACACGTCTGCCATGAGTGCATGGAATGGCAGTTGAAGAGTTATGCAGAGTTAAATATCATTTTCCTTGTAACTCACAGTTGGAAGAGTTGACTTTGACATTTGTACTAAACTATTGGACCTACTTGGCTCTAACATCTCTTATTTCTATGCACCTTCCTTTAAGTTTTCTGAGACGTAGACACAGAGTAATCAGCATATCAAAGAAAGACGGATGTCTTGGTTTATAGCATGAGCCCTAAGGCCAGTTTAAAGTAATTCCATGTGCATGCTTTCAATGAGGAAGAAACGATGTTTGTTCTAATATGGAAGAAGGAGTTATTTTCTTTTAGCCACACTAACACAATTGACATTTCTCCCAAGACCACAGGGGAAGTTGTTTTGTTGTTTGGGTTTTTTAAATCATCCACTATTTCAGCTCTTGCTTGAGTCATCTGCAAAACTGAATTCTGAAATTGGGTCAAAGCCAGAGATTTTATACTAGTTCTGATGGTGCCTTGTCCCTTAGTGGAAACAAGCAACGTGCAATCAGATTCAGCATGAGACGCCTGTTCCCGTAATAACAGTTTGTCCAAAGGGATTGTAAAGTAAGAGGCCAAATTTAGCCCAATGGTTTTCTATGTGTGGTGGGATTACTGATGATTTAAATTTTTATTGTTTTGCTTTTTCAACATTTTAAAATGTGTTCTTAAATAAACAGTTTGAATCAGAACACACACACACACACACACACACACACACTTTTCTATTCCAGTGAAGGCATATAAAAGGCTCTGTAAACTAAACTATGGCAACATCTAGATTTTACTTCATGGTGTCTAACTTCTAGTATATTGAAATTAATCAATCAGGACAAAAACAAACAAATATGTCCCTAGGGGGGGAAATGGAAAAAATTAGACTGTAAGGTTGATAAAAATTATTCATTTTAAAATGTAAAATTAAAAGGGTAATATTTTATTGAAAACGGTGTTCAAGATGGAGCTTAAAAATTGTTTAAGTTTTCCCCCCATAATGGATACATTTAAGTATGAGTGTGGGCCATTGATTAGGTTTCAAATTCATCTGAAAACCTAGTGGGAATTGGGAAAGGCTTTGCTTTCAGCGTGTTATCACTTTTCACTTGTAACTGACAGTTTAAGAGTGAGGCCATTCATGGTTATGGAAGAATGGTTGTTTTAACGCAACACTGAATGACAGAAAACCAAACAATCCAACACCATTCTCATATTTTTCATTCTTGGAAAATTACCTTTCAGGAAGAGCTTGGCGTTTTATGTTCTACACGTTAACACAGCAGGGACTTTCAATCTTTTCATGACAAAAACGAGCAACAAAAGAGGGGAAACAAAAACATAAGGAACAGACACTAAATTCTCTCCGAAATAAATACACTTCCATTAGATGTCAGGTCACATTTAAACAAACACTCAGACTGTGACCATTTAGTCATATATCTGAATAAATATGGGCTGACTTAACGGGAACATGGTTTGATACAACTTTTTCTATGTGACCTTGACTCAGGCAAAATAGAGTGGGAGTTCATCTTCGATAAAATCTGGGCCAATTCTCTTATCCTAGAAGCAAGCGAGGCCCTCAGAGGTTCAACAACTTGCTAAAGAGCTCTATGGAGCAGACTTGGTTGAAATCTCTCTACTGACATCTACTAGAGTATTTTCCCCATTATATATGCTGCTTTTGTCTGGGTGGGACACAAATGATTAAATTTACAACTACATTTTGTATCAATGTCTACTGAGAAATTCTACCGAGCAAACAACCTTGTAAAATCTCTTTTATGATGACACTGTAACTTGCAAATATTCTTGTAAAATCAAATACAATGCAAAAAAATCTAACATTTTATGATGTACTTTCTATTGAAAATCATGGCTTATTATATATACAATGCTACATTATAGAAAAGTACAAATAATATATGTATTTTAAAAAAACATTGTTATCCATAGTTACCAAGTTCCCAAAGACTAATACTATTAATAATTAGGTATCTTTCATTCTCTCATCTTTCTTTTTCAGATGTATATTTAATATTTTGGCTTTCTGTGAATAGGATATATATATATATATGTATGTATACTTCAAGATAGTATCTCATTTTGTCTCATAGTATCTCATGGTATTATTAACTTTTCATTAAACCAATTCTTAATGACTGAGAGTAGATATGTCAGTTTTGTTCTTGGTAGTTCCTTACTTTTTAACATTTCGTTGTTTCCAAATGTTAGGTTTATAGCATTGATATTTTAATTCTCCACTTATCATCTATATCCTGATTACACATGAATATATATCTTTAGCAGTTCTCTCTGCAGCTTCAAACCTGTACATTAAATTGCCTCTAGATGTATTCACCTAAATGTCCCCATAGACCTCACAGACTTCTTATGCCTAAAACAGAACTTAGGGCTTAGCCCCTCATACATACTATTTGGACCATATGCCCTCAGTCAAAGAATAGTCCTAATATTCACTAAGTCCCCCAAGCTAGAACCTGGAGGTCGCCTACCTTTCCTTTGCTCACCCGTCCACATCCAGTTTAACACTAAGCTCTATGGGTTCTGTCTCCTAAATTCAAGACCAGCTCTTCATCCCTATTCCCATTACGCTGGCCACCGCCATCATTCCCCTCAATGACTACAACTGGTCCTGTCGTCATCAACATTCTTGATTGCCCTCCTTCAATCCATCCTACACGCAGAATGAACTTTGCCAAATCCAAATTCAAACATGTCATTCTGTCGTAAAAACCCTCCAAATCCTTTGGATAAGATTCCCATTTTCTGACATGGCTTTCAAGCAAGACCTTTCATGATCTGGTCTGTGCTTACGTCTCTAGCTTCCTGCCAAATCACTTCACCACAAGGGGGCTAGAGGGATTATTGCTCAGTTCTTTCAGGGGTCAAATGCTCTTCATCTGGGACTGGCATCCAAGTTTTCCCTTCTGTCCGAAGTACTGTTTTGGCCCTCTTTTGCTTAATAGCCCGTTCTTATCCTCAGGGCCCAGCTTAGTTGGCACATCATATATGAAGCCCTTCTGGAACAACAAAAATTCTGTGTTACCTTCCTTTTCTTTGTCCTTCCATAATGCTTTGTACTAATACATAGTTTTTCATATATATCAGTGCACCTTCCTCTCGATTTTAAGTTCCATGAAGGCAAAGAGTGTGATATTCTAGATAAATAATTACATAGATAAATGAAACTGTGATGAAACTCTTGACCATTATCTTTGCAATAAATGTGTACTAAGTGCATATCACGTGTGACTAAATTTATTTTCAACGGTGGCACAGTGGTTGGGAGTCTGCCTGCCGATGCAGGGGACGTGGGTTCGTGCCCCGGTCCGGGAGGATCCCACATGCCGCGGAGCGGCTGGGCCCGTGAGCCATGGCCGCTGAGCCTGCGCGTCCGGAGCCTGTGCTCCGCAATGGGAGAGGCCACAACAGTGAGAGGCCCGTGTACCGCAAGAAAAAAAAAAGGACAATGCAAACTGACATTACCACCAGCATTATGGGAGTTTACCAATTTTCTTCATCCTCACCACCAAAACGTGTTTGGGGGATATTTGTTAATTGATGGGTAAAACAAATATTGTTTAAAATATACTTTCTGATCACTAGCAAACTTGACTATTAAAGAATATTCAACTATTTTCATTTACTTTTTATGAATTGCATATTCATTTTTTTACCATTTTATGTTTTATAGATTTTTAGGAAGTTTAACTGTATGATCTCTAAAACAACTTGAATCTAAAAAATGTATAGCTTCTACTGTTTTAGTATCAAGTGCTAAGCAATACCAAACACATTACTTTTTATGTTATTTCCTCCAATCCATTAATTCCTTTATTCATCTCCAATTTGGAGTTACAGCAATCAAGAGATCAGTTTCACTAATCAGTTTCCAAAATCAACAACATTGACAAGAATGGCTAGCTCTAGACCAAAAAAAAAAGGTCTTATGCAGGAAAAAAACTGACATCTTAAAAAAAAAATCAGTATTTTATGTGCGAGATTCATAAAGAACAGCAAAAGGAACAGGGTTTGTCTTCCATTTCTTAATGAGATGACCTTCTTTGCACAACAAAGTCCTTCTTCTGGAAATCACCTAAGACGTTGATAGGAGGATGAAATTTTGATGCTCACGTAAAAGCCTTTAATTCCTTTGTTATTTTTCCTAATACACAGACTTAGTTGAGCCTGCTGGGATGTGGGATTCAGCAAAGGCTGACAATACACCACATGGCACTAGTGACCAACAACAGAAGCTGCATCCTGATCTGATGTGACAGTTATCTGATTGGGAGGTGGAACTTGTACAATAGAGGGGGCTTACTTTTTTCATCCTCCTTAGACAAGCTGCTAGACACCGTCGGAAACAGATTTATACCAAGTTGTACTGAAGCACAAAATATTGTTCCTCCTGATAACTTTTATCAAGGGGCAGCCTGATGCAAGGAAACTGATGTGGGCTTCGGAGTTAGATATCTGGCCTAAGATCATATAATTCATTAGGAAGAAAACCTGGATTTGAATCTAACTCTAAGCTACTTTATCCTTCACATTATTTCATGTAGAAAGAGAATAATATAGTATTATAAGCCTATTAGGATATTATATGGCATATTAGGCAAGCAATAAATAACAAATTATTGTTAGCACACTACTATAATTATTAAACATAAACTAAGGGATGGATGGATGGGCAGAGGATGAAAAAGTAGTAGATTTTCATCCTGAAGATTATTTTGTTTGCGAAGAAGAAACCGTCAGAGCAAGAACCCAGTCTATTCAGCAGCACTTCAAGAAATGTCTGAAAATTTTACATACCTTTTCCTTACAATGCTCTATCTAAGATGGAAACCCAGTGGCCAATACTGAGGACCTGGATGTTCTTGGAAGATTAAGGTCACTCGTCTTTGCTGGAATGCGTTTGGACACATTTAGAAGACCTGAAGTTGTACCTTGAGAACCTGACATCCGACTTAAGGAATTTCAGGGGGAAAAAAAGGAACAACAAAAAAGCCTACTACATACTTGAGCAGCTTAGTATCACCTAATCAGCTTTATTGCACTAGGGTGAAGCCTGGTATGCATACTGTCAGCAAGAAGAATGGGAGAAAAAGAACACTCTAACAGAGAAGTTTAATTGCTTTATGTGATTTAATTTAGCTGTCTCAGCTTCCTCCTCCATGTATAAATGAATATGAATCAATCATGCGAATATTGTTAGGCCGTTCCTGTTTGCTGTTTGTCATCAGTAGGTGGATAGCTTGCAGGTACCTAGAGCCTATAGCAAGCACTTAGCTTTCTTGGTACCTAGAGTCTGGGTGAGGAGAGCAGAAATGACCTGGGCTACTACGGAACAAGTTTTAAAACTAAAAGAAACAACCAACACTAGAGTTGGTACTTTGGCGGCAGATATTAAACCATCAATTAAATGCGGCCACGTGCTCTAGAAGGAATGAGACATTCCCCAACAGTTAGAGGTGACTTCCAGAGCAGCAGTGGGCGGTCCAGAGCGGAACACAATGCTCTTGTTAGGTAAGTTGGGATAGGAAGGGAGAGGAAAGAATGGGTATTGACATGTTGAGACAGACCGGGACCCAGGACCCTTTGCTGCAGTGCTTGCACCTGGACAAATATCTCCGCTAGCGTCAAAATACAAAGAAACTCTAAGGGACTAAAAATAACTGTGTGCATGCACAGTTGGGGCAAACTATAGACAACAAGATACAAAAAGGCCAAAAACCCAACTACCACTTCTGAAGAGCCAGGAGCAAAAACAGGGTGTCTGGAGCAAAAGCAGTGTACTGCGCATGCCTCCTGCACTCAACACCCCCAAAGGGGTGGGCAAGCCACTTAAGCCACTCCTCCGGCCTGACCCCTGGGTACATCCCTACCCTCACCCCATATAAGGAACCAGCTTGCCCCTCTCAGGGACGGAGCAAGGGAACCTGTTGCTTGTTTTCACTCCCCCCTGCTACAGCAGAAACCTCAATAAAGCGTTGCCTGAATTTCTTGTCTGGCCTCTGATCAGTTTCTATTGATTAAAGAGGGCCAAGAACCCTGGTCAATAACATCACTGCACTATCATTTTTTTCCTCCTATCTCTATCTTTTTTGTAGCCCTAACATCCATTAAAACAAGCTCACAGACATAGAGAACAGACTTATGGTTGCCAAAGGGAAGGGGAGATGGCAGAGGGAGGGAGTGGGAGTTTGGGGTTAGCAGATACAAACTATTATATGTAGGATGGATAAACAACAAGGTCCTACTGTATAGCACAGGGAACTATATTCAATATCCTGCGACAAACCATAATGGAAAAGAACATGAAAAAGAATGTACACGTATGTATAACTGGATCACTTTACTGTACAGCAGAAATTAACACAACACTGTAAATCAACTAGACTTCAATAAAAAAAACTCTAGCACCGTCAACCCAAAGGCTCTCAAAGGTGTTTACAGTCGATTAGGGTTAGGATTCAACATAACTGCAAAACAGAAATAAAGCACACTTAGTACCTCTATCGGAAGACAACAACGTCAAGACATTAAAAATCAGTGTTAAGACAGTGCTTCAAGTTGACAGTACGATGTACCCAAAGCACAGCAATGCCGGAGGAAGCTAACAAGCGACATTACAAGTTGCTCATTGGAAAAAACCCTAGGTGAGTGCTATGGTACCATTTCCTCACTAATATCTAATTCCTAGGATGCAAAACTGAAAAAGCAAATCTGACTGAGTCTCAGAGCAAAATATTTTTAAATGCTAATTTTTAGAATTCGAAGTATATAAGGTTATTTGGGTTAGTGGGGGGTTGTGTACAAAGTTTTAGGGGTGGGGAATGTGGCATCATGAAACCTACGTGGAAATGATTCTTTCCACTGAATGGATGATAACGTCAACTCTAAAAATGACTAGTTGATTCCAGAAATCCAGTAAACCTCACTGGACATTGTCCATCTTTTGGGAAGGAGCCACTGCAGTACAGTGATTTTCACCACATAGGAGGGATTCAAATCAAAACACCACCTCCTTGGTCATCGGCTCTATGCAACAGCCACTGGCACGACAACAGAATAGCTCTGGAGGTCCTTAAAGGGAAAAGAGAAGATCCTAAAAGTCTCAATTTGGAACAAAGAGAAAAAAAAGTAACCAAGGAGCCTATAATTGTTGACTACTCAAGGTCTCAGAGTGCAATTTACAAGGTGTTTCTTATTCTTTAAGTTTTTCTCCAAGTGACTTCCCGTTACAAAGAGAAACCCAGAATAAACTGTGATGAAAGTGAAGGTATACAAACTTTTGACTGATGGTGAATAAAAGTAATGAATTACTCTTCAGACTGAAGACCGAGCCAGGGAGAAAGCTAGTGTGCCTGGCCACATGGTTATAGGACGGAGGCAGACACGGAGCGTATTGAAAGATGAGATACATCACAACATGCAAACACTTAACTGGAGCAAACTGGGCATTCGCAGGTCATTAAAAAAAATGGGGGAGGGACATTTGAGTACTCAGTAAAATATCAACGTATTTAAGGTAAGCATTTATCTTTCCTGGTTAATTCCCACTTCCTGCATGGCAGAAAGTAGAAATATCTTCTTCATATGCGAAGACAAAATAAATTCTTCATCTCTCAACATTTAAAATTCTTAGAAATAATTCTGCAGAGATTAAGATGTTAACATTCCAGAAAACCAAAATAACTCACTCATCTCGCCTTCCACCCTGAGGTCCCCATCCTACCCCACACAAATCCCAGATGAAAGAGCTGTGACAAGCTCAACAACTCAGGTGGTGTATTCCTCTACCCAGGAGTCCACTTGGCTTCCAAAGTAATAAATGCTTCTGAGGCCGTGTCTTGTGTTACAGAACATGGCGAGATGGATGAGACAAGTTCCCGCTCTTATTATAACTCTGGTGTCCAAGGACTCAAGGAACCGCTTTCTGAAGAATGTACTACTCTCCCTATGACTGCAGGGAACAACATGAACCTTCAAGATCAACGTGGACCCCAGGTTTGGTTGAAGGTCTGGGCTTGCCATAAATGCGGATTATTGGTTTTCTATTAGTCAGTGGAAGACACTAGATTTCAGTGAGATTAGTTATACATCAAAGCAATGTTCTCAAATGACAACAATAGACTTAAAGGTAAAACTACTAGAACAGAATCGTGCTTTTTCCCTTTGTCTCACAGGCAACTATTTCATGGCTGGGGCATTGTCACGCTGCAGTGATTCACAGAAGAATGTAATGTTTAATGAGCCAAATACGGAGATAATTATGCCACTTATATTTGGGACACACACAAAATAAGACCATATTTGTAGACTCTATAAACATTCTAGGGCAGGAGAGAAAAGATTTTCTTTTTTAATAGCTGAACTGGATTTTACTATGACTAAAAACTTTGGAAGTAACACATTGCCTCTCTGCCCAATTAAAACAAGTTAAAGAGCTGAAAGAGTACATTTTTAATTTTAGAAGTTCTTTGAAGTTGCTCTGAAACTCCAACTTGATTTTATCCATGGGACCCTCCAATAATCAGATCTGTCAGTTCTTAAAAATCATCTATTGATACATAATTATCTATTGACACAGACGTGATACATTTCTTCACGGCTGCTTTTCTTGATTGTGAATTAATGCTCTAGATAAGCCAAAAGAACGATGCCATTATAATTATGAGTAAAAATAGGTCTTAAATCACAAAAGTAAATAAAGAAGGAACTCTTTCTAGATCTGTTTAATATACTTTACTATCATAAGCTGGTAGACAGCAAAGAATCATTACTTGGTAAATGCTCTTAACCAGGTTTCTGTAAGTATTTAGAGCAAAGGTCAAAGTCAACATCGTGCTGTGTTTTTGAAAACACATGTCCTTAAGAAAAAAACTTTAGATGGATAGTTGGGGTGTCTTTGTTATAGAAAAAGCAGAAAGGGGCAGAGTGGTCTAAATCTATCTTTGTGAACACTGCGTGTTAATGCTAGCAGGCATTCTAGAAATCATCCATTTTAACTCATACTTTACAGACGAGAAAAGTGCCAATCGTGGAATCTAAGTAACTTGTCCAAGTTGACAAATCTGGTTAATGGCAGAGTCAAGATTAGGGGACTGGAAACACCTCTCTTAAGAAACAGAGCTCTTTCTACCACGGAATACTGAGATTCAAGTGAAAAAATGTGACATTTAAACCCAAAGATGCCTTAAACTATTTCATTCCTTCTAGTTGAAACTTCCTCTCTTTGCATAAACAGCTTGCAGGGTAAAAATATCCCAAGGCATGTTAGGAATTGGTTGCAATCTCGGAGCTCATTGTAATCATCTTCGAAAACTCTTGGAGTTCTGTGAGGGCTCCACTGATCAGAAAAAGGGCGAGTGAAACGTCTCTCTTTGAGGGAATTGAGAGTTGGCTCCACATGAGAGCTCATCAAAGACTAGGAGAGTTGAGTTTGGATCAGATTATTGCCAAGTGGGTGCAAAACTGATTAGAGAAGTGATTCCTTGAATCTGATTTTAGGCATCCAAGTACCATGCCAGTTAGCTAGAGCATTATCACGGCATTTATTCCAAAAATAGCCACAGAACAAAATAAACATTTAAAAATGTTAATTATCAGAATTAGCAGATATTATATGAGGATATTAGGGTTAGTGGGGGTGTTGGGTACAGTGTCTTGGGGGATGGGGAACATGGAGAATGGATTTAAGACTTTGGATACTCCAACAATCATGTGAAATGTTCCTCAGGGGACCTGAAGTTTTAACATCTGAGCTAAGCACACAGAGCCTGATGGTTGATCACTGCTCTAATTTTTAAAAACATTTCGATTAAGGCTGGGTTAATAAAGAGTTTGTTCATTAAAGTGCTGATGAGATGCAATTTAGATAAGTGTGTCACAACCTTAGAGCAGCCACTAAAAATGTCACGCAACTTTTACAATTTTGAAAAGAGGGCATATAAAAACAGAAAGACGTATAAAAGAGGTCAATAGGGATGTTTCAGATGGAAGGGTAGTCATGTAACCCAGGGATACACTACTATTTTTTAAGATTCAAAAGGGATTTCAAACGAGGTTCTCACCTACCAAACTGAGTGCATTCGTGGGGTTGGAAATCACAAATTAAGATCAACTACTGCTAATATCTGTAAGGAACCTATGGGAGAAGTCGGGGAGATTGAGCATTTTCTTAGCTCTTTTTCCCCCCTCCCTAAATTAGTTTATCAGCTAAATCTCTATGTCATTGATGCCATTCCTCTTGACATAATCAGTCCTAAAACAGCTCTTTTCCATGATTTCTTAAAAAAGAAAAAAAAAATCTGCACAGCAAAAGATACCATCCACAAAATGAAAAAGTAACCTACCAAATAAAAAAAATACTTGCAAATCATATATCTGATAAACGGCTAACATTCAAGATATACAAAGAACACATGCAACTCAATAGCAAAAAAAATCCTATTTATAATGGGCAGAGGACCTGAACAGACATTTTTACAAAGAAGACACAGAGATGATCAACAGGTACATGACAAGGTGCTCAACATCACTAATCATCAGGGAAATGCAAATCAAAGCCACAACGAGACATCACCTCATGCCTGTTAGAATGGCTATCATCAAAAAGAGAGCAAATAGCAAGTGTTGAGGGTGTGGAGAAAAGGCAACTCTTGTGCACTGTTGGTGGGAATGTAAATTGGTGCAGCCACTATGGAAAACAGTATGGAGTTTTCTCAAAACTTTAAAATAGATCCAGCAATATCTGGGTATTTATCAGAAGAGAACAAAAACACTAACTCAAAAAAATATATTTTTCATTAAAGCATTATTTAAAATAGCCAATATATGAAAACAACCTAAGTGTCCCTTGATAGCCAGATAGACAAAGAAAATGTGGCATATACGTATACAATGGAATATTATTCAGCCAAAACGGAGAAGAATCTCTTGCCATTTATGACAACATGGATGAAATTTAAGGGTATTATGCTAAGTGAAAATAAGTCAGACAGAGAAAGACAAATACTCTAGGATCTCCCTTGTATGCTGAATCTAAAAACCAAAGCAAACAAACAAAAAACTGAGCTCACAGATACAGAGAACACATTGGGGTTTGCCAGAGGCAGGAGGTAGAAGATGGGTGAAATGGATGAAGGGGGTCAAAAGGTACAAACTTCTACTTATAAAATGAACAATGGGGATGTAACGTACCACATGGTGACTACAGTTAATGACACTGCATTGCACATTTCCAAGTTGCTAAGACAGCAAACCTTAAAAGTTCTCATCACAAGAAAAAATATTTGTAACTATGATGGTGATGGATGTTAACTAGACTTATGGTGATCATTTTGCAATAGATACAAATATAAAGTTATTAAGTTGTACAACTGAAATATAATGTTATATGTAAACTATATCAATAAAAAACCATCAAAACATTAAAAATAAATGTTCAATCAAGTTTACTTACACAAAGTCTTTGTTAGACAGCAGGATAATATTAATGTCCCCAGAGCTGGATGGCATTTAAATTTCAGGAAAACATAATATAAATTGGGTATCAGATTTCCGTTTTCATGAAAATAACTTGTCTACTCCCCCAGGTAATTTTGTCATTTTTCTCTCACTTCTTACCCTCACCTATTCCTCCCCTGCCTATTCCTTCTTAAAGGGCAAAACAACAACAAAACTGACTTTTAGGAAAAACTTGCATTCCCTCCATTTTTTAATACGTAACAATTCAGATTTGTACAACCAAAAGCTCATTAATGTACCAGCTAAGCAATGGGCCACGTCTACTGGATGCCCACCCACAGGCCCTCCCTACTAGTCTCTCTGAGGGAACGGAAACAGTATAAACAGAGCACACGTTACATTAGTGGAACAATATAGGTTCTTCATAAGGCAGAGAAGGATGCATTCAGAATTTTACTATAAAGTACTTGATGCAGATAAAATTTTTAGTAATACACACTGATTAAAATATATGGAAACATCAGAAATGAAGCATGACAGTAAAAGGAACACACGATCCAACCTAAGAAAACAGAATATTCCCAACACCATGGCTCTGTAATTTTCTGCTGTGATACCATCTGAAGCTCAGTGCTAACAACCACCATTCTGTGCTGTTGGGTTTTTTCCTTTCTTTTTTCAGATAATTTCCCCCTTTCTGTTTATGTTTTTCCCATATGGGTATACAACCCTCGACAACGTATTGTTTAGTTGACTGGTTCCGAACTTTATAAAATTGCAAGAGTATACTCATTCTTCTGATTAAAAAAAAATCTTTGAGATAGAATTCCCCTTCCATAAAATCCACCACTTGAAGTATACAATTCAGTGGTCTCAGTAAAATCACAGATTTGTGTAACTATCACTACAATCTAAGCTTGGACTATTTTTATCACCCCCCACAAAGAAATCTTGTACCCATTAACAGCTACTCCTCCTCTTCCCCTGACCCCAGCTCCTGGCAATCATTAATCCAATTTTTCTCTAAGTTTGCCTATTCTGGACATTTTACATAAATTGAATTATACAGTATGTGATCGTTTGTGTTGCGTGGAAGGTTCAGCCATGTAGCGTATCTCTAGACTTCCTTCCTTATTATCAAGGAATATTCCATTGCATGGATAAACCATAGTTTATCCATTCATCAGCTGATGGATATCTGGGACATTTTCATACTGTAAATAATGTTTCTACGGACATTTATAAACAAGATTTTGCACGGACACATGTTCTCATTTCTTTCGGGTATATCTAGGAGTAAAATTGGTGAGTTGTATGGTTACCCTACGCTTAACTCTGAACAACCAACTCTTTTCCACAATGGCTGTATAATTTTACGTTTCTGCCAACAATGTATAAAGATTCAAATTTCTCCATGTCCTCTTATTCTTATTATCTTTGTTATTGAATACAGCGTTGTTATTATCTTTCTTTTTGAATACAGGCATCCTAGTGTTAACATGAAGTAGTTTCTCATGGTTGTGATGTGTAGTTCCCTAAGGGCTAATGCTTCTGGCCACTTTTCATACGTTTATTGGCCATTCTTATTCTTCTGATTGTTTTTTGCCCTCAACATTGTTTTTAAAATTCATCATTGCCAGCGTATGTGGTTGAGGTTCGTACATTTCATGGAAATATTCCATTGTACGGCTACATCAGGATTTCCTTATCCATTCTCCTGTTAATGGCCATTTTACTTTGTTTTGTTTTGCTATTGAAAACAATCCTGCTATGAATTTTCTTTATACATTTTCTGGCATGCTCTAGTCACCCCCCCTTTCTTTTTTTAATCAACTAAAATGCCTAAATAGTAAAAACTGTAACAACTGTCTTTGTGCAACATATCAAAAGGCATAACTGGCCAACCTAATAGGCCACATGCTAAGTATAATCTAGCCATGCAGTACTATGAGAGTGTGTGTGTGTGTGTGTGTGTGTGTGTGTGAGTATATGTGTGTTGTAAATGTGTAAGGCTTGCTAAGCAGAAGGAACACAATATATCATTTCCTGAATAAGGAGACAAATACATATATACATAAGTATAAACACAGAAGTCACATATAAAAGCTATGAGGTGATCCCATCAGTCCTGTTCAAGGCCATCATAAGTTTTTTTTTTTTTTTTTTAGCTTTAAGCACTATAAAACTAAAGATATAAATAAATCTAAAAAAGGCCTGCATTAGAACTACCCAAATGATCTAGGGGAAGAAATCCTAGGAGAAGGATTTAAAGAGACCACATTCCTGCAGGCTAAGGGAAAAAAGAACTTCAAATCAGCATATTGGGATAGAAAGGGTTATTTTAAGACTGGAGTTAAGTACCTGGTCTTCAGTACTTCTGGAGAAAGCAAGAGGAAATGGGGCTTCAATGACAGAAGTAGGAATGTAGGTCAAATGCTACGAAAAACGTCTGAACTCTAGTGTTTGGAGAAACTAAAATATGTAACCAAAGGGATTTGTGGACCCATACTCTGGTATTTTTCAAAGGGTAGAGTAGAGAGAAAATCTGTAAGAGGACTTAAATTGAGCCCTGTTCATAGGCAGAGAGGTGAATTACATCAATGGCATCCAAATCCTTTGACTAGTTCTTCCTTTGGAGTCCACGATTTAAAGGATTCTGCCTAGCAAACGACATTTGTTAAATAATTTCCCCCACTGCTTTTTAGTAATTAAAGAAATATAGAAACTTCCATCAGGACATGAGCCCAGATAAGCACACATTAAGTATGCTCTAGATGCTTTCTAGAAAAAAAATAAAATATATCTAATGAGAGTAGAACAAATCAAATAAGGCGTATTCATGGAATAAACTACTATACTGTAGTCAGCAGGGACCATCAATCGATCTACCAACATGGATACATCTCAATTTATGTTACATGAGAGGAGAAAAGAATGAAACATGTTACAGAAGGATATATTCTGTAGGATTCCATTTCTGTAAATTTTTATAAATTATAGTCATAAAGCAATGCAATGAAAATTATGTACTCACAAGTATATAAATGTATGCTAAAATATGAAAATAAAATAGAAGGCTATTAAATTATTGAGAGAAGCTGCTCTTGGAAAGATGGTGAAGGGAAAGAAGACGGAAGGGGGTTTGGAAGAAAAACACTTTAATTTTATCCATACTACTTATTTCTCTTGTTAAAAAAAATCTACCAAGCAGATATGGAAGATACTACTACTTATGATTAATAATTAAGAAACAGCAGGGTGAAAGATGGGTATACAAGTGTTTGCTTTTTCTGTATTTTTAAAATTTCTCAGAGACAACAACAGTCAGAATCTCTGATTAATCCATCATTACCAATATAATTCTACCAAATTTCAAAAATTCCAGCCGAAAGCAGAAAAATGCATTGTGAGTAAAGGCACACTTTGCATTATGCTTTGTGTTGTTGAAAGCAGTGCACACCCCCAACTGCTCTACAGATCTACAGCATCCTAGGACCCTAGGTTAAAATTCAGCGGATGTGGCCATCATCAAAAAATCTAGAAACAATAAATGCTGGAGAGGATGTGGAGAAAAGGGAACACTCTTACACTGTTGGTGGGAATGTAAATTGATACAGCCACTGTGGAGAACAGTATGGAGGTTCCTTAAAAAGCTACAAATAGAACTACCATATGACCCAGCAATCCCACTACTGGGCATATACCCTGAGAAAACCATAATTCAAAAAGAGTCATGTACCAAAATGTTCATTGCAGCTCTATTTACAATAGCCCAGAGATGGAAACAACCTAAGTGTCCATCATCGGATGAATGGATAAAGAAGATGTGGCACATATATACAATGGAATATTACTCAGCCATAAAAAGAGACGAAATTGAGCTATTTGTAATGAGGTGGATAGACCTAGAGTCTGTCATACAGAGTGAAGTAAGTCAGAAAGAGAAAGACAAATACCGTATGCTAACACATATATATGGAATTTAAGAAAAAAAAATGTCATGAAAAACCTAGGGGTGAAACAGGAATAAAGACACAGACTTACTAGAGAATGGACTTGAGGCGATGGGGAGGGGGAAGGGTAAACGGTGACAAAGCGATAAAGAGGCATGGACATATATACACTACCAAACGTAAGGTAGATAGCTAGTGGGAAGCAGCCGCATAGCACAGGGAGATCAGCTCGGTGCTTTGTGACTGCCTGGAGGGGTGGGATAGGGAGGGTGGGAGGGAGGGAGATGCAAGCGGGAAGAGATATGGGAATATATGTATATATATAACTGATTCATTTTGTTGTGAAGCTGAAACTAACATACCATTGTAAAGCAATTATACTCCAATAAAGATGTTTAAAAAAAAAAAAATTCAGCGGATGGTAGCCCCTCTCTTAATCTCTCCCAGCTGTAGAGAAGCACAGATCCATACACAAACAAGTAAGTGTACCTTCCCGATCTTACTTCCCTCTCTTTAAAAGAGAATGGAAGCAAAAAAAAAATCCCTATTGTCCCCCATGTTAAGATCTGCTTTATTACAGAACTGCCATGACACCAGCAAGAACCAGGTCCTACCCTTTCCACTCTTTTCCATCCATAAATCTGGGTCCCAAATTCTTTGATCCAAACTGCATGACAATCTAGACGCTCTATTAGCCTTCTGCTGCCTCAAATAGAGAAGTTAAAGGTAGGCACATTTATGACGCTGGGGCAGAACCGTTGGTTTGGGGGAGAAGTAAAGAAAAAATCTTAGAAAATAAGGCAAAGGGACTTCCCTGGTGGCACAGTGGTTAAGAATCCACCTGCCAACGCGGTTCGATCCCTGGTCCGGGAAGATCCCACGTGCCGTGGAGCAGCTAAGCCCATGAGCCACAACTACTGAAGCCCGTACACACACCTAGAGCCCGTGCTCCGCAACAAGAGAAACCTGCGCACCGCAACAAAGAGAATCCCAGCTCACCCGCCGCAACTAGAGGAAGCCTGCACTCAGCAACGAAGACCCAACACGGCCAAAAAGAAATAAAATAAATTTTTTTAAAGAAGAAAATAAGGCAAAGAGAGGGGACAAAAATCAATCAACTAAAGAGGCTAGATGACATCACAGTCTTCAATTATTGTACTGAAATCATCCTGCTGGCAGAGAAGACTGAATGTAGATCTCTAAAGAGTGTCGGCGAAAATAATAGCAGGACCGTGAACAAGACATCTCTCCGGTATCTACTGCATCGTAAAATTCAGCCAAATTTTGGGTTTGCTTTATAATACAACTCGTGAATAAAACCAAAGCAAAAAAATAATGACCTCATATCTTCAAGTAAAATTCACACTCGAAAAAGATGTGGCACGTCCAACCTGGGACTCTTTATACACTTACACGCCGCCGCTTACACAGGATGGCACAGCTCTTCTTGGGATGCACAAAGTAAAGGTATCCTCAAGGATTTGTGCCCAGATAGAGGGAGGAGGAAGCAGCCCCTGCAGGGGCTGAGCCTGAAGGGGAAGGTCTGGGTAGGTGCATCTGGGGGGTGGGGGAGCAGCAGAGACAGAGCGATGAAGAGAGCTGAAGGGTTGATTTACGATCAGCTTTTCGGTTCTGTCTCGGGTGTTCCTGGTGTGAACGCTGCTGTTCCCATCAGTTGAAAATATCATATGGGAAAGATTATGATCAACACAGTGGCTTTTTGCAGATTGGTGAAGCTCTGTGGGGGTGGCAAAACGCCAAATGACCAGTCAGCTGACACTAATGAGCTGTGAGAGGTACAGCTGAACCCTGAACAACATGCGGGCTAGGGGCGCCCACTCTCTGTGAAATTGAAAATCCAGGTATAATTTGCGTCCGCCTCCCACTGAAGCACTGCCTCTGTATCTGCAGTTTCTGCACCTGCCAACTCAGACAACCACAGATCACGTGGCACTGCATTTAATATCGAAAAAAACTTTGTGTCTAAGTGGACACACGCAGTTCAAACCTGTGTGATTCAAGAGTCAACTGTACCAACATCCAGTACAAACCCGAGCAGACTTTAAGAGAAACACGCAATTCCGTTTGGAGCAAGGCTATCATGTTCACGTTCACAACACAACAAAATGCTTTTAACGATGGAATCTATCTTATTCGAGATTTGTATGCAACTGATAGGAATAAAAAACAAATGGAAAGATTTCATAAACCATGTCTATGAAGTGGTCTGAGTTCAGAAAGTAATATATTATCTGCAGCTGCATAGTTTTTGGAAGGCTTTTTGGGGAGAGTAGAATTTGAGTTAGGTAATGAGGGGTAGGTACAATTTGAATTTGATAAAGATGAGAAACAGCACAGACAAAAGTATGGGGATTAGGAAATCTACAAAGATGCGTAGGAAATAATAGTTCAGTTTCACTCACTTGTAAGGTACATGGGAGCATAAAAAATAAGTTAAAACAGCTAAGTCAGAGCCTCATTAAACAGGGACAGGAATGCCAGCCCAAGAATTTTAGCCTTCCCTCTGTGGCAACTGTGGAGTCCTGACATGGCACAGTAAAATCCATGCTCCAGAAAAATTCTTCTGACAGCCCCAATATTATTACTTATGAAGTCCATAAAGTGTTGGAAGAAACAAGGGAAAAACAGTTTTATATTTATTCTGACAGCTTAAAAGGTTGCTGCCATTACGCATGGAATTTTGAAATCTGTTTCTGCTGATTGTACTGACTATGCTGAATATACCTATCCAACAACAGAGGAGTGTAAAACTCAACGGAGACAATACATTACTCGAACCTGAAATCAAATGACAATTTCATCTATAGCCATGGACCGGTGCTCCTTCTTGGTTCCATTTACCAGGAAGATGAACAACAATAATTTCAGGCAATTAATGCAGATCTTTGGCGAGGCCACACAAGAGTTCTGCTGAATACAAGAATATTGTTACAGCAAAAAAAAAAAAAAATGAAATACATCATTTGCCACGCAGCCAGTTGAGAGTGTGTGTGTGTGTGCGCATCATTGAAGCTAGTCTTTCAGAAATTGCCCTAACCATCAGAAATCCATCCACAACTTCACAGACGCTTTAGCAAGCTGGACTCTGATATCAGGGTAGTAGTTTCATTAGACCTTCTCACTTCCGAAGGATCCACAGTATAAACTTTCAGAGGCAGCAACATAATCCTTCTCATCAAATATTTGGGCGACAGGTGGAAAATTGTTCTGCCAGCTGAAGAAGACAAAATCCATTCCTTCTGGCAATTTTCTGCAATGAAAACTCCAGGAATGAATGTGCAATAACTTGTGGAAATTTCAAATATTCTCACACAAAAGCAGCGTCCTCCAAATCTCGAACTGTAAACGAACTCCAAACGAACTCCTTGCTTATCTGAATGTTAAAATGTTGATTTCGTTTTGTGTTTGAATGGCCACTAAAGAAGAAGAAAATACTTTCAGACTTTTAAAGCCAAAGAAATGTTACATTCAAACAAAGTAAAGGCACGTTAAAAGCTGTACTTGGTTAGTAGCATCTCCCAGGTCGGGATGCAAGAACCAAAAGACCATTTTCTACCACTACCTTGTTCCCAGCGACAGGAGCTTATCTGCTCAGATTAGGATACTGTGCACACGCCAGCCCGGAAATGGATGTCCGGTTTGACTCTTCTTGGTTGGTTGCAACAAGTTCCATCCGCTCTGTGATGCACAGCTGGATCACTCTGGTGTTCTGATAATGTCTCTTCAAGGTTTCTCTCGAAAGCCCTCGTTTGCTCACTCCCTAAGAGCTTGGCAGGTGGGTAGGTGATGACAGGGGAAGCTAAAAGGGTCTGCAGCATGTTAATGATGGAGAGAGGATTGCACACCAGCACTCCAGGTCCTCAGTTTTGCACGTGAATTGTTCAACCATTCTTTCCTGTGTGGGGTTTACACTTAGTAGGTCACCTGGCTGCTGAGATGCGTGACGGATCCAGTTGAAGGACAGGTGGGGAATGAGGGTTCTATTAACACCATACTGAACAAATTAATACTGAACAAATTAATTCAATCTACTTTAATTTGGAGGCTCTTCCTACCCCCACACCCTTTTCACCAATAGATTTCTTATTTATGTGGCTTGTGTTTGTAATGTAAGCAATTGATTCCAATTTCCTCAAGTGGAATTTTACGCAATCCGTCGGTGAAGTGTATTTTTGCAATGCTTAAAAATTTAAGTGAATGATGGAAACAAAATGACCAGTTGCATGCATTATCTAGTTTTAAAAAGCAAACTCTTTTCAGAGGTTTTAAAAGAACCTATTTAACAGGTAAGTAACCATTATACACAACACCATTCAGTGGCTCAAGGACAATTTCTCTGATGCCTTCTCTGCTTCATGCACCATGCTAGGAGTGAAATACTGAGTATCAGGAGACAAAATCCCTCCCCTTCAAGTAGTTGACGTTTTTAGGGCAGGGAGAGACAGACAATATACACATTTTCAACATCTTTAAAAATATATAGCATGTTAGATGATGACAAAGTTCTGTAGAAAAAATAGAGCAGGGAAGAGATTGTTGGGTAAAGAGGGAATTACAATTGATGACAGTGTGGCTAGAAGGGCTTAGGATGGCAAAGGAGGTAAGAAGGCAATGCATATCTAGGAAAGAACATTTCAAGCACAGGGAATAGTACATGCAAAGGTCCTGAGGTGAGAGTGTGCCTTTAATACTAGACAAACCATAGGAAGCAAATGTGGAGAGAGGTATGTATGGGGGAGGGTGGGCAGGTGGCAAAGGGAAGAGAGAAGGAGATGAGAATAAGGAAGGGATGGGGACAGCACACATGCAGTCCCTTTTAGGTCCCTGGACTTTTGAGTTTGAGTCTGAGCGAGATTACGAACCTTTGACATTTCCAGACAGAGGAGTCATCATCATGATCTCACTTTCCCTTTCTTTTTTTTAAAAAAAAACAAAACTAGGCAAAGAACTTCATTAACCTTTGTTTCAAACTTTATTCCCAGGCTTCTTCACCTTAATTAATTAGTGGCGAAGAATGAATTGTATATAAGCAAAAACTGAAAAGAACTGCAGTGTCCGGGGGCTTGGGCTTAAAAATATTAGAGATCTAGATTTTATCAGATCCGTAAACAAAATTTTAAAAAGCAGTCACAATATAAACTAGCAGGTCCCAGTAACTTCAAGATTTATCCCCTTCAGAAGCTGACTCAATTGTCTGCTTCGTTCTTGGAAGCCGCATCAATATTCTCCACAAGATCTGGAACTTCATCAACCTCCTCCTCTCCAGTAGCAAGCGGTGCCTTTCCATCCAGAGACTGTTTGGGCAGAGCTCCAGCCAGTCTCCTTAAACTGGTCAGACTGTCTGCGCCAAGCTGGTTTAAGATGCTGGGTAGCACTTCTGTCAGCTGCTTTGTCTCAGCATGGCCTGTGCAGGGTGAAAGTGTCTGCTGCCAGAGATGCCTGAACTTCAGGGTTGTTAAAGTGCATCACTGTTCTTGGTTTGTGAACACATGCAACCCCTTCAATACCAGCGATATCGTTTACCCCTAACTTCTTTAAAGAGGACCGAAGTTTTCCGTCCTCTGCTGTGGCTGTTCTATGAACCACCTTCTTTCTGCGAGCTGTTCCTTTCCCACCCACGCGCACTTGTGCCTGCAGTTTGGCGAGTCTCTCCTGGCGCACGATCGTTTCTTTCCTCTGAGGCTCCTGTCCTCGGGTTCCGCCGCGAGGTGGAAGAAGAGACAAGAGACGGCATCGCCTGGCCCCCAGGGCGGCCACCCCTGGCCCGACCTCGACCCCGAGAGTCAGCCTGAGTGGGTGTGCCTGTCCGTAGCATCGCCTTCCTCTCCTGCCCTGTCCCTCCCTGTCTCGCTCCTTCCGGGCACTTCCCGCCCCCGTTCCCATCCTCCTCCCATGCCGGTGTCCAGAGCCTTTTTGTACCTTGTTGGAGTGGAAATGGGGCCACGCGGGGGACTAGGGTTGGCGCTCAGGGGGTCTCGGGCAGACCAGCTGAGATAAGGCGCACACACACACAGGGACGCAAGATGGCGGCTAGTCACTTTCTCTGCATCGGCTCAGACGTTACCTTTTCTCTGAGGCCAACACTGATGACCCTGTTTAACCCTGAAACCCATGTCCCTCCTTCACTCCCTCATGGCCTGACTTTTTCTTTTTCCATAGCATTTTCACCTTCTAAGTTTCTAGATCACTTTTCTTATTTATAAAGCGTAGTCTATTCCTGCTTCTCTACTAGGATGTCAGGTACACAAAGGCAGGGACCTGTCTCTAGGTCACTGGCAAATCCCAAGTACCTGGACGAGACTCTGGCTCAGTAAGGCTACAAACCTTATACGTTCTTCTTATTGAGTCATGAAAGCTGATATAAAAGGATCTGCTAAGGATGATTTCCAAACAGCTCTAGAAAGCTATTCCATCCTGAATGATGAAGGGAAATATGGGGAAAAGCAGGTACTAAGAAAAAAACAGTAGTTCTTAATCATCCAAGTCTGTGAAGTGGAAGACAACAAAGGGTAGAAAAAGGTTGACAGTCCTCACCTTAAATGAGTCACTATAAGAAAGAAACTAAAATAATTTGCCACTGTTTCTCCTCAAGATTGTAATACCTAAATGCCCATCAACAGACAAATGGATAAAGAAGATGTGGTACATATATACAATGGAATATTACTCAGCCATAAAAAAGGAACAAAATTGGGTCATTTGTAGAGACATGGATGGACCTAGAGACTGTCATACAGAGTGAAGCAAGTCAGAAAAACAAATATCGTATATTAATGTATATATGTGGAATCTAGGAAAATGGTACAGATGTACCAGTTTGCAAGGCAGAAATAGAGACACAGATGTAGAGAACAAACGTATGGACACCAAGGGGGGAAAGTGGCAGGGGGGGCGTTGGTGGTGGGAGATTGGGGTTGACATGTATACACTGATATGTATAAAATGGATAACTAATAAGAACCTGCTTACATGGGAGTGAGTGAACTGATGAGGATGATTATAATTTTTGTGACTTTCTGTCTGAATAAAAAATCTCCCCCCCAAAAAAAGAACCTGCTGTATAAAAAATTAAATTAAATTTTAAAAAAAGATTGTAATATCCTCCAAAGTTCAAGAAATTGCTCTTGGTCAGATTATAAGAATCCTACCGCATAAACTGCAAGGGAAGAAATGTAATTTAAGTTCTTGGTAAATTCAATTAGTTTTTTAAAATAGATAATCGTAAAACTTTCTAAGAACCAAGGTTAATGCAGCCAGGTAACGAAGTGACCTCAGGCCCAATTACTCTTTTAATATTTTAATATGTGGAGAGACAGACCTCCTTCCCTTATTCATTTTTTCTGTGTGTCTGAGTAACGAGTCCTCAGAATACATGGTGAATTGAGATACAGTGCAAACACATCTGCAATCTGCTCTCACATTCAATAACTTAGTAGACATACACATTCTGCAGTAGAGTATCCCTAATTTATACCCTAATTAGAAATGATGATACTTTATACAGATACACCTCTAAATTTTCTATAACAGGAGAGTTTGCCAAGTAAATTTTAAAAATGTAAATAAGACTGGAGGAGGAAACTGTTGAAACTAGTTTAAAAACTATCTTTCAAGGACTTCAGAAGCCTCCATTCTACATGAGGGCTAAGTAAATCCACTTAGTAATCTATTCAGAGAATTCAACTCTATTTGCATGGCTATGAATTGAGGAAGTTATCAAATGTCTTTTTAATTTATGCTATATGTTTGTAACTTGCCTTACCATAGTACATAGATAATAGTTGAGATTGTATGGGGGTGAGGTGTTCTGGTCAGGTGTGATTTCCGGTTAGAATTACAGCATCTCAGAGTTGGAATGAAATTTAAATATAACCTTATCTCAACATCCTTCAGATGCTTGAACTTCTATCAACATATTGTCCATCTTCTGCCAAAGCACATCAGATGAGGAGGCAATCATTGCCTCTCAGTCTCCTTTTCCTTCTAAGAGTCAGAGGCCCAGAAGACTCTGGCAGTGGTTAAGCTTAATCAGCTCTGGAGTCAGAGAGCCTGGATTCAGATAACCCCATATCACTGTGAGACCTTCAGTAATTTATTTAACACCTAAACCTCCATTTTTCTTATATGCAAAATAGGGGTAAACCTAGAACTTCCTCCCTGCGGTGGTTGTGAAAACTAGAATTTAAACCATATAAAATGCTTATTATTGTATTCAGGGTATTGAAATCAGTGTTTTTGCTCTTGTTATGATCATTTCTGCACACTGGGACAATGAGAATTAGCCAGAAATCATGTCAATTAGAATTACACAAGACTCATCTATTTTCTTGGCATCTCAGGGTTTTACAGCACCTCATGAAGCCTGGTTACCGAGAAAGATCAGAGTTCCGTGAAAGAGGCGCTGCTCATATATTGACCCTAAGGAATAATCTAGAAATCACTTCTGAGAGGAAAAGTCCCTGAAAGCTTGATTTTCCTAAGAGCTGTGAATTCTCTTACACATGAAGACTCAACAGTTGATGAATTGAGGTCTTGCTAGTCGGATTCCAGTGAATAGAGACTTCACTATATAATTGGCCTTTCTATCAATTAGTCCCAATTGGTAAATTTTACTGTACATTTGTCCCTGTCAAGAATGAATTAATAATTTAAGCGTGACATTACATAAATACCAGACATTGATGTATGTGTATCATCTTCGGTATACATCAATATTCCCGTTAAGTCCTTGAGAGTGGCAAGAGCAGGCCAGGTGATCAGGAGGAAGTTTTGCAGGACCTCTGCGAACCACACAGACCCAAAAACAGTGCAAAAATCACCTCCTGCAAAAAACAAGGAACTGGGTTCCAATCAGTAGACTGCAAACCTGACTTGTCTTGCCAAGCCAAGATGCTGGGCAAACTGTCTGTGTTTGAGTTCACTGGTGAAGCTCTTGGGCTCCGGGCAACCACACGGGGCAGAGGTTGTAAGAGGCTATTTGTCACAGCCTCAACAATGAGGCTTTATTTTCCCTAAAGGAGTCAGAGCCAGGAGCTGCTAACTGGTCACAGGTGTGCACACATGCAAGCACGCAACCAATGATGCCCATTTCAACCTAGGAGCTGATGAGAAAGGTTGGGGAAAGTAACCAGCCCGGGGGAAGAATACAAGGGAAGAAATTCCGCATGTGCTATGTCCCAGCGTCTCCAAGAGCCACACTTGCCTCAATTATATACAATGGAATATTACTCAGCCATAAAGAAGAACGAAATAATGCCATTTGCAGCAACATGGATGGACCTAAAGATTTTCATACTAAGTGAAGTAAGTCAGATAAAGACAAATATCATATGATATCACTCATACGTGGAATCTAAGTTTTAAAAATGACACAAATGAACTTATTTGCAACGCAGAAAACAGACTTACAGATATTAAAAACAAACTTGTGGTTGCCAAAGGGGAAACACGGGGCGGGGATACATCAGGAGCTTGGGATTAACTTACACACACTACTACATATAAGATAGATGACCAACATGGACCTGCTGCATAGCACAGGCAACTCTACTGACTGAATACTCTGTTGTGATAACCTATATGAGAAAAGAATCTCAAAAAGAATGAATATATGTATAACTGAATCACTTTGCTGTACACCTGAAACTAACACAACATTGTAAACCAACCTGTACTCTTATAAAAAAAATAAAGTTAAATTAAAAATTCTTAATTCCCCTAGCAAGCTAGCCAAGCTACAGATCTTTACACAGGCTCTGTATTTGGCACTGTGTTCCCTTTCTAACAGCAGGGCCCTACTCATCTGTACCCTTTCCTGGACCTCCCTTCCCACTTCTTGGCCCTGGTGCGTCACCCTGTTTCCCATGAAGGCCACTTGCCCTTGTTCCTACTACTTTGACGCAATGAGGAATATATTTTCCTTGATCAATCCACAAGAAATGAAGCCGTGCTCCTCCTGGGATACTGATTACTCCCTCCTGCCCCCACACTCCACCCTACACTACTTCCCCGTGTCTACGTAATTTCCGCGTATAGACCTTTATCCTACGACACAGTATTAAATAGGAGGAAAGAGCATGTGTCATCAGCCAGACACCACCTGAACTTGCACAATTTTAGTCCCTTAGCCTCCCTGAGGCATCATATCTTCCTCCTATTAAGATGGAGTTGATGATATCTACCTTAAGGAACGGCGGCAAGAATCTAAGTAACTAATTCTGTATTTCAGACATTAGCTATTATTAATTCAAACTATTTAAGAGTTAAAAATATGCTTACAAAAATCAAATCTGAGGCATGCGTACTGCTCTATTTCATTTTCTAAAGGTGGCAGAATTCTGCCATATACCTCCGATTCATTGCTAGACTACAGACAAAGCCCCACATCTTGCTTTTCCAACGCTCTCCCTCTCTGCTCAGCCTAAGCTTATCATCAGTGTGTGTAATTAAGGGGCTTAGTGCTTGGCTGCCATCCTGAGAGGCAGAGCCCCTGCCATGGTGCCACCTGGCAGTCTATCAGAATTTGTTTTCTGCCATTTCCTGCTCTGAAATCCTCTTTTTGAGAGGAAGTTGGAAAAGACATAGAACCATTTTCTACTTCCCAGCGGGACTTCAAAAAAAAAAGTGCAATTTGTCTTTCTGGAGGGCTCACTCTTGACTTGCCTGTTTGGTAATTACGAGAGAAGACTCAAAGGCAGTGGGTTCGGTAGAAACTCCCCGTCTTTGTATTTTTTTTCAGCGTCCAGTGAGTGACAATCTTTCTCATTAGAAAACTCCTGACGCTCCCTGGTCAAGTCAGAATGTCAGGCCCTAAGCAGATGAAGATAATTTTAAAAACTGAAACGATCTAGACCTCGGTCAGAGTTTCAACTTCTCTTCCCAGCTGCATATGAAAATAATCATTAACTTTAAACAGAACAAACTAAAGACCCTCCAAGGTCACTGCATTACAAATGCACTACAGTCCACACAGTGAGGAAACAGAGTATCAGGGTGTCAAGAAGTTTCCAGATGGGAGTTTCAAGTTTTTAAAGCATTCCTCATTCCCACCTGTGTTAACCCACTGGTTTCTTATAACAGCCCCGGGAGATGTCATTATAAAGTTCATTTCACTAAGAAAATTTTAGTGCCCAATTTGCCATCTCAGGACCAGTGAGTGACAAGAACAAGGGCTTCTGGCTTCAACTTCAGCATTTTTCCATCAAACCAGGGCCCTTGCAACCTACTCAGTTCCAAAGGAAAGGTTCCTCTGTATTTTTCTTCTCGATTTGTGTTTTATCAATAACTGAGACCCATGACAATTTCTCCATCTGCCAGACTGCTGTCACCGTCTTCCAGAACCTTGTTCACAAAGCCATTCTTACACAGACAAGGACAGACTGCATCTAACGGCACCAATAAAGGTGGCATTTCACCCACACTGTAGGTCCGTCAACAGGGGCTGATGGGAAGGGAGGTCCCGATGGAGAGGTGCCCAAAAGGCTCAGCCCTCCAAAAACACCTTCAAAAGGGATGGGTTAACCTGAAAAACATGATTCTGAAAACTCAGGACAATATTAAATAAATCAGTTAAAGCCATGCAGCCCCTCATCTACTCCTGGAGCTTGACAGTCCTCTTCCAACAATGCCGATTCACAAAATCATGCCTGTCCCACTGGGGATCCGCAGGTCCCTTCCATCTCACAGTCCTTGAATGCCTACAGAGTCATTAGCCTGTGCTGGACCACAGCTGCCCTGTTCCGAATCCCCCTCTGATAATATCCCCTGCAATGACTTCACTGGCACTCTCAGACTCAACAGATAGGAGTCCTACCCAAAGCAAACAGGTCTCTGAATTAGGTTGTAAGTTATAATCTGTACTTTGTGAGCTCTAGAATCAACAACTGGCCCATCATTTCCTAACCGTGTGGCCTTAGGCAAGCTTTTTTTTTTTTTTTTTTTTTTTAAAGCTGCGAGGCATGCGGGATCTTAGTTCCTCCACCAGGATCGAACCCGTGCCCCCTGAAGTGGAAGCTCTGAGTCTTAACCACTGGACTGCCAAGGAAGTCCCTTAGGCAAACTATTTACATCTTCAAACTTCAGACTCTTTGTCTCCAATGCTGAATAGTTCTACCTACATCTCTAGTGGATACCACTGCTTACGAGCTCCTTCCTCTTTTTGAGGAGGAATGCCGTCTACCACTCTCCTTTGCAAGGCTCTGCAATGTTTTATGCCCATCAGGATAATTCCAATTCCATTTGCCTTACCAGTAATAGGCATGGGAAACAATTTCGACCATTAAGATGTGAATGACAGTATGCTAGGGGACTTTGAGACTTAAAATGATACACTCACACAGAAAGGACGTTTCTTCTACTAGACGATGTTGTGTCTGGATGCGATGGCTGGAACGGCTACAGTTATCTTGTTACCATGAGTGGAGTCAGCCTGAGTATACAATTCAGCTAACTCACTGAGGATTATAATGTTCCAGAGTACCTGGTTTTCTGACATCCTCAATGAATGGCTGAATCAATCACTTCTGTTGCATCGAATAATAAAATTCTTATAATTTAGATCATCTGAGTCAGGGCTTTTTCCTACCACTTGAAGTTGGCAGAAAGCATATTAGCTGACAATATCGAACAACAAATGTCTCAATGTCAAGTATTATTTGAAACATGTCAGTACATTAGCTTATTTGATGATCACAACAATCCTTTCAGGCTGCTAGGAAACAGCACAGAGAGGTTAAGTTACCTGCTCAATTCACCTAGCGGGGAGCAGAAAAGGAGGCATTTGAGCCCAGGCGATCTGGGTCAGAGCCAACCACTGTGCAAAATCTCCTTCCTTCCTTACATGCATTATCTCAGAGGGGGATAATAGGCTTAGCTTTAAAATAAAGTCATCTAGACAACCTCTAATGCAAAGTTGGAGGAACTTAAATATGCTGGTAATTTTGTACTAATGATGACGTGTTTCATATGCTTCCGACAGTATCAGCAACCTCCTCACCCACTGTAATTTGCTTCATCTCATCCTCCAGTATCTGAGTTTATTTTTTGCACTGACCCTCACCACAAACCTCCCAGTGGTTTCTTGATGGTCTACACCCCCAACATCAAACTGGTCACAAATGAGCCCCGACTTACACCTGATTCTCAATGCTGGCTTTTCTTCTCTCTGGAGCTTCCAATGTTACATGCCACTCGGACTCTCAATTTTTTCATTGATTTTTTAAAATTATTTTTTGAACAACTGATTTAGTCTCTTCAAGCCAGCTTAGCAGAGTAGCTTCTGGCCATTCAATGGCACTAGGACCCATTTTCCTTTTTGTCTTCTAAATATTCCCCTAATTTTCTGACATCCTTAGATCCAATCATTCCCAAGTAATTGAATCCTGAATACGTTCATATAATCCCATCCCTACCCAGTCTAGAACAATGACTCTTTTATCTCTTAGTGGCCTCTGTGAGTCTGGCTTAGTTGTTCCTCTATCTGCAGAGGGCACTTGAGGAGGGAAACAGGTTGCTGAATGGTGGGGGGAAGGTGGATTCCGCTTTCCTGTCAGGGAGGAAGAGCCATAACAAAACCACCATGACCAGAGTCCTTAGCTATATAGTTTTACAGCAACTATATGTAATACTTCTTGGTATTCCCAAGGTGGCTTGAAAACTAACAGCTAGCATTGATAGATCATCTATGATAGGCAATGCCCAAGCAAGGATGTATATCAGCTCTTTTAATCACCCTTACAGTGCTACCTTCCTGTTAGCTCTCCATATGCCAAAGGTCAAAACAGAAAGGTTATGTAAGTTGCCCAAGGCTGCACAGCTGGTCATGGCTAACCCAGGCTTTGACTCAGGTGTCTGGGTCCACAGCCAATGCCCTTTAACAACAGTGTCGTAACACCAGAACTAAGTGAAAATGTATCAATAACCATTGCTTCCTTCCAGCCAGAAACTTCTGTCAATGTGTGACCCAACCTCCCTCTAAACTTGACCTCATACCCTGCCCAGCCTAGGAGACCCTCATATCTGTTATCTTTCTGCCTCTTATCCATCTTTCGAGAACTAAAGCTAATTAAGATCAGCCGAACATGGCAACGGTTCCATGTGTTAAAAATCACAAGAGATAAAACTGTAAAGTAGGAAATACTGTTTCTTGAATTTAAGTCATATGTGTTCAATATTAATGAACACTCTGCCGGGCACACAGCTAGCATGCATGTGACAGGTAGCTATATTTAATGTTCTTTTCACTGTCCCACTCTCTTTCTTTAGATCTTAAGATAGCGCCAAACAAGGAGGCATTTCTAATATACACTCTTCTGTAATGATGATTCAGAGGGAGGGACACTAGGGGTGGGAGTGGGAATTAAAATTCTAACTCCCTTTCTATTAAGAAAACGTCCAGCACAGCCTTTAAGCATTCTAATTAACAAAAACTTATGGAGAAACTTATTAAGAATAATGAGTAGCATAAGAGAATACAACTCTAACAGAGAGAGTGAAATACACAAATTCTTGAGCTGAGGTCAAATTCTATCTCTGACATTTGCCAACTCTGATCTTGGGCAAGTCATTTCACCCAAGGGCAGATTCTGATGCCAGCTCTACCTCTGTTTGAGTCCTGGCTTTGCCATGTTATTAAGCTGTGTGAATTTGGGCACTGCTGCAAATCACCTGGGGATGCTGTTAAAATGCAGGTTCTGATGAAACCATTCTGGGGAAAGGCATGACATTTTGTCTATCTACCAAACTCCGAAGTAATATGCGAACGGCCTACAGATCCACTTTGAGAAGTTTAAGCAGTTTCCTCATCTGTTAAAAAAAAGAAGAAAAATGAAAAGAGAGGTATCTACCTCAGAGTTCTTGATACTACAGCTGACCCTTGAACAACACGGGTATGAACTGAGAAGGTCCACTTACAGGCAGATTTTTTTCAATTGTAAATACTAACAAATCTACACGAGTCGCGGTCGGTTGAATCCGCAGATGCCCAGGGCTGACTATGTTATGTGGAGATTTGTGGAGGGGGGACACCCCTAACCCTCACATTGTTCAAGGGTCAACCGTATATGTGAAAGAAGGCTCGTTACTAAATATTATGAGCACTGAAGCTCAGGGAGCTTTCACTTTGATCCAGGCTGGTAAGGGCAGTCCTGAAATTTGTCCCTGCTCACACGCGTATGTGACAATTCTGCTTAGGTCTGAACAGTACCTAGTCTTTATATTAAAAAGGACTTTGGGGATTTCCCTGGCGGTCCAGTGTGGTTAGGACTCCGAGCTCCCACTGCAGGGGGCACGGGTTCAATCCCTGGTCGGGGAACTAAGACCCCACATGCCGTGAGGCGTGGCCAAAAATAAAATGAAAACAAAGATGACTTTGGCTTGTAGGAAGGATAACTTTATGGGCTGCCCTTATCTCCAAGTTCACCCCACCCTGGGACTCGTTATCTAGTTCTGTGCTTCAGGTAAGCTATGCCATGATGTCCTTACCTCAGCGAGGCTCTGCAGAAATGAAGAGGGGGAACTTCCCATAAAACATGTTTATAATTGGCTGTGTGAGACCACCACATTTATATCTACCAATGAGGATTAATATGCTCATAAAACACCAGTAGTAGCTGTCTCTCTCACCAGCTGAGAAGAAAGCATTATTCCACTGCAGTCTCTTTTGTATCTAAATCCATATTTTACCTACCTATATATTTACAAAACAAATTTTAAATATTAAGTAGAATGCAAGTTATAACAAATAATCACGTCTCCCACGCTTATTCAATGCCAAGGTTAAGAAAGGAAATCGCATCAATAACATGAGTCAGTCCCTCAAACACAAGGTTTTATTTGTTAAGACAGCAAATAAAGCACAAGATGGTGTTTGCTCATAGGTAAAATACCAAAGCAGGAAGGCCATAAGCTCAGGGGAATTCTACATTCATTCAAATAGATTCTCATGATGGTAAGAATGGGGGTAATTTAATCCAAATTGTTTAATTCTGAATGAGAAAAGAGGTGACTAAACGTTTCTTTTTCCCTTCCTTTTTGTCTTCTGTCTGCCCTTGCACAGAGACTTCAAAAACCAAGACAGATGCAGTGAAGCTTTGGTTCTGGGTAACTTGAGAGGTTCCCCCCAAAGGGAGTTCATTTCTCTCTCCCTCACAGCACTCAGCCACTGCTACCTGGGGCTCAGCCCATTGCGATCTGCTTTTGAGAGCTCTCCTCTCCTTAGCCTAAGATCTCTTGTACAGACACCTAAATGCAAGCAGCCATCAGCACAAAAGCAACATCTAGGGGACAAGCAGGCTGCAGGCTAGCCAGGGAGGGCACCTTTGCTTTTAGCCTTTGTCAGGCAGCGCCCAGAAGTGATGGAGTTCTTCGAATTTATTTCTGACACTAAGCCCCTCTATACACACGGACTTATTCTGTCTGCCTTGGTAATCACATTTTGTGAACCCTGTAAACTTTTCCGCAGAGCACTTTCATGCCTGACTGTCTTCCTGCTTCCGGTCGTCAGACATCACATTTACTGAGCACCTACCATATACCCGCTAATGTGCTAGGCACTGGTGCGCAAATCAGACATGTTCCCTGACGTCACCGAGCTTATGGCAAAGCACCCACGGAGGCACCAAGCATCGCGGTCCTCTAAACGACTAAAGGGATCCTTCTCACTACTCCCCCGGCCCCACCAGTTTTTATAACAGTTTTATGAACCCCTATTATAGGGTTTTTGGTTTTATTTTTAACGAACCCATTTTTAAAAGGTCATATTTACCCATCTCCACTCCCCAAAGTAGACAATATCTGGTCAATTTCACAACGATCTTGCCCAATCGTTTGCTTTAATTT
Source organism: Globicephala melas (assembly GCF_963455315.2). Lineage (NCBI taxonomy): Eukaryota > Metazoa > Chordata > Mammalia > Artiodactyla > Delphinidae > Globicephala > Globicephala melas. The sequence continues at coordinate 27,282,291 of NC_083334.1, read as the reverse complement.
CACTCATATGCATGCATTCAATCAATGCCCAATCCTTTAACAGAGCAGCTGTGGTATGCGGGCTTTGTACTAAGCCTGAGGATAACCCCCGGCCCTCAAGAGGCTCCTAGCCTAGTAGGCAAGGTGGAGACACTCAGTAGGATTTGATGAGTAGTATAATGGGAAGTTCAGTGGCACATATATACAATGGAATATTACTCAGCCATAAAAAGAAACCAAATTGAGTTATCTGTAGTGAGGTGGATGGACCCGGAGACTATCATACAGTGTGAAGTAAGTCAGAAAGAGAAAAAGAAATACCATATGCTAACACATATATATGGAATCTAAAAAATAAAATGGTTCTGAAGAGCCTAGGGGCGGGACAGGCATAAAGACCCAGACATAGAGAATGGACTTGAAGACAAAGGGAGGGGGAAGGGTAAGCTGGGACGAAGTGAGAGAGTGGCATGGACATATATACACTACCAAATGTAAAATAGATAGCTAGTGAGAAGCAGCTGCATACCACAGGGAGATCAGCTCGGTGCTTTGTGACCACCTAGAGGGGTGGGATGGGGAGGGTGGGAGGGACGGAGATGCAAGAGGGAGGAAATATGGGGATACACATATATGTACAGCTGATTCACTTTGTATAAAGCAGAAACTAACACACCACTGTAAGGCAATTATACTCCAATAAAGATGTTAAAAAAAAAAAGATGCCCGAGACGACTTCACAGTGGAGTAGTTAAGTCATTGGTTCATGCATACACAGCTTGACTAGAAACATAATAGAAGCATTTCACATCTTACAAGCCTAACAAGTCAATAGAAGAGAGAAAGACAAATATCCTTGAAAACTAAGTAATACTATTAGAATACATAGCTTAATGCCACCAAAACATGAAATCAATTATAGTCAACCCTCGGGACCTGCGGGGGATTGATTCCAGGACCCACTATGGATACAAAGATCCAGAGGCTTGAGCCCCAGTGTCAGCGCTCTGTATTCACAGGACCCACGTCCACGGATTCAACCAACCACGGATACAGAGGGCCACCTGGTTTTAAAATGGAAGGTGATGCACTAATCTGTTGTTTAATGCTGTCTTGGGTTTGAGCGGTGCAAGATAACGTTCACGCCTTCCCAATTGGATATCTTCACTTGCACAAAAATTCAGTTAGAATATCAGATGTTTTGCATTTCCAGCATGGACATTAATGAAACATGGAGGGAGGGGGATGAGAAAATGAGATCTTTGAGTTGCCATGATTCACATTTTTTTTTCAATATCATGCAATGTTCCCACTAATGAGTAATACTGAGAAGCAATATAGGTTATTCACTGTTACGTATTAATAACGCCCTGCTGCTTGAGAACAAAAACAGGCCTTTTACATGCTGCTTATAAACAGCATATACGCTCCTGCAGCTTCTGCTTTGCTCCGTTCCTCCCTCCAAGTTATTCTTCTTAAAAGCTTTTCAACATTAAAACCAAAACTTTCAAGGGAGATGAAATGGGCTCCTGAAAAATTGCTTCCTCTGGCTAGACGGTGCCAGAACAGATATAATTAAAATATACTTACAACATTTATTTAAAAGTCTTCACCCCAGAGAACAAAGTTTTGCCAACCACTAAACTCAGTGTAGTCACCGAATCACGTGTGGTTTCTTTAGTGGCAAAACTTATCCCTTTGGTCAGTTATGATAAATCAAAGAAAGAAACTTCCATGGGGGAGAATTAACCAACAGCAAGGCTAATACCCAACTTTCACAAAGGATAACTGAAACCAAGATTCCTCCCAAATGCAACTATAGACTTAAGATAGGTGCTTATCAGGCCTCTGGTCTGAATTGTCTGCTAATATATGGACTTGCAAACTGGCAGGAGGACAATATTGAATGAAAGTGAATCCTGCCCTGATCATAATTGCACCTGTGCTGTGTGGTGTTGATTCTTTGCTAGAGAAACACTTCATTTACCGAAGCTGTTGGTCTGAACCAATCCCCAAGCTCTTCCCTCAACTTGATTTGTAGATCAATTGTTGTGATTAAAGTAAGGGGATTTGAGGAAGCCAAATGCTGATTCAAACATTCGAAGTGCTTACAGCAGTGTTATACACATCCTGCTTTAGACTAAGCTGGTGGAGTTCTTGTTTCCAAGCAAGGAAGTCTCAGAAAATTGCTCAATGCTTGGAAGCTACTGTGGGGGGCGGGGGGGGGCGTGGAGAGGATCTACCCAGGGAAATAAGAGCATGTGGATGAAAGTAATGAGAATATAGAGGGTAAGTTCGTAAAAACTAAATTTTTGCCAACGATGGTGTGATTCACACACTTCCTTACGTGGCTGTGAGTTTCAAGCTAATGAAGCTGGGTTTGCGGAGCATCTATGTACACTCAACTACGACTCTGTGGTCATGCCTGATGACTAAATCCAGCCAACCACCTTAAGAGGAACAGACCAGCCACAACAATACGATGTGCGCCAACATGGCTGAAACACAAGTCCTGAAACCAAACATATATCTGCTCACATCTCGCCCCATTTTCTTCCCGGGATACTGGAAGGGGTCCATCTTCTTCTTCCTCCAAGGGTATATTTGATCCTATCCCTCCTACTTTTCCAGGATGCTCGCCTAATCACGTTTTCCTCTCTTTCCTACAGTATACAGCTTTCCCATTTCCCTGTAGTGATCCTTCTGGTCAAGATTTAGCTGTGATTAAATCTCTATCATGTTAATCAAAAACAGTATAAGATCTACACTCCACTATCTTTCTTCTCCTTCACGAGAGTGACCTACATTCACAGTTCCTTGATGCTCAATCTGTAACCTACTCAGTCCAGAAACAGTCAACCAACACAGATCCCACCAACATCACCAACGGTTTCCATGACGATAGCTCCAATGGACATTTTCGGCCTCCAACTTAATTTATAACATCTGACACATTTAACAACTCCCTTGTTCTTGAGATGTTATTTTGCTCTTGTTTGTCCTTAATCTCAAAGGATGTTTCTTCATGGTTTCCTTCAAATCCATCCCTGACTCGATTATTAAAATGCTGGAACACCCCAAGGTCCAGTCCTAGGTCACGTTTTTTTCTTGTGTTCTTCCTATCCATGTTCTGAGCTTCAGTTAACAAAAAAGGCACCTGACACTTGACATGTCCAAGACCTCCCTCATTTCTCCCTTCCTCATTGCCAACCCTGCCTTACCTCTGGTGCCGCCCCTCTAAAGGAAAGGTCCCACCAGGTTTCAAATTGGGTAGGTCAGCTACAATACGGATGCACCTCAAATAGTCTGGTGAGTGAAAAAAGCCAGAGAAAAAAGAACAGATTCTATGATTCCATTTATACGAAATGCCCATAAAAGGCAAATCTATAGAGATCAAAAAGTAGATGAGCTGTTGCCTAGGGCCAGAGATGGGAAAGGGGAGTGACTAAAAATGGTCATAAAGATTCTTTTTAGGGTGACGGAAATGTTTTAGAATTAGACTGATGTTGGCAGTGCAACTCTAAAAATACACTAAATTTTATCGACTTGTACACTTAAAAATGAATCAACTGGGCTTCCCTGGTGGCGCAGTGGTTGAGAGTCCGCCTGCCAGTGCAGGGGACACGGGTTCGTGCCCCGGTCCGGGAAGATCCCACATGCCGCGGAGCGGCTGGGCCCGTGAGCCATGGCCGCTGAGCCTGCGCGTCCGCAACGGGAGAGGCCACAACAGTGAGAGGCCCGCGTACCGCAAAAAAAAAAAAAAAAAAAAAAAAGGAATCAACTTTGTGAGATGTAAATTGTACCTCCATAAAACAGTTTTTAAAAGTTACATAAGTAGGAATTATATTTGCCTTTCCCCCCTTTTCTCTCTTACCTCCATGTTCAACCTATTCCTAGGTTCCACCCATTAGACTACTAAAATATTACTCAATTCATTCATTTCTCTCTATCGTGCTCTAATCTAATGAGCACCACCTTTTCCCTAACAATTGCAATGGACTTTTCACCAGAGTCTCCCTTCAGTTCTGGGAGAACAAAGTGTTCTCCACACTTCAGCCAGAAAGATCTTTTCTGCTTAGAAATCCTTTATTGACTCCCAGAAGTCCTTAGATAAAGACCACACGCCTTAAGTGACCCGAAAGACCCAGTGTGACTGGCCAGCTGCCCCTCTCCAGGCTTTCACCCCAGTCTCTCCTCCCCACACCCTGCTGGGTCAGCTACATGTTTTTATCTGCAGTGTTCTTCCACCCCTCCTTCACCTGCTCAATTCCAACTCCCCCTTCTCTGGGTAGCAGCCCAAGAATTAGCCTGAGGGAAATTAACCATTGGTTACTGCCCTCATAGAACCATGTTTCTTGTCTTCAGAAAACTAATCCCCGTATTACTCAGCCATAAAAAAAATAAAATAAGCCCACTGGCAGCAACATGGATAAACCTAGAGATTATCATATTAAGTGAAGTCAGAGAAAGACAAATATGTCACTTATATGTGGAATATAAAAAATGATACCAATGAACTTATTTACAAAACAGAAATAGACGCACAGACATAGAAAACAAATTTATGGTTACTAAAGGGGAAAGGGGGGAGGGACAAATTAGGAGTTTGGTATTAACATATACACACTACTGTATATAAAATAGATAACCAACAAGGACCTACTATATAGTGCAGGCAACTAGACTCAATATTTTGTAATAACCCATAAGGGAAAAGAATCTGAAAAAAAGAGATATGTATGTAAGTATAACGGAATCACTTTGCTATACACCTGAAACACAAGATTGTAAATCAACTATACTTCAATAAAAAATTAAAAAACAAAAAGAAAACCAATTCCAGTTTGTAATTAAACATTCACCACTGTGACAATCTGGGTTAATACCTGCCCCTTTTTCCACCCATGGAATTTGCATCAGAGCATGGAGTACATATGTATTTGCCCTTGTGGTCACCATCGTATCTTTAGCACCTAGACTAATACTTGGATGTAAACAATTAGCTCAAAGAATAGCTTCCCTGATAGTAATAGTTAATATCAACAACTTTTATTAATATATAATTCCTTTAAGCCAGTCAACGGGTAGGACACGGCTATTACTTTTAGTATTTCAATGATATTTTCATACACACACAATCCTTAATACACCTGAGAAATAATCTAGTTTCCCGATCTTCACTGAAGCCAGGTACACCGAGGACTGAAATGAACAAGCTAGTTGGGCCCAGAGAGTAGCAGGCAAATGGAGATACGGCCAAGCACATAAATATCAGGCAGAAATTACTTTTAAAGCTTGTCTCTAAATCATGACTTTTCTTCTATTTAATAGAATGAGCCTCTGCCAGCCAAAGAGAAATTTCACACTCCTCAAAGTCTGCTAGGAAAAGAGTGTTTTGACATCCTTTCCTTATCTCTACATACACTGACTTCTCCTGGAGCTTCTGTATGACAGCACCTCCGGCAAGGCCAGATTCCTCAGCCTCTCTTTTCCCTGTGATTAAAAATAAGCTCCCAAACATCACTTGGCAATAAGGCTAGCTGTCAGGCGTCTGGTCCCAGCTCAGACACTCTTTTTATGCCCTGGGCAGAACTCTGAGCCTCACTGGGCCCCTTCCTGGAGCACCACCCCCTAATCCAAAACCAGGAGCCCTTAAGAGACCAGACAGAGAAAGAAACCTGAGATGCTGGGTAGGAAAAGTGCCAAAACTATGTTTCTAAGATTCTTCTATCAGAGACTTTTTAAAATAAAATCATTAAAAAGTACAATGAAAACAGGACAAAGCAAAGTTCCTTTAAAAAAAATACATGTGAAAGATGAACTAAAATCACAAAAATGTAACAAATTTTGATGTTGTAGATGGGGACAAAATTCTGATTTGTCAGTATCATTCTGGACAATTACATCTAAATAAATATTCCAAGCATTTGACTCAACTTATGCGAGGCTCACTTTAGAAATTAGAATTCTGCCAGTGTGTACAAACAGTTTGAATAGCAAATAGTGAATGGAGAATACCGCTTTTGACCATGGTCACTATCTACCTGTAATTCGTAGGATTCAATTCGTAGGAAATCAATTCTTTCCAGAGATTACAGATATTCTCCCTAAAATAAACATAACACTTGGCGCTCTCATAGGATTTTCGGAACAGTAACCAAAATATTGTAGGGTAAGTTTCTAGGAGTTTAGGAAAAATATATTATCAATATCATTTACCCATGCTAGGTAAACACACCTAGCATGTCAAAGAAGTTCACAGTAATGCAAGATATTGTTAGAGTGTAACAGCATGTTTAATATACATTATTTCATTTTCTTTAGAAACATACTGAACTCAACTCTTAGGAGCTGTTCTGAAGAGAAACATTTAGTTAGATTCTGTATTACTGGAAACCACATAATTTTATATTTAACTGTATAATACTAAGGACCAATCATCTCACAGAGAAGGTAGTCTGTATATATGTTGAGAGTTCAGGAGAGGGAAAACCAACTACAGGGACACTTTAAGCGTTTAGAACAGACAGGAAAGAGAAGGTGAGAAAGGTCACTTTGAGAACTTGACTCTACTTGCCATCCATTTTACTAAAGGGACCCATCTACTAGTAAAAAGTGACTTAAATCATCTTTCAAAGTATTCAAATGTCAGTTATTTAAAAGCAAAATAATTAAAAATCAAGTTAATTTCTAAATATTTTCATGTATATTCCTTTTGCTTAAGAAAAAATTCACCTATCGTTTTCAGTAACTTTTTTCCCAGTATAAACTAGTAAAACCTAGAAATGCAGGGTCTCCTATTCACGGAAATATGGTAGAAAGTTTATCAGTTAAAGAAAGAAAATAAGTCTCCATTAAAACCCTTCTAAAGAATTCTACAAACTTAATATAACTTAATATTCTGTTGAATTAAAAAATACCAAAATCTCAGTATTAATAAGAAAGAAAAAATTTAATAACACCCACAACTCTTTTTGTTTTAATGCCATTTGTGGGTTTGGAATTTTGTTGGTTTGTCTAATTCTTGTTTTGTGATTCAAACAACCTAAAGATACCTTGAAATTATTTGCCAACTGGAAAAGCAAATTCAGTAACTGTAAACATAGGACCAACAACGTAAGGAAATTCTAGTGGGTTTTAAAGCATTTGGCTTCCAGACCCACTGTGACACAACATTTCATACAACACACAACCTAGACACTCCCTCTCAGAGAGACAGATAACAGGATTCCTATTTTCAAGACTAGGAACAGACGCCTAACTACAAAGTTAACTGCCTTTTCTTTTTGTCACAGGATTCCTTGACGCATATCTTAATGAAATTCGAGTATAGATAAAAGCAAATTTTCAGTCACGCATATGACAGCTTCTGGGACCCCAAGTTCTCATCCACTGATGGCCAACTCTAGCTTTTCTTAGATTAAGGATGAAAATGCTAGTAGTCCCTTTATATTTCCCTCCTTTGCACCCTGACAAGTTCATTTCTTTTACCTTACATCTTGTCAGTTTAAAAAGATGAAAGATCAGAAAAAGAAATCTAAGCTCTGAAGCAGAGTAATAACATAGCAATCTGTTTCCTTTGACCTAAACTTGAAGCTCTTTCTTTAACAATGACAAGAAAGTGTAAACTTATATTCAGACTCTAGAAAGCCAAGAAAGAAAAGTGCAGCATTCAGGAAACAATGGAAATTAAAGAAAATTAGCTATCAAAATATTTGAGAAGATTTAATTATTGTTTATCTAGTACTTGCGTCATGCAAAGCCATCTACCAAAAGGAAGCTGATGGGCACTCTTGTCCCCTTAAAGCATTACAAGAGCGATGAGAAGGAAACGGGTTTTTTTAAAAAGCTAAGGAACAAGGGACTTGATTAATAAGTATTCCCACATAAGCTAATGAGAGCAATGTACGTAGTCAGTGTCTGGCAAATAGAAGTCTGAGTGTAGAATAAATAAGAAAAAGGAGTTTAAATACTAGAAGCATATGACAAGCTGGGGGGGGGGGGGGTGGGAAATGAGACCAAAGGATACATATGTCACAAAGTAACATTTTGGAAGCGCTTTTTTCCCTTTCCTGTTTGTCTATTTCTGTTGCCCTTAAACCTTAGTCATAAAGATGAGATCACTAGGTAACATTTAACCTAACTCCTGATCTTTGCTTTACTGAATGTACGCAATGCCTTGCCCAACTTGTTGATCCATTTCCTGGATTAGAAGGAGTAAGAATGAAGAATAAGTAGTTAAAGAATGACTGCTTCTCTACCCCCAACTTTCCCCTTAGCAAATTTGCAGGTGGACCACACGGGCAAGACAGCATCCATAGAAAGATCAGGAGAAGCCAGGAGTCTGCATGCAATGGAAAAATGATGAAGAATCTGACCTCCTACCTTAATGATGAACTGAGATCATTTCCCCTTTTTCCCTTTAAAGACTGTCATGGCTAGAGCAGAATCTTCAGAGTTGGTCTCTGGACAAGGGTCCACCTTCTCCCCAGGTTGCCGGCTTTTCTGAATAAAGCATCTGTCCTTTCTACCAACACTTGCCCCTCCATGACTGGCTTTTGAGTGGCAAGCAGCCAAACCTCATTTCTGTAACCATTTTGTCAATCTCCAAATACCACTCCTAGAGGCTTCAAAACAGAAATAACGGAGTTGTGGATCTCCTCCCACAAGGAAATAATTTCTAAAGTGTTGCCTTCTTGGAGTACATTTTGAGTATGTTATGTTACTAGCCACCAAGGATGAGAATGCTGGGGTTCCTTATTTTATGGAAACAAACATATAAAACATCTAGTTTTTAAAAATTAATTAAAATGGAAGGACACCGTGATGGAATGATCTAGAGTGGAGGTATCTTTAAATGATGACATCTCCTGTTTAAGTGAAACAATTTATCAAGCCCAAGCCGACTGTTTAAAGCCAAGTCTGTCATAATAATGGTCATTAATAGTATCTCCCTAAGTCAGTTAATGTTTATTTTGAAAAACTACACATGGTAAATAAATGATCATACCTTCTCTAAAAGAGAGCATGCATCTCTATTTCACTTTCACAAAGGCTTCAAACATCATAAAGAGATACTTTCCAGAAAGGTGTCCTTGCTTGATGATACTTATTATAAAGATACTTTCTTTACCTAAAGTTCACTCAGCAGCCTCAACTATCTGAATGTAAACAAGCAAACGGAAAGCACTGATAACCTCTTAAAAACTACGATTAATGCTGCAAAATTCATGAACTAAGAATCAGGCTATCACCACAGCCTACATGTGCTTAGTTTGCAAGCAACTATAGCTAATTCAACTATTTAAGCACCCAGTGATTAAAAAAATCAAGTAAGGAATGGGGAAAAGGAATGCTACAGGTGAGTGAGCAGAAAGGAAAAGAAACAGCCAAAAAGTTAACAAAATTTTTGTTAAAAAAATAATAAAAGTGATAAAACTGTTCCTAAGAACTCCAGGTACAGAGAGCCACGTGAAGCCTTTTCATGAAATGACAAGCAGGGCTAAACCTTTTAATGTCTCCTGAGGGCCCCCCTCTCTTCCAGAGGCCAGGAGAATAATGTTCATAATGAAACCCTAAATCACCCAAAACGTCTAATGCAGGGCCACTCTCTGATATACCAAGCTAAGGATTCATATAATGTGCTTTAAAGACATCTCTATCCAAGATTATCTGGTGTTTCAGTTTTGGTACAAAGGAAACTTCGGTCATCTAGATATTTCTCTTCCACGAGCCTCCAAATCCTTAATAAAGCAAACGAATAAGGGATTTCTATACTCATGTTTCTGGTGGCTGCCAAAAGGGAGAACATAGAATTGCTAAGTAAGGACATCTCTGGTTACAATAACAACCAACTCACAATTTTAATAAAACATACTATAACATCCTTATAATGGATCCTTTCCCCTGGGGTTATATTTAAGTCAAGTCGAAGCTTGCATGAATAGTGATCTTTTAAATGGACGATATTTACTAATGGTGGAAACTCAAAAATGATCTTCAACAACAACAAAAAAAAACATAAAAACAATCAAAGCTGCACGTAATTTTAACTGAGCATAAATCTTTCATGCACACACCTCAGGTGATGTCTCATGATTCCAGAGTAGATGGAATATCCTGGATTGCAATGTTTAACTTTTGCAGTAACTCAAAGCATCATGTTTGTGGAAGCAGACATCAAAGATACAACAGTTCAGAATTGTATGACTGGAAAAGTTCCCAAGTGTATTAGATTCCTAAGGCTGCCATAACAAAATTCCAGACCAAGATCATGGTATCAACAGGTTTGCTTTCTCCTGAGGCCTCTCTCCTTGGCTTGCAGATGGCCACCTTCTCACTGTATCATTACATGGTCTTCCCTCTGTACTGCACACCCCTGGTGTCTACTGTCCAAACTTCCTGTTCTTATAAGGTCACCATTCAGATAGGATTGGGGCCCATTCTAATGGCCTCATTTTAACTTAACCTCTCTAAAGGTCCTAGCTTCAAATATAGTTACATTCTGAGGTACTGGGGGCCAGGATTTTAATACATGAATTTTGGAGGGATACAATTCAGCTCATAACACTTTGCCCTCTGGCCCTCCAAAATGCATGTTTTCGTGTGCAAAATAAATTCATGCCTACCTGAACAACTCCTAAAGTTTTAAACCATCCGATATGGGATGGGCATCATATGTAAGACTCTAATATCATCTGAATCAAATGTGGGTACAACTCGAGGCTTAATTCCTCCTAAGGCAAAATTCCCCTACAGCTATGAACCTCTGAAACCAGACACATTATCTGCTTCCAAAACACAATGGTGAGACAGGCATAAGATAGACATTTCCTTTTCAAAAGGGAGAAAAAGGAAAAGAGGGGAAAAAAAAAATCACCGGTCCCCAAGCAAGTCTGAAACCTACCAGGGCAAATTCCATTAGATTTTTAAGGCTTGAGAATAATCCTCTTCGGTTTGATGTTTCTGGTCTGGGTCCACCAAGATAGCAGCCCCACCTCCCAGGTTCACTGGGTTGACAAGGTTGACCCTGTCCCAGTAAACACAGGCAGTAGCCCTGCCTTCTGAAACCAAGGAGGGGCAGACTCACTCCCTGGGCCTGTGTCATCTGAGCCCACGGCGGCGGTGGCACCTCTGCCACTCTGAATCACCTTTGGAGTCATCCATCCTTCCCTTTTCTTGAAGGACAAGACATGGTCACTGCCAGACAGCTCTTGTTCATCCAGCAGAGGCTGAGAAATCTGACAAGTCTTCCTTCATTTTTATCCCATGTCTGTCCCCTGTAGCCCAAGCTGGCTGTATTTCTGCTGGTCCAACCCCATCTCTATTCCTAACTTCTGCTGACATGGCCAGCTGGACCTATGAGTTGCACATGTCATCTCTTTATCAAATGACTGCCCAGCCACCCCCTTGGTGTTCTCTTCAGAAAATGCTTTCTCATTTTTTCCCCAACACGGATAGGCTGAGGATTTTATGAGTATCCAAGTCCTGGTTTCTTCTTGCTTCCCAATTCTTTTTTTAAAATCTATTTATTTATTTATTTTTGGCTGCATTGGGTCTTCATTGTTGGGTCTTAGTTGCTGCATGCAGGCTTTCTCTAGTTGTGGCGAGCGGGGGCTACTTTTCATTGCGGTGCACGGGCTTCTCATTGTGGTGGTTTCTCTTGTTGCAGAGTACGGGCTCTAGGCACACAGGCTTCAGTAGTTGTGGCACGCGGGCTCAGCAGTTGCGGCTCGTGGGCTCTAGAGAGCAGGCTCAGTAGTTGTGGCGCAGGGGCTTAGTTGCTCCATGGCATGTGGGATCTTCCTGGACCAGGGCTCGAACCCGTGTCCCCTGTATTGGCAGGCGGATTCTTAACCACTGTATCACCAGGGAAGTCCCACCAATTCTTTCTTTAATTTCTCTACTCTGGCATTTTACCCTAAGAAGCAGGGAGAAACCAAGTCATACCTTCAATGCTTTGCTTAGAAATGTCCTCAACTAATCCCCAACAACATGTACAAATCCTGCCTTCCACAAAACACGAGAACACAATTCAGCCAAGTTCTGTGCAATTTTATAACCAGGACTTCCTTTCCTTCAATAGCATGTACCTCATTTCTGAGTCCTCACTCATTAAAGTGAGGAATCACCACTGGAGTCATCCTTCCCTTTAATGTCCCCATTTCTACCAAGAGTCTCTCCAAGACAGTCTAGGCTTCTTCTAACATGTACCTCAAAAACTCTTCCAGCCTCGACCCACTGCCCAGTTCCAAAGACACTTCCACATTTTTAGGCATTTGGTACTGCAGAACCCTACCTTCCCAGTATCACAATCTCTATTAATCAGGGTTCTGTAAGGAACAGGATCGACAGGATGTACATGTGGTCTCTGCTGGCTTTCCCAGGTCTGCAAGGAGAGCGAGCAGACGGAAGATCCAGGGACAAATTGCAGTTTGGGTCCGAAGGCGGTCTGCTGGCAGAATTCTTTCTTGATCAGGGGAGGTTAGTGTTTATTCTATTAAAGCCTTCAACTGACTGAATGAAGGCCACCTACATTATGAGGGTAATATCCGTTATTCAAAGTCTATCGATTTAAAAGTTAATTTCATTAAACAAGTAAACAAAATCACAGAAACATCCAGAAAAATGATTGACCAAATATCTGGGCACCACGGTCCAGCTATGTTAACACATAAAACTACCCATGACACCAAGTATCATTTCAATTTTATAAGGCATAGGTGTCGGGTGCAGTGCTGTGATCCATCGTGAGATCAGCAATGATGGTGAGGTTCCAAAGACTCTGATAATCTCTGCCTTCTAAGAAGAGTAACTGGACTTTAACTGCTTAGTCATCGAGCATAATAAAAACCATCTGCTGAACCTTAGCTCTAACACTGTGACCTGGGGTTGGATAGTACGGCCTGGGATTCTGTCACTGTTCTCTGCAAGAGTCCTGGGCTAGCAATATTAAGACAAAGTATCCAACCTCAAAAGCAACTAGTTCGGGCTTCCCTGGTGGCGCAGTGGTTGAGAGTCCGCCTGCCGATACAGGGGACGCGGGTTCGTGCCCTGGTCCGGGAGGATCCCACATGCCGCGGAGCGGCTGGGCCCGTGAGCCATGGCTGCTGAGCCTGCGCGTCCGGAACCTGTGCTCTGCAACGGGAGAGGCCGCAACTGTGACAGGCCCGTGAACCACAAAAAAAAAAAAAAAAAAAAGCAACTAGTTCTATGACCCACAGAAAGTCCCTTCACATCATTCAGCTTGGATTTCCTTAACTGCTCAAAGGGTGCATTAGAAGATAAGGCTTCATCCATCTCTACGATGCTAATACTGAGGGTAGCCTCTTCAGACATTTTGGGGAATCTCCACGAGTTAGAAACTGGAAATGCATGATACTTTCATATGGACAATAACGATACTAAATTCACTGAAGTAGGTACTCATTTTGCATTTTTTTTTCTAGTTTTAAAGACAGACATTATTCAATCACATATCCTTACCTGATTCCTTGGTGACAAAGCATAGGCATTCTGACTACCGCTGGCTTTGATCTCATGCAACAAACCAGTCAATAATGACGATTAAAACAAAACCAAGTTAATAATCATTCTGTTGCTGTACCTCAACTCTAAGTTTGAATTTTTATTTTCAGATTCAAATCCCCTTAAGTTTCCCATGGAGTAGGAAAGGTCAAAGACCATTCTCATATTTATCACGAGGAGAAGCTCAGAGTGAGAGTTCTGATGTCTCCACGTCTCCTTGGGTCCCGCTCTGAATCAGCATCAATACAGGGATTGAACGTCTTCTGGCTCCCTGCCCCCCACTCCATGCACTTGAGTTTGTGTTTAGGGGATGGGTCCCGTGAAACAGCATGCCCTGGATGAATCACTACAGCAGAAGGAATTCATTCTGACGTATGCATAACAGGAATTAGAATGTGCCCCTCACAGAGCTCAGCAAATGGTTTTTCTATCTGCTCATGCTAATTAGGAAACTACTGAAAATATTTCCCATATTTAAAACGGCACCTCTCCTCATTGAATATGGCAACCCTGCTATGAATCAAAGCTGAATAATAACCCATCACTGTCAAAGGTAAATTACTGCCTCAAAAAAATTAAAAAAGCAGTATGACATTTAAAGCATTGAGAAATAGCGAGTTCCCCGTGCAATTGCCAAGGTACACACAGTCCTGAGTGAAATCAGCACCATGGCGGCACCAGAGCTGGGGCAGGTCATGTGCAGCTCATACCTGTGACATCAATGCCAACAACGGGGCCCATGGCGAGCAGCCATCGTTTGATCATCTCCCATGTCTACTATGGTTTTTACATATACTATTTCATCGGATTCTTGGAACAACTCAGATTCTGATCATGTCCACTTTACAGATCAGAAAACCAGACCACAGCAAAACCAAAACTGTACTCAGGTTCTCATTACTAGGAAAAGGGGGAATCAAGATTGCCAAGCAAAGTCTGTCTGAATTCAAAGACTTCGTTATTTTCACTGCTCATACCGGCCACGCTACTTGGGAGACTAGCGCTATTTGGGTGGGTGGTACCACAAAGCAGCAAGGGAAGTGGGTCAACATACCGGACATTAATGCAGGATCTAAAATATAAAATTACCTGAAGCTTTCTATGCAGAGTACCTTACCATAGAATGGAGTAATTATTTGCCTTATGTTATAGAAATTAAATGATACTCTTCACATCAAGTCGGTGTGTAACCCACAGAAAGAATATGGTAAACCACAAGATTTCTTTCTAACTCTAAATTCTGAGATTAGAATATATTTCTCTTAAATATATCAATAATCCATTTGTCCATCTCTCAGTAAGGTTATCCTGAAGGTATTCTAGAAACAGGTACTGGCTCAGTCCTACGGTTGTAGGAGAGATTACTATCGTTTATGACCATCGGCGCCAGGATGAACTTTAAGGCAAATAGCAAAATAGATGGTATCAGTCTTTATTTATTACATCACTAACTACCCTCCTGCCTACTCTGTTTTCTGTACATTCAGCTTCTCAGGGTTTTTCTCTCGTGAATTTATAGGTTTTTCCTGTCGTATCAGATAGTCATCCAATGAAATTACATAAAGTATTATGTTGGTGACTTAGAGTGCTACAATCCTAACATCCTTGCTTCAAGTAAAAACAAAACAATTTAAAAGAGGAGTCTCTTCCTTTAAGGCAAATACATTAATGAGTGCTGTTAAGATATGGAGAACTGGAATCAGACCACCTGGTTTTAATCCAGGCTTTGCTAGCTATATTAACATTGAGCAAGTTGTCCAAGGAACTCATAGGGGTGTTGTAAGTGTTAAGCAAGCGATTGAAAGTGCTTAGCATGGTGTCAGGCACATATAGTATGTACCTGGTACCTGATACATGTTAGCTCTCCTTCTTGTAACACTAAACTCCATGCCAATTAAGTCAAGGAGAGACCTTAAGATCTCTAGGATGATCCTTGTCCAAATCATGCCTTACTGCAGGGGGGCCCAACCCCCGGGCTGCAGACCCGTGTGGCCTGTTAGGAACCTAGAGGAGGTGAGCGGCGGGCGAGTGAGCAGAGCCTTCACCTGCAAACAAGGTAAAGAATGTTGGGAGGACCTATTTTAAATAGGAAGGTTAAGGCTGCCTCTCTGAATAGGTGGTCTTTCAAGTGAGACCTGAAAGACAGGGAAGAGGGAGATTGTTATACACAGTCGAGGGGAAAATATTCAAAGCAGAGGAAAGGGCACACTGGTCCTGAGGCTGGAGACAGGTAAGTGTGTTCAAAGCAATGAAAAACTAGAGTGATAATCAGGGAAGAAGAGTGACTCAAGAAGGGGCCATATTAGTATCCTAGAAGCCCAATCATGCAGCCCTGGAGGGACAGGGTATGCCTTTCACTGTAAGGTCAGGAGAAGCCCTCACAGGGTCTAAGCAGGGAGCGATACAACCCCATTTACCTTCTAAGAAGATCACTTTTCTACTGGGTGAAGAATGGCCCTCGATGGTGCCCAGGTGAGAAGAGGGAGACCAGTTAGGAAGCTGCTTCA
Source organism: Globicephala melas (assembly GCF_963455315.2). NCBI lineage: Eukaryota > Metazoa > Chordata > Mammalia > Artiodactyla > Delphinidae > Globicephala > Globicephala melas. The sequence goes on along the minus strand of NC_083334.1, from coordinate 27,266,278 downwards.
ATGACAGGAAAGAAGAGATGGTGCCCAGCACAGGAAATGAGTAGTAAAGATGAAGAAATAAAAAGGTAATAGAAATATATTTTGGAGCATAAGTGATAAACCTTACTGATAGACTGGGGTAGAGTGAAGAAAAGAGAAAACGGGGGTAACTAGAGATTGTGGCTTGAAGAGCCAGTCGGCCAGCCCCAGTGGAAGCCCAGGCAGTGAGTAGAAGCAACCCCAAGTTTTGGCTCAGTGGGAATGTTTTGACAAGAGCAGAGCAGTTCTGTGGGGTTGCAGGGTTTTTCCTTTATTTTTCTTTTCCTTCTCCCTTCTTAGCAGGCTTTTGACAAGGAGCTTGACACTGATGTCCTGGTGATTGAAATATAAATATGCTTAATTCATTACAGGCAGAGATAAAGGAACTCAAGGAAAAGCTTTCCCTTAAGGGTCATTATCTAGATAAGATTATAGTGTAAATTGAAGCCCGGTCTCTGGAGGTAGCGATCGATTGGCTAGTTCGCAAGCCCCGCTCCACCTCCCCTCATCTGGAGGCAGTGCAAATTTCCTGCCTAGAATCTCTACTCCAGCTGCCCTGTCTTAACCACATTCTGAGCCTCTGATGTCAGAACACCAGTGGAAGTGACTGCCTAAAGACAAAATTAATTAAAACGTTTTTATCTGTTCTTGAGACGCATCCTAGGCTAATATATTGATTTAACCACTGCTCCTGTGAATGGTGTTTATGAATCAATATCTCCTGAGACCGTGGAGGTTGGAGGTAGGTTAAAAAAAAAAAAAAAAAAAAAAACCTTAATTTTTCTTTGTGCCAACTGACCTATTACAATTAATGGAGGGATAAACGTTCATTGGGTCACTCTGTCGGTAGGGAGTTAAACATTGGTGGAAGAACCATACGCTATATATTGCTATTAGGAGGTAAGTAAAATGCACTAGTTCTTAGATAAGTTTCCACCTTTCAAGCCAAACTCCCTCAACAGAAGCCTGCCTTAGGAGTGACCCGATCCAATATATGATTCAGGAAGACCAGCCTGGTGTGTGACATAAGACTAGGACCTACGTCTGACAGGCACACATACACACACCCACTGATTGAGGATTATAAAGATTGACTATCTTGATCCCTTTATGGCAGGTAAACTTAGCAGGTAAACAAATGCTTCTCATTTGGCCACCCTCAGTAAACAGCACTAGTAGTTGGGGGTGAGATGTCTTTCTGAACTTGGGAAGGGTCTTTTGGAAACTGATTAGTTCACAAACCTTCAAGGAGATCTGTATCACCTTGGACTGTGAACTCATGAATCTGAGGTTTACAGGCCTGTCCACCAAGATCCACAACTCCAGATGAGCAGCAACTCTTTCCTGATTCTTGTAGGATTGGACGGCAGCCCTAAAAAATTGGAATTCTGCATTTACCAATGTAGTCACTTTGCAAATGACATTCATTTTTAGATTTAATGTTTGCATCTGTGGTCTCTCCTTTCATAAGGTTAGTTTCTCTATTTCATTATCTAGTACAGAGCATTGAATCTGCACCAAGTTCTTAAAAAAAATACTGCTGAATTAATGAATTTTTTCTTAGGCTTCATTTAGACAACTGTTTTCAATCCTAAGGTCCATATTTTAAGAGGATTTTTAGTGTGCCCAGAACTGGCAAACTAGAAAGCTTGTTATACCAGCAACAAAAAAGTCAGCAGTCCCATCTAGGAATGGGATGGCGATGTAGCAGAGCTCTTTATGGATCTGAAAGTTATATTTTAGAGAAATTTGACTTATTCTGGAACTTTAAAAGGCACAATTCAGAAAAAATGTGGGGAAAGCAATCAAAGGCATTAACTCAAGGTTAGGAAGAAGATGCTCATAATCTGAATTATCTAAAAAGTTAAACCTCTCCCTTGGGAAAAAGTGCAGATTCCTCTAATAGGTGCATCAAAACGCAGCTCAAAGACCACGGCCACCTGAGATGCTAGAGAGAAGATGCCTTGAAAGAATGTCGCTTCCTCCTAAAACATCAGGATTCAGTGACTTTTAATCTGTAGATTAAAAGATGAATTTTGGCTTGTTTTAGGTACAAAGAGACATATATACAGCATGTTCTAACAGCTTAATTTGGTAGACGGTAGGATATATTGGATGGGATAAAGACAAAAGCACGGAATTAGGTTTGAAGTCATACATATTTTAACGAGGATGCTAGAAGTAAGGATGAATAGGGAAAAAGGGATTTGAGGGACATGGAAGGAATCTAATCCACATAGTCTTGTGATTAACTGGATGTGGAGGTGAAGGGGTCAAAAGGTACAGGATGATAATCAAGTTCTGGGCATAAATGAGGAGACGTATATTGGAAAGATGGATGGAATCTTACAATGTTGGGGAGAACTAGCTTTGGAGGAAAAGCTCAAGTTTGATCTTGAAATCGTAAGTTTAGTGTGAATACTGTGTATATGGAAATATCCACCATAAGGTAAGATGTTGCTCTCCAATCCAAGGGCGAGTTTGGAACTCAGTAAATGCTACAGCTGTTACAAAACAAGGAGGCAAGGAGAGAGAGGGAGCAGGTGGAGAAGTGTGTAGTAACAATGTTAGACCACAGGCTTCGAAGATGGAAACTGTTCAGACCACGGCTCCGGCACTTACTGTGTCAACCTGGCTAACGATCCCACCAGCTAACATTTACTGCGTGCTTACTTTGTGTCAGACGCTGCATAAAGTGGTTATGACTACAGTCATAACCAAAAAAAATCTGGACTGTCCATCCATAGAGGAACAGTTAAAACAGTAAATAATACGGAATATTGGGTATTAAAAACAGTGATTACATCTATATCTATAGGCCTGGAGAGAAATTCGCTATTCAGTCTAGCTACAGAGAAATTTAGATAGTATGACCCTAAAACCACAGGTTTTATATATACTCTACCTACCTACCTACATATTTAAATCCAATTTTTCAGGAAATTCTTTTGACTTACTCTTTCACATATACCCAACACTATACATACAAGGTGTGATGGGCTAAACATCAGATTGTTAACACTGGTTATCTTGGAAACTGGAGGGTGCTGGAATGGGATATTTAAAACCAAACCAAACCCCAACTGAACAGAAAGACTCTAGTATATTCTAAAGTTAAATTTAAAAAAAAACCCACAAACAAAATTCTATCCATATTAACATAAAGCCCAATTATTACATATGCATATGGAGGATAACTAGAAGGTAGCATTTTTTTTTTTTTTTTTCCCAGTACACAGGCCTCTCACTGTTGTGGCTTCTCCTGTTGCGGAGCACAGGCTCCGGACGCGCAGGCTCAGCGGCCCGGGCTCACGGGCCCAGCCGCTCCACGGCATGTGGGATCTTCCCGGACGGGGGCATGAACCCGTGTCCCCTGCATCGGCGGGCGGACTCTCAACCACTGCGCCACCAGGGAAGACCGAAGGTAGCATTTTTTAATGAAACCTTTTTTTGTTTTTAAGAAGGTGGTGAAAATCCATTATTTTAACACTTTCTCAATATTACACTTTTCAAAAAGCTATTCCTTATTTTATACCTGAATTCAAAGATCGACAAGGATATATGGGCAGTGAAGAGTTGAGTATTTATTCTAGAATTTACTATTACATTATGCAGACAAACAAATATGTCATCAAGCGTTAAGTATGTAGGGCTTGAAGGGCTAGTACAAATCTACCGTATAAGATGGGGATTTTGTTTCACTGTTTATGTTTTTATGGTAGTCTTTCATTACGCTGATTGTGGCGTTAAGAGCACACACACAATGCCTCAGCGCTGATACCAGGAACCATATTACTCCATGCCTTCTGCTTCCTAATCCTCTGCCCGTCAGATGGGCTGCAAGCGCTTTATTCAATGTTAAAGGTCAATCCCCTTTTCTGGTAGGATATGTTTGCCTGACAAAGTGTGTGCACAGCTTTTCGACACAGATTATTTAATCCACACAACCAGCTAAGAAACTTCGTCACAGATCTTATTAACTTCTCGGGCTCTCCAGTCACCAAAATTACAGATATTCTGACATAACTCCACATCCCCACACGGCATCTCTCCATCTGGAAGTCTAGTTGTCACCTTAAACATATCCACAACTGAAATCCCTAACCCAAGATGATACAAGATCCCGCAACCAACTTGATAAAAATGAACTTATTTACAAAGCAGAAACAGACTTACAGGCTTCAAAAATAAATTTATGGTTACCAAAAGGGAAAATGGCAGGAGAGGGGGGCAGGGGGGAGGGATAAATTAGGAGTTTGGGATTAACACATACACACTACTACATATAAAATAGATAATCAACAAGGACCTACTGTATAGCACAGGAAACTCTACTCAATATTCTGTAATGACCTATATGGGAATAGAATCTAAAAAACAGTGGATGTATGTATCTGTATGACTGAATCACTTTGCTGTACACCTGAAACTAACACAACACTGTTAATCAGCTATACTCCAATATAAAATAAAAATTAAATTTAAAAAAGCTGTCTGGAGTCACTGTTGGTAGACTTTTTTCTCACATCTCAAATCCAATTATCAGGAAATCCTGTGGGCTTTCCCTTCAAGGTATATCCAAATTGGATCTGTTTCTTACCGCGTCCACTGCTCCTACTCTGATCAAAGCACTCATAATTTCTTGCCTGGACAAATCATTGTAATAGCCTCATAACTAGTCCCACTGCTTTCTCCCTTGGGCTCCAACAGTCTGACAGAAGCCAGAGCGATGGTTTGAAAAGGTAAAGCACATCATTTCATGCTCTGTTCAAAACCCTCAACTCCTCATTCCCATATATTCCCCCTACTTGAACTCTCCCCACTTACTTCTCCTACTGTAGAGGCTCTGCTTGAGCTTCTCCTTAAGTGTTATTTGATATCTACATTGCTGACTTCCCCTTTCAGGTTCAAAGATTATCTTCTCAATAAGGGCCACCCTAACTACTCTAAAGAAATGGCAGCCTCTCCTGATCTCCTTCACCTTGCCGTCTTTTTTTTCTTTTTTTTTTTTAATAGCACTTACCACCTCTGGAGTTCTCTATAATTCACTTAGTTATGAGGTTTATTATATGTTTTCTGCCCTGCCTCTGCTTGAATGTAAGCCCTACAGGAACGGGCATCTGTGTCTATCTAATCAGCAATGTATCCTAGCATTCTAGAACAGACCCCCAGATCTACGAGGCTGACAAAAAAATATCGTTTAATAATGATCTGTTTTGCTTTACCATACCATCCCGAACTGAAAGAACCGAACAACGTGAAGACTTTGTCCTTCTTTCTCGCTACCAAGAAACCTCTTCAAGTTTCCTCAGGCACTCCAAAGAACAAGGATCAATCAGGTCCCTGTAATGCCTAAACAAAATAATTCGCAAAATCTAGCCTGAGTTCTTCGTCTAGCTGACAACTTGAACAAAACAAAGCCTTTCTTCTTCTAGAGATTCCAAAATGCCTCAGGGCTGCTTTCTTTAGTTTTGATTTTTCCCTAACTTAGTAGAATTTATTTTTTAAGTGACAAAATGTGTACTGCTATTAATAACTTTGGTTTCCCTATTCTTTGGAAGAACATTGTTTTGATAGTGCAATCACATACCTTCAAGAGCAAATATAAAGAAACCTCTAGTCTATGAAGACCATGGGTTCAACATTCTACATTTAAATCATTAATTTATTATTGAAATAAAACACAATACCATACTGGAAGCTGAAATGATCTTGAATAGACTTTTAGCATTTAACTGATAACTCAGAAGAGACAGTAATAGTTTGTCCGGGATCACCTTTAGGAAACTACGTGGTACCGGTGAGTCGGTGATTAGTGCCTTCCAGAGGACAGAGGAATGGATTCGCCGCATTTTAATGCATATGTTGTTAATGGAGGCTTCCACAGCCCTGGAACTGACACTTCAGCCCCAGTAATCAGCTGATTTCAATTCCTTTGTATCCCTTCTCTAACAAAATACCTTAAGAATCAAAGCCTCTCAAAGACTAGCAACTAATTTATTAGAAATCCCAGGTGATTTCTGTCCCAGGTTTGAGGCTAACCGGGCTTACTGGTTTGTGTGTTTGTATCCTCATCATCAGAAGGCACAAGGAAAGCTTTTCGAAGCCTCTAAGAGCAAACAGTCTGGGTTTGATAGAAAATGCAGCAGCCCAGTACTGAAGATGTTTCTATCAACAACATTCCTCTTTCTGAGCTACAAACACAAATACCATTTCTCCAAGTCTCTCATTCGAAAAAGACATTATGCTCTTCAAAGACTTGCCCTTTATTTCACTCCGAACATTCTCCAAAACCCTCTTCTACAATGACTAGTTTGAGATGTAATTTAAATAAACTCAATAGCTAAGAGTGAAGACTGCAGTGTAATTCAACCAACAGAGCCTTAACTCCCTAATGATCTCATGAAAAGCAGGTTAAAAAAAAAGGGTTGTACTTGACTTTTTGCTTCCTCAGATACCTCACTCACACTTGATCAAAAATGTTTAATGTTATTAACACATCGCAATACCAGTACAGCTTCAGAGCTGCTTATTCAAAAACACTGAAAATAAAGCCAAACTAAGGATCAGAACTCGGTCTATCCTTTCAGAGACAGATATATGCCTATTAAGTCAAGCTCGGTCTTTTGCTTTAAGTGTGATTCCCTTATGGACAAATAACCTTAGCGGCAAGCAGTGAGGGATGGGGACCACAGGCCTTTGTATTAAGAATCTTACTAAGAACCGATGTTGAAGGCTAAGTTTGCTTATATATTTGTATCAGAACATTAAAGTACAATGTTGCAACAATTTTATGCTAACAAGTCACTTTTTGTAGAAGCTGCTAAAGGAAAGGGGGCTTTCATATTTGTGCTTCTAACCTGTGGACTGTTATGTGGATACAGATTGTACTTTTAGGCTGTCGACTAAAGCCTGTATCTCAGCACGTACACTAAGGCCCCTGTGTTGGCTTTCTCATGGCGGCTCACTCAGTTTCTATCACATTGTGCAATAAGCTAAATAAAAATTCAAAAACTTTAAGTGGTGAACCCGTCTGTGTTGATTATTATAATAAGAAAAACTCCAAACTAGAGATTCTCAATATTGCCCTAAGATGTGTCAGTACCTAAGGGCCATGGCGAGGAAGAGCACTGCTAAGTGCATGAATTATGAAATCTGCGTCCAGGTCCTTCTTAAAATGGAATTATCTGTTGATTAAATAAGGCCCTTTATCCATCTTCATTACTGCTGTCAGCTCTGTGGCACAGAATTCAAAATTCCTTATGAATATTTACATTTATCAATGGTCATGTTCAAAGATTATCTTCCTACTTAAACCACTAGTTTGGGGAATAGAAATATAAATAGAAACAATAGAAGTGGTTAATCACTTCCGTCTGTGTGGTCACCAGCAAATATTCAGGACATAGTGGAGTCATGATTTTTATAAGCTGCACTGTATCCAGATGTTACCACTGAGTGCTGATAAATAGATGTTTGGTAAAAAGTACAGAGGAACAATAAGATATTAAATTTCTGGTCCACTGTGAATATAGCTAGTTTTTAGTTTTTACTATTCTTTTTCTTTCCCTGTTGCTTAATAGCCACCCATAACTATCTTTGATTGGGCATCAGAATACCCTGTTTATAGCTCCATTCAAATTTTCCCCCCGAAAACACAAATTCAAGAATAATTCTTTCTGAGCAAAAAGCGACATCATTAGCAGCGGCATCTTTAAACAATGAGCATCATAAAAATCATCTGTGAAGAAAGAAAAGCAGCTGATTTTCAATGATGTGATACAGACTTTGAAATTATGCAGGTAAATACCCAAACGTTATGGAATGGATGAGAAAGGAAAAAAGACAAAAAAGATAAAAATACGATGAGTCTCAGTTTACGGAAGCAATATATACAATAGGAATAATTATTATGGAAAGTGAAAAGGAAACTCTTAAACCTATCAAACAGAAAAAGTAAAAGGCTACATTCTAAGATTTAACAAAATTAGGGCCCCCAATAACTTCAAAATTAAGTGAAAACAATCACAAACACAGACAAATATCCTTTTTTTTTTTTTTTTTTTTTTTTTTTTGCAGTACGCGGGCCTCTCACTGTTGTGGCCTCTCCCGTTGCAGAGCACAGGCTCCGGACACGCAGGCTCAGCGGCCATGGCTCACGGACCCAGCCACTCCACGGCATGTGGGATCTTCCGAGACCGGGGCACGAACCCGCGTCCCCTGCATCGGCAGGCGGACTCTCAACCACTGCGCCACCAGGGAAGCCCACAAATACCTTTTAAAGTACAAAGAAAATTACCTTAGAAGACTAGGAGTGTCTTGCAGCACTTCAGGTAAACCAGAAGGACCCACAAGAGGGCTGCCTGGTCAACAAAATGGATGTTGATAACCATTCAAATGAATGCCCTCCTAGAACGATCACAGAAGGAATGAGATGCAGACGTCAGAGAGATGGGCCTAATTCTAGCAGTAAGGGAGGAAAAATAACAAAGGGGAGCAGAATGGAAGCCAATATTAATGCCAGAATGGGTGATCAAAGCATCCAGACCCTGGGCTGTGAAGCTTGAAAGAAATGAAAAGATACATACGTATAATCCTTCATTTATTTTTCCAGCCTGAGTCTGTGGAGAAAAATAAACAGGAAAGAACTTCTATCAATGGAGCCTGTCTTAATTTGCAGGAGAAGGCATGAATTTCACATGAGGCTCAGCTAGAACAAAAGGTCTTGAAGAAGGCAGGGCGGGAGAAAACAGAAGGGAAACTTGGCTTGGTAACAAACTAAGGGAAGACAGACACTTGTCAGTGGGGTGCTGAGGACAGACATGGCTCTGAGCCTTTGTCACGAGGTTCCAAGTTAAGACCAGAGCGTGTTCAAGTTCTATCACAGGAAATACCCTCTCTCCCATCTGTCTTCATACACACTCCCCGAGTTACATTCCTGGGAAAATACTGAAATAAATGAAAGATCAGATAGTCATCCAATTTTCGAGTTGGAAGAAAATTTTGTAAGCATTTCGTAAGACACTTTAATAGCTAGATGAATAAACTAATACCCAGAGAGGTGAGGTGTCTAGTTGATGTCGCGGCAGAGCCAGGACTAGAGCTCAGGCATCACTTCCTCGAGGATGGGATCTGTGGATCCCAGTACGCCTGCCAAGGCCCACGCCCCAACTCCCTGGTTCTCAAAAGTTGTGTCTGCAGCAGAGTCATTTGGACGCTTGTCTAAAGGGGACCGCAGCGACACTGCTCCTGAGGCACCAGCAAGAGACAGCACGCAGCCCTGAGCCAGGAAGAACCACTCCAGCTCTCACAGCATTGAGACAGGCTGGGACGTGGGACCCTTAGCGGCAGCGCTGCAATGCCTGCACCTGGACAAACATCTCCTCATGCAACAAACTACAAAGAAACGGTAAGGGGCTGAAAATAACTGTGCGCATGCACGGTTGGGGCAAATTCTGGAAAAGATACAAAGAGACCAAAAAGCCCAACTGCCACTTCTGAAGAACAAAAGTCTGGAGCAAAAGCAGGGCACTGCACACGCCACCTGCACTCAACACCACCAAAGGGGTGGGCAAAACACCTAGGCCCCCCCTCCCGCCCCACCCCTGGACGCATCCTTACCCTCACCCCATTTAAGTCATCAGCTCACCCCCCTTGGGGAGCAAGCAAGCAAGGGAACCTGTTATTTGTTCCTCCTCCCCACTGCTCCAGCAGGGGCCCCAGTGAAGCCTCGGCTCAATTTCTCTGACCAATTTCTATTGATTAAGGAGGCCAAGAAACATGGTTGGTAACAGCATCACCACTTTAAATCCAACAGCAGAGATGTTAATTGAGGTCTCTGTGTGTAAGGTGCTGCCTGTTGATGGAATCACAGATGAAAAACACTGCCTTCAAACAGCTTCCAATCCAGTAATACACTTCTTATTTCAGGCCAAGCATCCAGTGGGTACTCTATAAACTGAAGTTGAAAATGATGTTGCTAGAACCTGCCAACTGGTGCTCAGCACACGCTCCACAGTCGAAACAAAGGCTACCTCTCCAAGCATAATATGGGTTGCAAACCCCCTACACGTGCTCACAACAGAAATGAGGATGGGTCTGGTCGTAAGCACAGTGTCAACAGCATGAATCTATGCCACGGTTTTTCAAAACCCTGAAGAACAAGCAATTAGGACCTAGACCAATTTGTCCCCACCTCCCTGTTAAAACAAAATGCAAAACAGAAGGTTCTGTAATTCTGGAAGAAGGTGCCCAACGTGCCTCCCCCGCTTCTCCCACACACCTGTTCAGAGGGGTCAGGCCTGGGCTACGGCTGGGTCCTTTGGGAAGGGCTGTTCAAAGCTAGAGTCATGAGAAGCCTGCAGCTCTTTGAAAGGCTCGAGGCCCCACACACCAAGTACAGAAGCACAGGCGAGCACGACGTTCGAGTCCTGGGACAAAGGCAGCGCAGGGAGGGAGGTGGCCAGGCTCTGGGCGGCTGTGGTCACTGCTCTTATGTCACCTTTGGGGCATGCATGTGACTGCTGTGTGTGCACGCCTAGCAAAAAGGGACAGGCCATGGAGAAAACTAGGTGTGCAGCCATCCCAGACTCACCCTGTTTTGTCTTATCATCTCATCGGGGTGCTATTTTTATTTTGGCCGTGCCCTGCGGCATGGGGCATCTTAGTTCCCCGACCAGGGATCGAACCTGCGCCCCCAGCAATGGAAGTGCTGAGTCTTCACCACTGGACTGCCAGGGAAGTCCCGGGGTGCTCTCATTCTGATGGTCACTGTTAGCATCAAGGGGAGACTCCTGAGTTAAACTCCTCTATTTAACATTTTTATGAATGCTTAGGAAACATAAAACAAAAGCAAATCCAACCACACACATACTCCACTCCTTACTCCTGGATATCCTTTCTTATTCCTCCAAATGTTGAAAGTCCAGATTCAGCCTCCCAAACTCCACTGGGGGCTGGGGGGGACACTGATCTCAGTCCGTTTCTTCCCTACAATTTAATCCCCCATGATTTAAGTAATTCACATAATGAATGACGTCACCCACTGGGACTCAGATTATCAACTCCAACCACCTATGGAGATTTTTATGATTCATCCTTCTGGTGGGCCTCCTTTCCACCACTGTAAAGCAGTTTAGTTCACTAAAGCCTTACATAAAATTTTATTGGGCTTCCCTGGTGGTGCAGTGGTTGCAAGTCCGCCTGCCAATGCAGGGGACGCGGGTTCGTGCCCCGGTCCGGGAAGATCCCACATGCCGCGGAGCAACTAAACCCATGCGCCGCAACTACTGAGCCTGCGCTCTAGAGCCCGTGCTCTGTGGTGGGAGAGACCACTGCGGTGAGAGGCCTGTGCGCTGCAATAGGGGGTGGCCCCCGCTCGCTGCAACTGGAGGGGGCCCACGGGCAGCAACGAGGACCCAACGCAGCCAAAAATAAATTAACTAATTAAAAACAAAAACTTTATTAGTCAGGATAGTTTGTCTTAGCTACTGCAACAAACCATGAAATCTCAGGGACCTCCGACAATCATATTCCTTGCTCACAGAAAATCCAAAGCAGGTCAGTGGGGGTGGGCCTCCGTCCAGGACTCGGGGACCCATAATCCTGCCATCTTGTGAGGCCACCATCTCAACAGGTGGCCTTCAAGTTTGCTGAGGCAGGGAAAGTGAGAAGGCATCCCACTGGCTTTTAACTACCTTGACCCAGAAATAAGGTATCATATTTATGTTCAGGGGCCAGAATTAGTCCCATGGCTTTACCCTAACTGCAAGAGAGACCAGTAAAAATAAGGAAGCACATGGACTATTGAATGTGCACAGACCCTAAGAGAGCAGTAATTATTTGCATATAATAGTAGCATATACATCATATCTGGAAGGATCTTTTATCCATATTCCCATAACCCACATCTCAACAGTTGTCATCTCTCTTTTGGGAGCTAGGAAACATTCTCTTCCGGTGCTCTAATGAGGTGTGGGTAAGTTGAAAATCGTTTAAAAAATCCAAACCAACCAAAACAATGCCAAACAGAAAGAAATTCTTGTTTATGCATGTACTAAGGACCAGAAAGTAGAAAAGAACTGCGGTAAACAATCAGGAAAGGGGTGAGTAGAACATAAAAGGAGAAGTGGTAACATCTCTGATGAACAGATCACATGGATTTGCACCTGAATGTCAATCTCCTACGGTCCAAGTACACACACACACCCCCAAAACACCACCGTTACACTGTCAGTTGTTTGCTCACATGGCAGGCTCTTAATACTCCAAAGCGAATGGAATCTAATTGTTATCCTGGTGGTTTCTCATCTCCACCAATCGGGGTCCTTACTTGAGAATGCTGACTCAAAAAGCTTAGATGTCCTTCACATCATTCTTAGAGCTGTAGAGGGCTCTTGAGCTTGTGAAGGGAACTCTGTCAACTTCTGGATGAGCGCCCCTTACTGTGCAATGGTTGGGAAACAGTAGGAATCTGAGGAATAGGCTCATCACCCACCCATCTTCTCATCGTCCATCCAACCATCCATCTAAACATTCAACAAACATTGAATGCTTGCCCTAGGCCAGGTACTAGTCTAAAGTTTGCTGATATAGCAGTGACTAAAGCTTACAAAAATCCCTGTTTTCATGGAATTTACCTTCTAGAATAAATCTGGATTCCATAGTTTGTAAGACACCTTTCTGGCTGGGCATTTCCTTTCATCTTCCTTTTCTTCCCGACCCCCCACAGGTGAATCAGATAGGCCTATTTCCAGACCCTACACCCTCTTATTCTTCCCACGTTGTCAGTTGAGATTGACCTTTTTCCTTGTAATCGAGGTCATCAGCACATTCGTTTCTTGGAGGCTCTGTCACCAACTGTCAGGGCAATCACACTGAACGAAACACTACCTTCTACAACGGACAACTTGAATATTATTTCCACATCCTGTTTTGCCTGGCTCATTGCTCTGTCAGCGTGACAGGAGGACAACTCAGTTTCACCTCTCATTTCTGTTTGCTACTCACACACCTGTGCCATTGAACCTGCGTGGAAAAGTTGGCTTCCAACACTCCACCTTTATGCCATGCCTTCCATCCCGGTGTCATTATTTACTATCTTTCATTCTTTCTCAAATCTCTACGCAGAGTTTCACGTCACGGTAGGTAACTTATCATGGAAAGATCCAGAGTGAGAGGAAACTTGGGATCTATACTTATCTTGGCAACTAAATACTTGTTACTTTAAGCAAGTCACTTTTCCTACTTTTTTGCTTCAAGAGGAATCTTGGTGCAAATTTTGAGCCAAGAACATTTTCTCCCTCTTTTGTTTACCAAGGGGTGATGGAGAACACACGCTCTATTTTAATTTTCCCAGAATGGTCTATTTTCCACATCCCTTCCCATAAGCAGGCTTATCACTCTTGTTGGACTATGTCTTAGTTTCCATTAAAAACACAAGTTACAGTTCATAAGGTGCTTACCAGGGCATTCTATATTCAGATCAAAAGCTTCACACTTTTCTCAAAGTTGTTTTTTTTTTCCTAAATAGTTCTTTTTCTAGCTTCTTCCCACTCCATTCATCGCAACTTAAGACCACGTACCAACTTACTGCCAATCCTGCCATCCTACTCATGTCTCCAGGAATTATTCATATTCCCTCATTTGTGGACTGCTCTCCTGGTCCGATGCTCACCAAATGCGCTCTCGCTCGCTCTCTCTCTCTCTCTCTCTCTCTCTCTCTCATTAGTGCAGGTTTGAAACTACTGCTGCTCAACTATTATATATAGAATGGATTAACCACAAGGTCCTACTGTACAGCACAGGGAACTATATTCACTATCCTGTAATAAACCATAATAGAAAATATGAAAAATATAGATGTATAACTGAATCACTTTGCTGTACAGAAGAAAATTAACATAACACTGTCAGTCAACTATACATCAATAAATTTAAAAAAAATAAACTACTGCTACCCAACTGTTGTACACAGAATGGATAAACAAGGTCCTACTGTACAGCACAGGGAACTATATTCCATATCCTGTGATAAATCCTAATGGAAAAGAATATGAAAAAGAATGTATGTATACGTGTAACTGAATCACTTTGCTGGACAGCAGAAAATAACAACATTGTAAGTCAACTATACTTCAATAAAAGAAATGTTTAAAAAATAAACTACTGCTCACTCCTGCACTGGCACCCCCCAACCCCAACTACGCCCCCAAGGCCTACACAACACCGACATCCCCTCTTCTTCACTGTGAAGCTTCTCCCGACCTGTGGGAATAGCGAAGTGTTCCTTGAGGTGACCCTCTGGTCTAATTACACAAATCTCAAGACTCGTCTTGCTTCCTTATAGTAGATTCGATCCCTAGTTTCTGCTTCAGTGGAAAACTTCATTTAAACACTATATACTTGAGGTCTGGCTTACGGTCTCCTTACACTTTGCTCTTGTTGCCTTAACTCCTCAAAGACAGAGACTATGAAAATCCGACAGCTCTCCTTGTCCAGCACCGAACCACAAAGCAAACACGGAAGTGTCTGCTTGTTTTAATTTATAGAGCCATCAAATGGTTGGCCGTGATCTACCATAAGGCTTCAATATATTTCACTATAGTGGCAGCTTCCTCTTCTGATAACTCATTGGATCTTTAAATACTCAAACACTGCAGTGCACCATAGCCATCAGGCCAAAATGTGTCCACCAGTAAATGTCTGTTTAATTTATTAAGTAAAACAAAAAAGCGGTTGTCTACTGCATCTCCAATAACATCCCTAGATCCCAGAATACTGGATGGAGGAAACAGGGATACTACTAGCAACAGAAAGATGTAATATGGCACTATAGGATAAAAGCATCAGTAGGATGTTTTTACTATGCTTCTTCTGGTATGAATTGCTTTAAGGTCCACTAGGGAACTTGAATTAATACAGTAAAAAACTATGTAGTGTCTTCCCCAATGTTTTTTATGTTGGGTTGCAAGGTTGGGTTGCAATTCATTTTAATTATAAGAGCTTTCACTGAATGCTTTCTCAACTAAAATATGATGAATTTTATGCAATGCCTTCCAGTTGCAGGGATGGGGATGGCAAGGAGGTGCTTTGCCTACTTCCTGAATTCTCTATTCCTGGTGAAACATTTTAATCATATCTACTACAGCATACGACAAATGAAGAAAGATTTGTTAACTTATGGAATCTCTTGAAACAATCATTCCTTGGATATTGAGGGTTTGAAATAACTGAGGTGATGAGGGTGTTAGTATCTAAAC
Source organism: Globicephala melas (assembly GCF_963455315.2). NCBI lineage: Eukaryota > Metazoa > Chordata > Mammalia > Artiodactyla > Delphinidae > Globicephala > Globicephala melas. The sequence goes on along the minus strand of NC_083334.1, from coordinate 27,251,000 downwards.
ATTATCACTTTTAGATGCAGAGGAAGGTCACCAAATAGTCCTTCTCAAGCAAGGACTCCGAAGGAGGGGTGTGAGTTGGGTAGACAGCTGTGATCAAGGAATGGGCTCCATGCTACTAGAAACGGGAAATCCAGGTTCAAGTGCTGGGACCTCTATTAGCTTGCAGTGTGAACTTAAACGTATTCTTGAAACCTTTGAGTCAGTTTCTGTAGTTATGAAATGAGAACTCAAAGACAGTTGTTGCAAACTTAAGTGAGATAATCTCTATGGAAGCACATTTTAACGACACACAGAAGATAAAAGTCCTTGAGGGGGCAGGGCGGGGGAATTGTTCTCAAAGCTGCCAAGTTGTGCTTCAGTCAATGCCGTACCAACCCCCACTAAGTCTTTACACTAAATATATGTCTGTCTGTCTTCCTTACCCAGCTAAACCATAACCTCCTGAATGAGAGTCACCGTTGATTTCCCAGAGTGCCATAACCAGAAGAAAAGATGCTTAAAAAATGTCCGCTCTATTTATGAAAAGAATTACATAGATATGTTTTGGTCACAAAAGCATATTTAAAAGAGTAGAGTCTGTCCGTAAGATCCTGCACACCACCTTGTGGTGTCTCTAAACCATTTTGTGCAGGTCTACATTAATACATGTCTCAGTTATAATTATTAGAAGTTTGTCTTCTTGATTACTAGCTACATGTATTTACTGTTTTGTCCTTAGCTCCTGGCTGATTATTTGTTCATGATGTTACTTAACATTCTGCTGGAAAGTCATTTTAAAATCAAATCCAAAACGTAGTTACTGAGACCAGTGATCTGCTCAACACTGTTTACAACATCCTTCGTCAATGGTACCCAGAAGACAAGGAAGGAGTGGATGAGCAGTTATGTAGCCATCACTCATTCAAGAAGGGCAGGAAGTTCCAACATTCTTTCCTTCATTCCCATTCCCCAAGAAAATGCCTCTGCATATTCCTAAATCTCTCCCATCACATTTTGAGATTTCTTCTTAAGGTGTAAAAACTGATGTATGTCAGGCGTAAGTGTAATAATGGGGTTGGGAGATCTGATTTTGAGCTGAAAACCTTATATTGATCATTCAGGTCTTCTCGGGAGAATGCATTATAGTTTCCTTTAAATGCCCTTCTTCAGTTGAATGGAACTATTATGCAGACTCATGACATCTACATTTCTGGCTTCTCTGCCAGATAAGGGAGTAGTGAATGCTATCAAGCTCCTGGAATGGTAGGCAAATTAAGGTACAGAAATGATAAACAGGGAATCTGAAGTTGAGTTACTCTGAGTTATTAAATCAAGGCTGCATAGTTCCCCCCACCCCAATATATTTATACGGTCAATATGGGCTGTTCCAGTAAAAGGTGACACTGTTTTGGGGAACTTATAGGTTCCTTAGCTTAGGTCCTGAAAACACTCTTTGATCACATTCTTTGAATACCACCTATGAATAGATACTAGCCCAACTGCTTTCCACGCATGATTTCACTGACTCTAACTTGCAAGATAATACAATTAGGCAAATATTATTCCTACTTCAAAGATGAAGAAAATGAGCTTCATGGAGCCTAAATGAATCGCCTAAGCTGAAGTCGAATCTGGTTGGCTCCAAACTTTAACCAAGTATATATTACCCTGATAATTAGAAGTTTTTACGTACGCCAGTCTGAAATTGAATGTTCATAAAACCTGTTTTCTCTGTGATCAGAATAGGTTAATAGCTCCCATCAGCTCCCATCACATCACTAGAGCATTTTTAACTTGCTGAGAAAGGTGTAATAATAGATAATATGAGATAATCAGCTACCACCCTCTACAACTCCCACCTTGCACACGAGGCATGCATATTTTCTTTTTCTCTCTGCAGAGGCCCCTTTGACTACTTTTCCCCCATTTCTAACTCCAATTAACAATGGCTCTCCCATTTCCCAAGCACTCCTACCCCCTCACTTTTCTTCTAGCCCACCTGTGAATACAGCGTGCTGAAGAGAAGAAACCTAATTAAAAAGTCCTCAGCACTATCCCGTGGAAATTATACCTACTTCGCCAGGAGGTGTTCAGAAACTACGTGTTGTTCCTTGGGAATGACAGCAAAATGGGACTCTAGTCACTTTGCAAGATTAGAAGGCCCAGAGCAATTTGCTGCCACTGGCCAGATGAGAAGCCAATAGTGCTGGAAACCATTCTGGGTGGTGACGTAACTTGAAGGAATGAAGAATCTTGACTTCCATCAATACAATCCCTCTAGGAAGGAGAGGCCACAGACAATAGCACTACCAACATGGGGAATCACAGCTGTGCAAAAGAGAGCTCAGCACTTAATATCCAACTTAAACAACTCATTTTTCCTGTTTCCATTTATCTGAGGGTTCGTTTTCACGTGTTCTCAATGATTATTCACCACTCTAGCGTTGCCAAACTCTGTGCCTCCAGGTTTAGTTTCATCAACTATTGAGTTAAGAGCGCCATCTTGATTTTGATCCTAAGGAATTTCTGATTAAAATCAACAGCAGGTAAGGTCTGCTCTAATACTCATTTAAATTAGGGTTATTATCCTTAAGGAATAAGTAGGCACATTTCTGGATTTCTTTTAAAGAAGCTTACAAATTCATGAAGTGTCTGTGTGAATGTGTGTCCTTTTGATAACATCACAGAATTTTAGATTTGGTAGAAAAAGAACAAAGGTCATCAGATACTACTTCCCACCCAAGGTTTTGCTAAAAAGGAACCACCCAGCCTTTGGGGGAAAGGCTTTGGTTACCAGAAGCTTATTCCATCATTACACAGCTCTTGTAAGATAATGCTTTGTGACAGTGAATGAATTCTACCTCCTCACAACACCTGCCCCTACGTTCTACCTTTACCCTAAAAGGCCACCCTGAAGGAGATGAATTTTCTGTTATCTATATGAAGTTCTTTAAATATTTTGATACGGTTATTGATAGGTTACTCAAACAAGCGTGATTTTTTTTTTGACCTGTCAGTGTCAACATGGCTGGGATGCTTTCAGATATAAAATGGCCCTAGATGACTCGGAACATTAATGCTACTTACCTAAGGGGACGGACCTAGCAATCCCATGTGGTTCAGCTGAATTAAGTTATCTTCTACCCTGCCTTCATAGCTTAACCTGTTCTTTCAAACTGTCAATCCACCCAGTTTGAAAGAAACTAACTCCGTGTGTCCACACCCCTCCCCATCTTTATCTTCCCAGACCACATTTCCCTGACCAAGTTAGTACTGGAAAGAACAGGTAGTTTCAGCTGGGTTCTCAGGTATCAGAGACCAGCCATCCATTACCTAATGGAAAGACAACTAGGGGCAATTTTTGAGTTAGGGGCAATTTTTAAGGAAGGTATCTGAAGAACTGATGAGAGCATATGAATGTCTGAACTTCACATATTCAAAAGCTGCTTGTCAGAAGAAGCTTCGGAAGACACCGTAAGTGGCTTCACATGCTAATTTTATTCCAGTCCTACATGTTCACGCAACCTGGAATTTCACCCCTTGTCCAAGAATCTCTAGGAGAGAGCATCCTTGACTTTAATTTGTATTCCAATTGAAAAGGTGAAATTCGATGGCAGTAAGCAAGACAATTTCCGCATTTCCTCCTGACCTCTCGATAAAGGAAACACAGAAAACCACTATAATACAGCTATGCTCCATGAGACATAATAACCCACCGCACCTGTGAACGTGTGGTCATGCTGTTCACAGAAGTCCTGTTAGGCAAAGAGTTTTCTTAGTTTTAATGTATGTCCATACCAACCCTCATTTTAAAATGGTCGAGGACCTTTTCGGTATATAAACTTTCTAAAAATCCTAAATTGTGACTGTCAATACAGGAGTGAAATTCCAGCTAAAAAGGACTGAATTTCTGGTTTTGAAAGGGGTCAAAGAGAAATGATCTCATGGGATAATGAAAATTTTTGTTAAGGGAATATCTCCATCTTGTGGGCATTTAGGACTCGTGTTTAGCACCATTTCCAGTGTGTTGCATTTTTACAGTCTGATTCAAGAAGTACTGACTTGAATGTGAAGGTTTTATGGGGGGACAGAAAAAAATATATGGGTCTTATTCTGAACACTCGCAATCCAAGTTCAAAGAGGGAGACACACATAACTAATAAAAGAGGAAAAGTGCTGATATAGGACATAAGGTTTTAAATAAGCAGGGTTAGAGAGATGAATTTTGACTACAAGGGCAGTTTTAGAGTAGGTGAGATTTATATTAGAACTTGAAGTCTTTATCAGACTTCAGTAAGTCGGTGTGAAGCAGCAACTCATTCCCAACATTATGATCAGTTTGAGTAAAAGCATGAAGGTGGGTGTATTAGCTTCCTACTGCTGCTGTTAACAAATTACTATAAACTCACTGGCTTAAAACACACACTCATTATCTTATAGTTCTCTAATTAAGAAGTCTGACATGGGTCTCACTAGGCTAAAGCCAAGCGCCAGCAAGGCTTGCCTTCCCTTCTAGAGGCTCTGGGGGAGAGTCTGTTTCCTTGTGATTTCCAAATTCAAAAGGCTACTCACACCTCTTGTCTTAAGGCCACTTCCTCTGTCTTCAAAGCCGGTAACAGCAGGCCGGGTCCATCTCACGTCCACCTCACCGGGATCTCCTCCCGTAACCACACCCACCCCGACCCTCCTCTTCCGCCTCCCTCTTCCATTTTTAAAGACACGTGATTACACTGGGCCCACCTGAGCCCTCTGGGATCCTCGCCCTAATTTAAGGTCAGCTGATTAGCATCTTCGACTTTTACCTGCCACCTTAGCTCCCCTTTTCCATATACCTTAACATATCCACAGGTTCCAGCAATTAGGACCTAGCGGGAGGAGGGGGAAGGGTATTATTCTACCTGATCACAGTGGGAGAAGAACTTAATAAGACAATGGTGGGGGAGGGTAGATTGGAAACAAAAAGGAGGATGAAACATAAGAAACAAAGGAAGGATGAAAGGGAAGATACAACAGGAAATGTGAGAACTGTGCCTCCTCAGCGGCTTTTGAGCATGGAGAAATATGATTTTTGAGCTTGTTCTGAAGAATATAACCCTGGCAGCAGTATGGACGAGGGGTCAAAGGCGGTATCTACCGGTGCTGGGCAGACCAGCTAGATGAGATCAGAGAGCCCAGGTGGTGGTTCCTGATACAGGTCTCAGCTGACACTGATTGTGTGAAGGAAGCATCAGATGTGAAAAACACTGAAGGAAAGACAAGATTTTGACTATAATCCGGGTTCTGGAGGGGAGAATGGAGGAGTCTAATAACATCACTCAAATTTCACATGTGAGAAAAATATTATTCTGTTGTCAGAGTTTGAACATAGTAGGTATTTCTTAGGTGGAGGGTCTGTGACTTAGGAGACGGTCAGAGGTAGGGATAAAGGGAGGTTTACTTAACGCTATAGACGTCAGGGAGATTGGCCAGGAAGGCTAGATGATGAACAGAAATAGACAGAAACGGATCTTCAAAGACTACCTCCACTTAAAGGGTGCACAAAGAGAAAACACAGGAAAAAGGCTAAGAAACAGTCAAGGAAGGCTCAAGAACAAGATCACTTAAAGAAAAAAACAACAGGGAAAACTGAGAAGTGCGCATATGCTGAGCAAGATAAGAGAGAAGACCTCCAAACCCAGAAAATTACAAATAAGCTGTGGGCACCCAAGCGCTGGAGTCATGCAGCTTCCCCAAGGCTTTTCTTGGGATGAAAGTAACATCACAAATAAATACAGGTATGAAACTACTGGCATGGGAATCATTAGTCAACAATTTCCGAATAAATCAGTACAAAATTAAGAATCTGCAAGTGACTATGGGCAAGTCGTCACCAAAGCATAATGGCAGCCAACATTTACTGGACATTTTCTACATTCCAGTCACTGTGTGAAGCACTGTGTATTTAGTGCAACAAATTGTTTTGAGCATACGTAATATCCAGGCACCTTTCTAGGTGCTGAGAGTATATCAATAACCAAACGGACAAAATTGCTAACTTTGTTAAAGCTTCCCTTCTAATGGATTTAATTCACCCAACAGTCCTCTAAGGCAGGTCTCGTTACTAAACATGTTAAATTTAAGAATATTCTGTGTATAATTGGTATTTTAAATACACCGTTTGTATCGTTTGAGAATTCAACATTGTAGAATATACACGACACCCTCTTTATGATCTTTAAGTTTTAAATGGTACATAACTGAGTAACTTTTAAAACTAAATTTAAGCCGGTAGCACTATGAAAGTTTTTCTAAAGCTACAAGTAATATTGTAACACGCAGAAGAATTAAGAACTACCATATTTAAAACGTTAACTTATGAGATTTACAAGTGTTATTTAAGCACGCGGGGAAGTTTATTTGTTAGACAATTTAAGTACTTAAAAAGAAAATCGAATATATTAAATTTATAAGTGCAGTTTAAAGTAAGTTGATTTCAGTAACTAGGTTGTAAAAAAAGAAACCCTTTCAAAGCAATTGCGAAAGTTGCTGGATTTAGTAAAAGAATAATGAGATTTGTAAATTGAATTTAAAGACTTAAGAAAGAACTGTTTTTAAATTTGTAATTTTAATAAATTGAATATTACTATTCAAAATGAAAGTAGCCCTTAAATAATCTTTCTAAGCATTAAAGCCATGTTTAAGGACACCAAAAATCTTACCCAGACACCATGAACTACCCGGAGTGTCTGTTTCCTCATCTATTATGAAAGGTCTGGATTAAAGAACCTTTGAAATCCCTGCCAGCTCCTTCGAAGCATCTGAAGGTTTGTGTCTGGCCTGCTGAGCAATTTGTTAGCTTATCCATAGCTGGTAATATTTATAGTCTTCTACAAAAGGCAACGAGGTCTAATTTCAATTCTTATCACAGAACCATAGTTATGACCTTAAGCAAGATGTTTCTCCTACTCCCGCGAGAAGCAGACTTCCCAGCACCTGCTTACGGGGGTTGCCGTGAGGGCCAATGAGGCAAGATTCGTTCGTTTATGTAGTGACTGTATCTCTCCAAGATGTGCTCGTAACAACTTTCTGTTCTCTTGTTTGCTCCTACAATACTAAACAACATGTGTAAACAACGTCCAAAGGGCGGGATGTATGCGGGTCTTCTCCAGCAGGAATGGAACTGCTATCACTATGTGTTACGATCTATTAATGGTCCTGTATATGGGAGTTTTTCACCTCCTCCAGGTGATGGATGGGCGTGCCATCGCCTCACACAGCTCTGCTTTGCTTCAGCTCATGGAATCTTTCCAGACACAATGCTAAGCATTCATTCCTCTTCATCGGGGTGTAGCACAGAAGTAAGAGATGCAGAACGTAAAGCAACATGGAAGCGTGAGATATAAACCCAGCGATCGAGAACTCTGGAATTCAAAGGCCTCAGCTTATCTACAGAAACAGTGGACTATGAATTTGCCCACAGATCTCCTGCATTAAACGTCTACTCTCAACCCAACTGGCCCATCACCACTCCTGTCGAAGAGTGTAATGAATGCACCGTGACTTTGCACTAACTACCCAGGTCACTAACTCATCACATCAACCAAGTCAACAATACAGTAGCCTCTGCTGGGGGGGGGGGGGGTCTTGTTCTCAGAACCACCACAGCTCACACTCAAACCGCAGTGTCACATCCGGCAACTCCCAAGCATAGAGAGCCCATCTGCTTGCTTTACTGGTACCTAAAGGCAAAAGTGGAATAATCATAAGGCAAAGATCTGCTCAGGAACCAATAATGAAACTCATCCTGACCACACTTCCTGTTTTGCTTTCCAAATAAACAGACCACTGGGTGGACAAAGTCTGGAAAATATAAATAGTTTGACTCACTGCTGCTGATGGTGAGTGAGGACAAATGAGCCTTCCAACTGTGCTGAAGTAAAGGGAAGGGTGATCCAAATTAGCCTGAAGGGCACAGACGCGGAGCAGAGCAAGAAAGGGAGGAAAACAGCCGGAAAGAGACCGATAAGGAAAAAAATCGTCTCCAATATGGGAGCAAAGGCTTTGAGCAGCTTGCAGACCTTGAAAGGATTCTGAATCACAGGCTAAACAAAGAGGGGGAGGATGCAGGTGTGATAAATAAAACATAGCCTCAAAGATCAATGAATGAAAATTAATTGGCACTGTGGCGTAGCATTGTAGCCATTGTATTTCCTTGGTTTCAACCTTATCTACCCAGGGGATTTGGAGTAATATGATGAAGCCATGTGTGTTTCAGAGGTTTTGTGGTCCTGGTGTCATTTCAAGTGAACAAATCCAGGCTTTTGCATTTCATGCTGCAGCATCTGGACTATTTCCTGATGGGGAGTTTGTTTTAACTGACATTTCCATGAGAAATCTTGAATCTGGTATCTCTCAAGCTGTCAAGACAGTCTCCCTGGGGCGATTATAACCTTCTTTAGGGAAAGCAAGCCTCAGGAATATTTTGAAAAAGGGAATACTTCCCCCTCTTTTGCTCAGAAAGCGGCAGAGCCAGCATTTACCATCTCACTGCCCAATTCAGAATTTTTTAACTTTTCTGGGAGTAAAAACAATTTGATAATCAAAGTTTTGTAAATTCGCAGTTTGTATATGTAAAAATGAGCTTATTTTTCCTATCCCTTCGCTCCAAACTTTCAAACTATTCAGAAACCAGCTCTCTTGCTCAGATAAGCTGGGTGGTATTACTAGTTACTCTCACCATCGGCAATGCTGATGAGCTACGGAGCTGAACCCTACAACAAAGAACTCTCCCATTTAGTTACACTTGTCTAAAGGCCATGGCAGGTCTAAAAATACCTAGTGAGACCTCCGTTCATGCAAATGTTTGTCAGTTACAGAAAGACTGTCCAATGGCATAAAGTCAAGCTAAAAATATCTGCAACAGTGTGTTAGAAATCAAAACAGAAGGCTCATTAGTGCAACAGGAAGAGTCTAGGTTTGAAATAAGATGCTTTCCCATTTGACAGTATATGTGGACACCATGCTCCCCCATTAATAAGCCCTGTTTAAAAAAAAAAAAAAAGATAACATTTCCTTCACCTAATCTGATAAATAATGCATTGGTGACGGTGACAGTTTTGTAAAGACTCTGGTAGAGATTGTGGGGACCATGCGTCTTCTTAATTCCTCCCTGTCTAATACATGCCACGACCTTCAGTTTTGTGATTTGAACATTTGGCCTCAAATGTCAAAAGGCTTGTGCAGCGAGCCCGGCAAATTCAGCTACGTGTGATTGGATTCACCACAAATTCCAGAATTAATGTGTGTTCAACAAGCAGTTATACTTCAATAACATTTCAGCATGAAAGAATAATGGGACCAAGAATTTAAAAATTGAAATGTTATTACCCTGCTTCTCCTTGTTATTGGCAACACTATCATCTCTGGTTCGAGGCTCAGCATTGCTGCCTGAAATCCTCCAGCCTCAACTAACCAAGGAAGATGCCCCAAAGGAATGAATGGAACAGTGTCTCGTGCGCATAAAGAACCAAAGGCTGTCATTCATAGGGAACCAGATGAAGAATCAGCCTCTCCAATGTACCCTCCCCACTCCTCATACCACCCTGCAAAAGAGCTAGAAAAAATGAATTATTAATACATCAAGCAATGACTTCAACTGAGATACTCTACCAGCTCACGGACTTACTGAAATGTTTTCCCCACACATGCATGGGAGAGGAGGCCAAAGGGGGGGGGGGGAACAAGTACTGAAAACAGAAGGGAGAAAAGTTTTTGTACTTAGATGATGAAAGTGCTACTTATTTGGATAAGAGTAAGACATAACAGTAAAACCCAATAGAGTCTGAAGCTTGCATTAGGTACCTTGGCTTTAAAAAGGCTGCTCGTACTGTTTCATCCCACTGCTTTCCTCTTGGAGCACACCTCTGACCCGGGATGAATACCAACCATCCCAGCATCCCTGGGCTCTGCTCTTGGTGCACCTGTTTTCATACATCTGGAAGTGTCTTAAGTATTTAAGATGGGCATCATAGTTTTCCTTAGTGCCATAAAGCAAGGGCTTTCCATGCCAGCCTTGTTCTCTTGTTTTCCTTTAAACTCTACTAAAGATTCCGTGTTGGAGTGAAGAGGGACCGAATCCCATGGCCAACAGGTCAGTGCTGGTGGCTTCAGGAAATGACAGCGCTATACAACGACCGCTCATGGTGTGCCCTCTGCAGCAAGCAACTAACTGACAGGGTGGATAGCCACCATCAGCTGTGTTTCTTGCGGAACGTAACCCGACGATCAGTTGTGCTCAATGACAGAACTCATTTCTGGGTTCATTACAAGGTAGGGAAAGATATCGGTGGGCGTTCCTATGCCAGAAAATGGTCTCCCCATGAGGGCAGTGAGCTTCCTCTTCCGTACAACGAAGGGGTTGCACTGGGCACTCTCCAAGGCCCTGCTCTTGCTGACATTTTGTTCTGTACGAGTGGGGACTCTCCTGCAGCCACATTGTGAAGGCGCAGAGCAGGCAGCAATGCTCTTTAGCAATCCCCGTAAGGCTCAATGCCCAGTTCACCATAGAGCTCATCAACTAATAAGGCTTCACAAGGTCTTTACAGGATGCTCCGTGCTTTACTGCCAATTTGAATAGGTCCTTGGAAAAATCGCTTGCCATTTTTCTTTCATGAGATTCCTGGATGTCTTGGGATTGTGTAAAAATTCCAAGAACATTGATATTTTAATAAGCTCCTGCATTCAAAAGTAATGACTGAGCCCGCACCGTGCAGACACTGGGTTAAGCACCGAGAGTAAGAAAGTAAATAAGACCCCGTCAGTGTTCTCACACCGATTCATTTTCCATTGGGCTCCTAAGGGACTCGAAAGATAAGTACCCAGGAAACTTATTAAAATGGCAGACGTGTCCCTTCCCCATGGACTTGGGACGCTAGACACCATTCCATCTCCAATTTACCCACTGAGAATCAGGCCCCAATTCCTGCCTGCAGGTAGCACCCAGAGCAAAAGGATGGATATATTCGAACAGCTTGAAAGACTCATTTAAATGGGGAATGCTTGGTTCTGTTCCAATAGAACCTGATAAGCTATCTGTACCTATCAGAACTGTGAAGGTATATTCAAACTTGTTACCTTGGGGATGATAAATAGTATGATAAGAATCAACAGTTAGACCCTGGCCACTGCCATCCTGTTAGGACAGAAAAGGAAAAACAAAGGAGGAAGAGGTCAAAAGTCAGAATTGGAAGTTTACCAATTCTTAAACTGGAATGGCCTCCAGTCTCAGGCTGGAAGAAAACTGAGACACCATGAGACTCAAGAATCTTTCCAATTATGACTAGAATCAGGAAACATCAATTCATTTAAAAAAATTTATTAGGCAAATGATGAAAAGAGAAAAGGGAAGAATTAAGTTTTTATTACTTGCCAGTCATTTTACAAGCTATACCATTTAATCTTCAGAGCAACCCTAATTAAGGGTAGGCATTACTATCCCCTTAAGAGAGGAGGAAGATGAGGCGCAGTCAGAGAAAATAAGAAAAAACTTGCTCAAGAACATACATGAATAACTCTGAGCCGTAACCCAAACCCTTGTCTAAACGCACTACAAGTAAAACAGGTAGCGGCGTTTCAGGCATTACACAAATTATAGCTCCTAAGGACGCTGACAATGAGATATATGTCTAGTGGGTGTGATCCTGCAATACCCCCAGTGAGTGGTCGCCCAATAAGCGATGTTTCCTATTGTCCTTTGCTAACAAGCCAGAGAACATCACTAAGGAGTGCAGCATGAAGGTCCAGATTCCTATGGAATGAAGCAAGGCGCTAATGAATTTAACAACTCATAACAAACATTCTGAGAGCTGAGGTCAATTACAGCAATAACTCTTCTTCTGGTAGCCCACTGTGGTTAGGCAGGTTCTGCCTCATCTGGCACACTGGTGTGGGTACTTTTAAGAAAAGCGATCCTGTCACAGGACACACTGAGAGTTTTCTGAAAGAGCATTACCCCTCCATTCTTAGAGTGCTTTAAGAACATGATGCTAAGTGTTAGGTAAAAGTGAAGATCTGCAACTAAATGCTAAACCCCATAGGGATCCACAAACAGGAGCTAATCTCACCCAAACTTATCTCATTGTTGTGACGCCTTGTGTCCTTGAGCAGTGAATCTCCAAGTGTGCGCCCTTAATCAGCAACCCCAGCATCACCCAGAAATGCAAATACTTGGCTCCGTCCTAGCCCTACAGAATCAGAAAGGCTGGGATGGGACCCAGCGATCTGTGTTCAACAAACCCTCCAGGTGTTTTTGATACACACTCACGTTTGAAAACCACCAACCGAAAGAGAACAACAGTCTAGTAACCCAGGTTCTAAATAGGAGGGAAAAAAAACAAGAAGATCCATTGAATTATAATACTAGGTAATTTTCTAATCAAATTCCTTCCAGAATGTGGAATTCTGATTGCCTATTTTAATAAATGGATTCTCTTTCTTAAAATAAAACCATATCTAAACTATGCAGGCCACTGGGGATTTACCTTAACTGCTAGGAAATTCGGTCTCTAAAAACCTGGCTGTTTTGTATACTTCCTTCACAAAAGCCATCCTGTATTTTGTACATGATATTAGAATGTCCATTTCTAGTGTAAAAGCTTTATTTTAGGGAATAAAATTATAGGAAGGTCATGCATTTATTACTACTTTATAAAATACAGTTACTTTATATCTGAAAGCAGGATGAGATGCATACTGATAGATACATCGATAGATAGGTAGATGGTAGGTTGATGGACAGCACTGTACCTTCTGTCTACATAGTAATTTTCACTGGAGCAAGTCTAAAGTCTCTACACACCCTACAATTTTGCCTCTGCTACCTTGTCAACTACATGAGAGTAAGCAGTAAGCCTTGTTTATAAAGGTGCTCAATAAATGTTGAATGAAAGGATGAAATCCATGATGTGGGGGTATTTTTCATTTGAGACTCAGACTCATCAATGAGCTCGAGAAGGTTTCCTGGGTCAGAAAAGAGAAGCTGCCAGAAAGGACAGACGATTCTTCCCCAGGGTAGGAGACGTAGAACTTTACCTATACACTTTTAAATCCTAAACTGGGATCAGTGTATTAAACTGACAAAAAGCCAGATTAACAGGACAGAAGGCCAACAAATCTTACTGATGTTTTAAAATTTTATGTGATGGGAGTTTCACAGAAAAGAAGTGAAAACTCAAGGAAGCTGTTAGACTTGAGAGCTTATATACCATTTTAACAAAGGGTGATAAATTGCGTGGGAAGTGACTAGACAAAGGAAAAGGGGTTTGAGTGAGCTTCTAGATGCAGTAAACTGTGGAAAGGTAAGTATATAAGGAAGCTACTGCAAGATAATAATTATTCAAATAATGTCTGCGCAGACTTCTCTCAGGGTTGACTTTCCATCTCTGGTTGATGATGGTGACAGTCCTCCTGGTTTGGGAGACGGGAGAAGGACACCTTCACACAGGGAAATCGATGCTCTGCTTTTAGGTAGACAGGGGGAGGGCACAAAGTTCTTCTCAGGTTCTCTTCTTCTCAACTGCCTTCAGCTCAGCGGCATATTTGCGGATGGCCTAGTCTGATCCCCTTCACCTGAATCTTTGAGTTGGGGGAAGAGAATGCCTCTACTTGCTGATTCTCTTGTGTGATCCTATGTGCAACCTCTTTTAAAATCTAGAACCCTGCCTGTCCAGGCTGGAAAGGTTCAAGAACAACTATGGCTACTCCTTCCCACCCCTGTTCTATCTAACATGAAAAATGGAGACAAAAAAGGGAGGGTCTGTTGCTTGGTGGATCACATAGTAGGTCATAAACCCAAGACTCCAAGATCCAAGTATATCACGTGCAGTTAAATGTGCTATGCAATTATAAGGAAACAGTTTCAGTATTCACAATGTTCTTTTATGCTTTCATCTGTTTCTCTGATTCTGTATTTTTCTGCTATAAGGAGAAATGGCGGGGGGTGGGGGGGGCGAGGGAAGAAAAAGATGGCTTACAAAAATCAAAGCCAGCCCTTTGTACTGAGTGTGGGCAGGAGGTTAATTTTACGCTCCAGCTAAAGGAGGATGAGGAATGTCCTGGTAGGCAGGAGAGTAGGCGGGTGGCAGATGTCTCACTCTGCCTTTTAGAAACACATGTTGGAAAGCAGAGTCCTGAATGTGCTACCCCCTCGGGATGCAAGGCAGCAGAGGCCTGCAAGGAGGGAACACAGACAAAAAAAGAACTAGGCCAAACCACAATTAGGAGAAGAAATTAACTGAGAAAATGCCAGAGGACTTTATCCTCTTTTTTCTCCGTTCCGCGAATAGAATTTTACAACTAAATACTAAAGAAACAATTATTCTCTTATTTGATTTGTTCCTCTCTTAACTGTTCTTGGGACTCTTTAGTCAAGATGGTCCCCATACGTCTCTCAAATTACAATTATCAGATTATATCAGACTAAATCAGATTGCTGGGACTAGAGGTTGCCAGAAATTGGAACTTTCACGGGCAATGCCACACACTTCCAAGTTAACTTTGCCTCTGTAATGCTCCCATTTTTCAAGACCCTCAAGATACAGTACATTTGCTTTATAAATCTCAAATCTCCATTTTGATGGAGACAGGACGTAGAATGGGCAACACTGATGATGACTCAAAAAGACCTCTGGAATTCTGGGATGATAATTCACTGTTCCCAGTACCAGCAAATGTTACTGGACACAAGAACAGAAATTCAAGTAGAAAACTGCAACTTCATCCTCATGCCCTTCATTTGAGGTCAGTAATTAAATAGATTTCCTCACTTTCCAATGAAGACATCCAGCATTCAAAAAAGTGGCCGTGGGTTTTCTGATTCTGCCTAAGTGTGAAAGCCAGAAGCCTGCAGGACAAATGCATTATTTAATTGTCCACTATCACACACTAAACAGCTTTTTTGGACTCTAGACATCAATTTGTTCCAATACTAAAGGCCCCAGTGGTAAAAAATATGAAAATATTCAAAGGAAACGAATGCCTCTGAAACTCTTGGATCAGAATACTAATGCCTCCATCTGAAGAGGCCATAAGTCATAAGTTATCTTTCCATTAGAAACCTTTCACATAAGTCCATCTGGACAATAAATACCTGTGGCTCACAGAATGGTAGTCAGTAATATCCATTAATTTTTCTATGTAATGCCCTTCGTTGTCTGCATGTTTTATACAACTTCATCAGCAACACTGTTTTTTGTGCCTTAAATCCTAAAGAATTCAAAGAAAGCTACTACTATGTGTCTTTTCAGCTAACTCTGGGTGGTAACTAGGATAGCAGCATGTGGATTAGGTACTTGAAAACGGTTAATGAAGGAAACTAGAATTCTCTTCTCTACACACACACACTCACACACACACTGAAACTCGAAGCAATTAACAAAATTGTATGATGCACTAGTGGCTCAGAGCATCGATTCACACACTAATTCATTAAATATTTAGTGGTTGCTATGTGCCAGGCACTGAACACTGCACTTTCAATTGGGTAGGTACCGCCTTGTCAATAAACAGCTTACCATATAGGGAGAAGTAACGTATATAATCTTGAATTAAACAAAGGTGTTAAACTAGTGCTCACTGCCTGGGAGTGGGGAGGAAGGAGAGAGAAGGGTTCACAGGAAGTGTGAGGGGCTTCACAAAAGAAAGCTCTAGTTTCGGTTTGCCTCCAAGCAGGAAATGGCTGTCCCTTATTTAAAGGAACTTCAGATTTCTTCTCTCAATCTCACAGTGCGTAGAGCGATGTGAATTTGCAGAGAGAACTCAGCTACCAGAAAGACCAAAGGTACAGAACACTCAGTGATGGACCTAGAGAGTTCCAGCAACAGCTGCAGACTTACAGTGACCTATGTTCAGTAATAACAGGAAAGAAGCATCGTAGCAGGGCCCAGATCCTTTAGGACACCCAGACGAGAAGAGGGGAGGACCAAAGTTACAAAGCAGCGTACTGTTTAAGGGTGTGAGAGTGGATAAACAACCAGGTCCTACTGTATAGCACAGGGAACTATATTCAATATCCTGTAACAAACTATATGAAAGACTATGAAAAACAATATGTATATACATATAACTGAGTCACTTTGCTGTACAGAAGAAATTAACACAACACTGTAAATCAACAACACTTCAATAAAACTTAAAAAAATAAAATAACACCCCAGCCCATTAAAAAAAAAAAAAGCGTTGAGATGAAAACTCCAGAAGGCTTCCCTAGGGGTTGGAATCTTAGCTCAACCGCCTATGTGACCTCGGCATAGCATTTTGCCTCTCTGTACCCCGTAACTTCATTTATAAAATTGAGATAATAATGCCTACTGCTTTGGACCATGGTAAAGACTACTGTCTGAATGCATCTTAAGAACTTAAAATCACGCCTAGTGCCTAGAAAGTGTTTAGTAAGGATCTGCTAATAAATGAACTATTTACTTAGTCACCTAGGTTATACAGATTATTACTAGAGTCTTACTGAGGAAAAGCAGATTGCTTTCAGAAACGACTATAGTTAATCTTCATTTGTTTGTAAGGATATTTGATATCATTATATAGCTCTCACTAGAGAATGTATAGTACCTGTGTCATAAGCCATCATAAGAATCATTACTTTATCATTAGACATACTCAAAAGCATTTTTGCCTTCCTAAATTCTAAGCTGAAGAACCAACTGAGATATTATTATAGATATTGATATTATAAACAGGTAAGAGTAAGCCCAGAATAGGAAAACCCAGATAAGTATATGGTCGGCTATCTTACGGAAGATTATTTTCTTTATTTATAGAGGATAGTACTAAGCTGTTTTGGGCAAGGCACAGGACATGTAAACTAATGGTCACCAGAAATAACAAGGATGAAATGTTCAGCGATCCATCGAAGTGCCTTAGTGTGCATTTCATCAATCCAGATTCACTCAGCACTAATCAACAACACACCTTACTAAGTGCTAAACATTTCCATTTTCTGCCCTCGAGGAGCTTAAATTTTAGCTGAGGTACTGTGTCTAGTATAATAGAAACTTAACAAAAAGGTGTCACTAAATAGTTCTAGAGAAAAACAGAGTAACATCCAGACTAGAGTATTTCATAAGAAAGAAATCAGTATGAGTCAACATGGTCTAAAGAAGCTTTGTGGAGAAGAAAGATAAAAGATTCCAGGACCAATGTCGATCCCTATGGATCTCTCCCCACACCACCAAGCAATTCTCCAACACCAGCTGGGTGTCCTACAGTTCTGACAACTAATTACCCCGAGACAGCATCAAATCCCACAGGGTAACGGCTCAGTCCCACAAGGATGCCTCCAAGTCGGAGGGCAATCACAAGTCCACGTTGTTCCCTGTGCTCCTGATGAAATGATGATACATCAGAGGTTCCCCCCAACACATTCCCTAGGTTCAACTAATTTGCTAAATTGATGACAAAAAGCGTTGCTGCTATAGCTGAAAAATTCTGAAACAAGCAAAAGGGGAGGTAGCAGGAGGGGGAGATTTTGGAGAATGTTGGCAAAGACTTTCAAATATGAGAGGACGTTTAAAGGGAACACTTCAGAAACTTTCAGACAGAGGAGTATTATTTCCCGGTAGAATATTGTTGAATGTCCCTATCTTCTGAAGTTCTCCTGTGACTAGTTTAAGACTGTAACTATAGCATCAGAGAAAACACTTGGAGCTAGATTTTCTGAAAATCTCAACACTAGATGGAGTGGAGGGAGTGAATAATAATCCTCTAGGATAATTTTCTCTCTCCCTGCTATGTCGGCATCCACAGGTTAGCTCACCTAAACCATCTACTGTTTTAATTGCAAATGCCCATTTACTGGGTATTATTGCCTACAAGACACATTTGTAGCCACTTTAAATGTCACGTAAGCCTTACGATATCTCCAGAAAAAAATATTAGTATTTTCTCCATTTTACAGATGAGGTAACAAGCTTAGAAAGACTTGAAGAAATGACTTGAAGATCAAAAAGGAATACATGTTAGCAGAAGGACTCAAACAACATCTCCAAAGCCTGGACTCTCACACCTCTGCTCTCCTAGACCCATACCTTTATGCAGCTGATAAGAATTTTATAATCTGAACTTCTTGGTTGGACTTGAAGCTCTCAACCAACAGCTAGTGATTTGTCTTTGGGCAAAGCACATAACCCCTCTGAATGCCACAGTCTTCATATATAAAAGTTCATCAATTCAACAAGCATTTAGTAGGCATTGAGTACATTTTGCGGTAAGCATTTACTAGATACTTATATCTACTAAACACTTAGCATCTCCACTTGTTTGTCACGTGACCTTAGGCAATTTTCTCCACCTCTTTGCTATTGTGAAAAATAAAGAGTATTTACTTCATAGAGTTTATATATATATATATATATTCAATGAGCTATTATATAGAGAGCACTTAGAATTACCTGGCTGGCACAAAGTAATCACACCATAATGTTCATTCTTAGCTCTAAGGATACTGGTAATAATAATGACAGTGCAGGTGATGGTGATGATGCTAAGTGTTATCAATCCAGCCCCAACGTCTCTGTGTAAAGATAGAAGAGACTCATGCTCGTGAAAGCATGAACTGTAGAACAGTACACAGATAGTAATTCCCATCTACCCTCAAGGTAAAGCTTGTAGGCAATGGCACTTCTGTCAGGGAAGAAGTGATCTAGCCAAAATGGACCATCCATTCACTGTCTTGGGCAAGAAGGCATTAGATATGAAGAACTAACTGGGCTTCCTGTGTAAGTTTAACCATTTTCAGTCATCAACTAATATCCTACCTCAGACTTTACAAAGATAGGAAATGAGGTAAGAAACAGAAATCTTCATTTAAAAAGATAAGAAATTCTTGAAATTCAGAGAGGTCGAATGAGACTCATTCATTTATTCAAGAATTCCACAAATATCTACTGAGCCAATCCAGTTATTTTGCCAAGGACCTTTAAAGAATTTAAAGAAAAAAAGAATTCCTCAACTGATGACATCGGGTTAATGTAATTACTGGTTTTTTTGTTTTGTTTTACTTTTTCAAAATTTGACCTTCTATATCTAATATCAAAATGAAAAATTCTATGGGAGTTAAAGAACTAAATATAAACATCCAATTCATGAAGCAGCTACTCGAAAATCTAAGTGAATGCTTATCTGATTTTGAGTTGTAGACTCTTTAGTGTAAAGACAAAGTAATATGATATGTGAATTACATGCCAATAAAAACATTCTCAAAAATGTAAGAACC
Organism: Globicephala melas; assembly: GCF_963455315.2. Taxonomy (NCBI): domain Eukaryota; kingdom Metazoa; phylum Chordata; class Mammalia; order Artiodactyla; family Delphinidae; genus Globicephala; species Globicephala melas. The sequence goes on along the minus strand of NC_083334.1, from coordinate 27,231,760 downwards.
TAAAAACAAACACATACAAGTAAAATTTCTGCATATTGAAAATGCAAGGAATCATTTATAATGGTATTTTAGAATTATCAATGACTGAAAAAAATGTTCACAGTATTCTACATGAGTATAAGCATATTATAAAGCTGTAAACACAATAATTATTACTGCTTAGATTTCAATGTTTTTACGCTTTTATGTATTTTCCAAATTTTCTAAATTAACTCTCAATTACAGAACTGTTAAGACTTTTTGTTATTGTTGTTAAAAAGCAAAGTAAAAATAATTGAGAGATCAGAGAGATCAATCAATGAAAGACTCTAAAAGAAGGCGAACATTAGGGGGCATCTGAATAACCAGTAGGGTTTGCCACTGGGCCGCATCCAAAGAGTTTCTGATTTAGCAGCTCCTCAAGTGACACTGATGTTCCTGGACCACGCTTTAAATTACTGCGTAACAGACAAGATCATGGAATTCTGAGCCAGACTGTTTGGGGTTAAATCCCAGCCTTGATGCTTCCTAAGTGTGTAAAGTACTTAATCCCTGAACTTCAGTTTCTTCATCTGTAAAACGAAAATAGAGAGGGTACATAACAGTACCTACCCCTTAGAACTGTGATAAGATTTCTAAGATTTATAGCATTCATTTATAAGTAGAATGAATTAACAGACGTAAGGGAACTCAGAATAGCATTTATTACAGAGTAAATGTTATATGCATTGTTTTAGAAGGAATGCAAATCTATCACTTCCTATTTCACTAACAATGTCAAGTAACAGTTTTAAAATTTCTATCACATTTTGGAACTTACTCATATTAATAACTCCTTTTTTTTTTCAATTCTTTTGTAAGTACTTGCCATAAAGTCATTCAGAATCTTCCAAAGAATTATGTTTACTGAAGGGCAGAGAGTGAATAAGGTCAGAGGGAAGGCCAGTGGAGTACTGATCTATGAAGTACTGCACGGTGGCACAAGGGATAGGAAGCTGGGGAGCTGTGCTCTGAAGTCAACGGGAGAAACGTTTAAGGACTGATATACAAGTCACTGGGTCAGGAGAAACGTAAATAATTTAAATGATACAGTGTTACCCCAGGATGAAAACATCACCCATACCTAGGATGACTTCATAATTTCTCATACCAATTGAGACACTTAAAAAGTGCCCATAGGGGGCTTCCCTGGTGGCGCAGTGGTTGAGAGTCCGCCTGCCGATGCAGGGGACACGGGTTCGTGCCCCAGTCTGGGAGGATCCCACATGCCGCAGAGCGGCTGGGCCTGTGAGCCATGGCCACTGAGCCTGCGCGTCCGGAGCCTGTGCTCCGCAACGGAAGAGGCCACAACAGTGAGAGTACCGCGTACCGGGAAAAAAAAAAAAAATGAGCATAGGGAGGTAATATGAATTGTTACAATGGGTCAAAAGGCATAAAAGACATAAATGAGAGTTCTAGCTACAGTACCCTCCAAAATCACCAAATAAAAATTCCTTCTTTTTCCTATAGTCAAAAAGGATAGTTTTTATGAGGTTTGTATTACTGTGGGGACTTGGGATTCTGATATAGTCTTAGGAAAAAGCACGCTGTATTCAAAGTGATGGGGTTCAGGGCAGGCCATCCTAAAATATGCCGCTTTGGCATACTGATTATTTCAAAACAGAGTTACTACTTAAGAAACAGCTGATGCAAGAAGGTCACTCTGACCCTCCTCTACCCCTCTGAAGGCAGGTGCCGTTCATAGAGAACGCTGTATAAACAAACCTTGTTACTTCTTGACTAATTTTTTAAAAATTTTTAATTAATTTATTTATTTAATTTTGGCTGCGTTGTGTCTTTGTTGCTGCGCGCGGGCTTTTCACTAGTTGCGGCGAGCGGGGCCTACTCTTCGTTGTGGTGCGCGGGCTTCTCATTGAGGTGGCTTCTCTTGTTGCAGAGCATGGGCTCTAGGCGTGTAAGCTTCAGTAGTTGTGTCACGCGGGCTCAGTAGTTGTGGCTCACAGGCTCAGCAGTTGTGGCTCAGGGGCTCTAGAGCACAGGCTCAGTACTTGTGGGGCACGGGCTTAGTTGCTTCGCGGCATGTGGGATCTTCCTGGACGCCACCAGGGAAGTCCACTTCTTTACTAATTTACTACCCCAAACCCACACTTTTTTGTCTTGTCAGTTCTTCAGAAATGTATTGCTTATCTGTCTAAAACAGGTATAAAAGCTGCCTGCTTTGATCACTTCTTTGAGTCTCATATATCTATGAGCTCCCACACATACAAATTAAATTTTTCTCCTATTAATCTGCCTTAAATCAGTTTCATCATTGGACCAGCCAAAGAACCTACAAGAGAAAAAAGGAAAAGATTTTCTCCCCTACAAAAGAATAGAAACTTGGGAGTCAGAGACCTAGGTTCAGGGTGGACCAGGTCAGAAATTTATATTTTATATACATATAATTCTAAATTTCTGTTGTCATTGATCTTCCAAAGGCTGGGATTATTTAAGGCAAGAGTTTCTCCCCCTCTTATTTGAGTTTAGAAGATGAATAAATTGGGAAAAATACGCATTCTATGTGTTACTTGAAAGGGGAAAAGAAAATCAGGCCCTTCCACAAAGACTGGGGGGAATCTACTATAACAGACTGATTACTTTCCAGGAGGTAAGCATTCTTTCAATGTTTCAAGCAATCTCAGATTGAATGTGCTTCCAAACTAAAATTAGCTAAGTCCCCCAAAGAGGTTATCACTTGGTTCAGTAGGAAGAACTAGCAGAATATGCAACGGGTATGAAACTAAGCATAACAGCGAGCACTGGAACGCATCTGCACTTAAGTACGGCAGAAAGGAGAATGGGGAAGTTGATGTTTCTTCCAGTAATGCCTCCAAACTCAGTCACCTTCTGTCAAGAGGATGCACATTCAGAGATGGGTTAAGAAAAGGTCCTCTCAAATGCCTTTGAACACTGGATAAGAGATAATAGCAAATCAAATTATTTTATTAGGCTATATCAAATAATTTAACTTTTTTCAACAAAATATGTATGTTTAAAAAAATGAGTGAGGAAAAATACATACAACACTAAATACCATCAATTGCCACATTAGAAGCAGTGAAGAAAGTGATCCTTTTTCTCTGGCGTTACAACTTTTTAAAAATTTTATTGAAGTATAGTTGATTTAAAATGTTGTGTTTAATTTCTGCCGTACCCTTTCTTATATCTCTATTCTAAGAGAAACTACAAATAGCATACAACTCCACTTTCTCTCCCCATGATGAAAGATGATCGGCTTCTAATATAGCCCCTTCAGATACATTTACATAGAGACTTTTATATGCAAATCGAATTCTGTATTACATTCCAGGTCTTAACTTTATGACAACCATCAAACCTCAAGGTAATACTTCAGAAAGCACCAATTCATTAAAAAAGTGTAGTTTTTAACCAAAATTTGTTAGAAATGAGAATTATTTCTAGTGTGAAGCTATTACCAGCAGCAGGCAAAGATCGCGAGCAGAATGAATGCATTCCTTGCTTTCTTGATTAGAACTAGATATTTACCACGTTCTCATGGGAATCCATAATCTATACTTTGAGAATCACCGAAGAACTAAATTCGCCATCATTTATACAAACCTGCATCATGATGGAGTCAGAACATGTCTGGCTGTGAGCTTTTATGCTCCCATCTCATCTTACTTTTTCCCATTTATTCCAGTCTGAGTCTGCCAACTTCTGTGGCTTGCTTCCCCTGCCAGCAGTAATTTAGTGATCTGTTGAGACTGCACCCCCTGCTGAAACTTCTCCATGTGCTTCCCCTAGATAGTGTACCTCATTGTCATACACAGCGAACTGACTCACTAATACAGAAGTCTCTACGTGCCCCAAGAAAGCAGATGCAGTAGGGACATATTTTACAAGTGTTCTTAGAATTTCCATCTTGGTAACAAGTAGTGGGTCGTTCTGAGTCAAATAAACAGAGATTTTGGGTTTTAGCACCCAGAGAAAATAAGCCCAAGATGTACAGTATGGTATAAAGAATATGTATGCATATGGAGTCCAAAGCCATGGGTCACTTCTCTCCTTTCCCAATTAACAGTTGTAAATCCAGAGGCGAATTGCTTAACCTCTCTGAGCCTAATGGTTTCTGTTATAAAATGGTGTTGTGATGTCTATAATACACTTTAAAATACTTAATCATAGTGTGGGGTGTGAGTGTGTGTGTGTGTCTGAATGTTTAATAAAGTTTTAATTTACAATCAAAGATAGTTACTTGCCTAAATTGTGTTGGCTCTCATATAATCTAAAGGTTACAGTAGCTACTGCAAACACTTTTTATCTCTGACCAGCAAAATAGGTTTTATTAAACATCATAAACTATTTTTGAAGTGGGTATTCATTGGCCAATGTTGTGGTCCTCAAATAGTGTGGATAGGCTCGAAATTTTATATATATTCTTGCATGAATAAGTTGTACGAAGACTTCCTTTGAAACGGGACCTGAACTTTGGTTTTTAAAAAGTCTTGAATCTAGTCCCTATTTCATAAGATTCTGGTAACCAAGGCCAATTATAAAATTAAAGAACCCTTGTCTCTAGAATAACTGTTGTGTTTTTAAAACACAACAAAAATGTGTGCATTTTTTATGCAAGCTGTGGATAGAACTTATACAAGAACAGAGCACTGGATATTATTATTGATGTAACATGATTATGATTAATTTCATACTTTCCTTCTAAAAAATATGTGCGTTTGTAACAAGATTTGGTCCAAAATATAACTTTGTATGTGGCAGTAAGGTTATGCAGAAAGATATATATAACCCTCACCTACCTATAATGACGGCAGGTTCCTGATATTTCAAAACAATAATAACCAGTACCAGAAAAAACCTAACGATTATGAACAGCCAAATTTGGTTAAGTCAATTTACAAAAAATAGGAGGAAAAATAATTAACGACAAAAATAACTTTATATTTTACTGGGAGATACAGGACCTACAGGATATATAGGACTGTAAGGATGACAGGTGATATTATGTACCTGGTAATAGACAATACTAAAAAATTAGTTTGTTATCATTCTGTAAATCAAACAGGTCCTAGAATCAGAAGTTTACTGGCACGTGGCAGGGTTCTTGACCAAAGCTCTTGAAGAATTTCTCCTTCCTGTTGGTTGCTCCCTTCTTTATTTTTTTCTGGTTTTCTTCATCCATTTTTTATTGAAGTAGAGTTGATTTACAATGCTATGTTAGTTTCAGGTGTACAGCAAAGTGATTCAGTGATACATGTACAAATTCTTTTCCAGATTATTTTCCATTATAGGTTATTACAAGATATTGAATGTTGTTTACCTATTTTATATATATTAGTGTGTATTTGTTAATCCCAAACTCCTAATTTATCCCTCTCCTCCTCTTTCCCCTTTGGTAACCATAAGTTTGTTTTCTATCTCTGTGACTCTATCTCTGTTTTGTAAATAAGTTCATTTGTATCAGTTTTTAAAGATTCCACATATAAGTGATATCATGGGATATTTGTCTTTGTTTGACTTCACATAGTATGAGAATCTCTAGGTCCATCCATGTTGCTGCAAATGGCATTTTTCATTCTTTTTTATGGCTGAGTAATATTCCATTATATATATACCACAGCTTCTTCACCCATTCATCTGTCGATGGAAATTTAGGTTGCTTCCATGACTTGGCTATTGTAAACAGTGCTGCTATGAACACTGGGGTGCATGTATCTTTTCAAATTAGAGTTTTTGTCTTTTCTGGATACATGCCCAGGAGTAGGATTGCTGGATCATGTGGTAGCTCTGTTTTTAGTTTTTTAAGGATCCTCCATACTGTCCTCCATAGTGGCTACACCAGTTTACATTTCCATCAACAGTGTAGGAGGGTTCCCTTTTCTCCACACCGTCTCTGGCATTTATTATTTTGTAGACTTTTTGATGATGGCCATTCTGACCAGTGTGAGGAGATACCTCACTGTAGTTTTGATTTGCATTTCTCTAATGTTGTTGAGCATCTTTTCACGTGCTTGTAGCCATCTGTATGTCTTCTTGGGAGAAATGTCTATTTAGCTTTTCTGCCCATTTTTTTAAACTGGGTTTTTGGTTTTTTGATATCTTGTGTTTCTGGATTGGAAGAATTAATATTCTTAAAATGTCCACATTGCCCAAATGTTCCACAGATTCAATACAATTTCTATCAAAATTTCGATGGCATTTTTCACAGAAAGAGAAAAACAATCCTAAAACTCCTATGGAACTACAAAAGACCCCAAATAGCCAACACAATCTTGAGCAAGAATAAAAGAGCTGGAGGCATCACATTTCCTGATTTGAAATTACATTACAAAGTTACAGTAATCCAAACATTATGGTACTGGAATAAAAATAGCCCAATGAGCAATGAAACACAACAGAGAGCCCAGAAATAAACCCATGCTTCTATGGTCAATTAAATTTCTTCAGAGGCACCAAAATATACAATGGGGAAAGGACAGTCTCTTCAACAAATGTTTTTGCTTAAACTGTATATCCATAGGCAAAAGAATAAAACTGGACCCCTACCTTATTCCATACAGAAAAAGATCAACTCAAAGTGGATTAAACACTTAAATGTAACATTTGAAAATGTAAAACCCCTAGAAGAAAACATAAGGAAAAAGCTCCTTGACATTGGTCTTGGCAATAACTTTTTGGATGTAGCACCAAAAGTACACACAACAGAAACAAAAATAAAAGTGTGGGGCTACATCAAATTAAAAAGCTATTGCAAAGCAAAGGAAATAACTAAATTAAAAAAAAGCTAAGCTATGTAATAGGAGAAAATATGTGCAAACCATATATCCGATAAGGGGTTAGCATCCAAAATATATAAAGAATTCATACAACTCAACTGCACAAAAACAAAACAAAACAAATAACCCAATTAACAAACGGACAGAGGATCTGAATAAACATTTCTCCAAAGAAGACATACAAGTGGACAACAGGTATATGAAAGGGTACTCAATGTCATTAATCACCAGAGAAAGGCAAATCAAAACCACAATGAGATATCACTTCACACCTATGAGGATAGCTATTTAAAAAAAATAAAAACATAAGAAGTACGGGCAAGATGTGGAGAAAAGTGAACCCTTGTACACTGTTGGTAGGAATGCAAATTGGTAAAGCTATTGTGGAAATTAGTGTGGTGGTTCCTCAAAAAATTAAAGCTGGCACTACCATACCATCCAGCAATCTCACTTTCGGGTATTTATCCAAAGGAATTGAAATTAGGATCTTAAAGAGATATCTACCCTCTCATGTTCATTGCTCTGTATTCACCATAGCCAAGATATGTAATCAGCCTATATGCCCACTGAAGGATGGATGGGTATAGAAAATGTGGCGCACGTATACAATATCCAGCCTTAAAAAAGAAGGAAATCCTGCCATTTGCAACATCATGGATGAACCTGGAGGACATTACGTTATGTGAGGTGAGCTAGACATAGAAAGACAAATACTGCATGATCTCACTTATATGTGAAATCTAAAATAGTTTCTCACAGGGGGAAATGGGAAGACGATGATCAAAGCATACAAAGTTACAGTTATGCAAGATCAATAAATTAGGGATAGCTACTATACAGCATAGTGCCTATAGCTAACAATACTGTACTGTATACTTACAATTTGCCAGGGAGGTAACCTTACATTAAGTTTCACACACAAACTCACACACACACACACAAACACACACTCACACACATAAAACAATCATAATAAACGGATGCAAGGAAACATTTACTAGCAACGGATATGTCTATGGCCTTGATGTCAGTGATGGTTCCACAGGTATATACTTATCCCCAAACACATCAACCTGTACACATTAAATATATACTACTTTTTACATGTCAATCATACCTCAATAAAGTGATAAACAAGACAAAGATATTCTTGTACAAGAAACCCCAATGCTCATGGAAGAGAGTGGGAAGTTAGTTATACCAACAGGAAATTGCATGTCCTGAAGACCCGCCATCTTTCCCCAGCCAACATTTTAGAAAACATCCAAACAGCAGACCCTTATTAAACATTAGTTAAGGGAGCAGATAAAATCTGGTCCTTGCCCTCATTTGAGAACATTTATAGTCTAGCCATGGAGATAAGATCACCATGTATGAATCACTGAACAACATATTAGAAAACGCACAGATCAGGAACAATATTAGGAAGACGAAAATAGCACCCATTAATCAAGGGATATATACAAATTAATTTGTGATGCATGTTTTATGTGGCGGAGCTGTTTAGGGAAGATAAAAATTGGCAACAGCAAGTAACATTTGCATACCACCTCCACAAGTGTTAATATTCCTTGTCTTTAAACAGGACAAGAGTAGCCAAGGAAGGCTGTGTGGAGGAGGTGAGATTCAAAGGGCTTCTAAGTTCAGTGTGGTTCAAGTTTAACAAAAGGCTTGAATGCATCGTGAAGGTACCAACAGAAGCAGTCACTAGACTATTTGTGTGCCTGGATGGCAGCTAAAAATTCCCAAAAAAAACCCAACAGAGTGTACAAAAATCTTTAAATTCCTCTTTTATTATTATTATTAATTTTCATAAAGCAGGCTTCATAAAAAGCTGCCCAAAGTGAATGTATTTTCTGAGAGACACAGGCTGACAGGGTTTGGAAGGATGTACTTTCTAAGGGTGATTTATGTACCTGTGATGTGCTCCAAAGATGCAACAGGGACTCCAAAATGAGGTCAGCAACACACATTCAGAGGGCTTTTAGGATCTCAGATAAGCCCAGACGGCGGTGCTTAGTTTCTTACCTATCAAGAAACATTTCTCCAAGATGAAAAGATGGAGTTAGTTAGAGGCCTCTGGGGTCTGTTGCTACTGCTTAGCAATACAGGTCACCGGAGTGACAGAGTTGAACTTGGGGACAACTGTGGTAAGAAAACAGTGAGAATGAGTGAGCAGGTTGGGGAAAGAGTACTCGATCTGCAAATACCTGCTTTGTGACCTTTACATCCTTGTATCATACAATTGGATCTATCTTCTTCCAACTGAAAATAATTGCCCTATCTCCTTTTATTTACCTTTAAAAGGTAAATTATGACAGCCTGAGAGATTTCTGACACTTTGACTTAGGGAGGAGTTCAGTACAGTTATAGATTTCTTTTTTCAGCATAGCAAAGTGTCCTAGGGAAAGATACTTGCCAGAGCTAGCAAATGACACCCTTCCTGGGAATGACAGGGATCTCAGATATACTTCTGTCCAACCACTCCTAGTGCAGGTAGCAAAAAACGAACCTGAGAATTTAGGAAGATGCTTTCCCATGGCCCCAAGAGACTTCTGCTAAAACAAGCAGCATTACGTCATGGACACAGGGTTCTAAACCAGACATTGATTCCTAAACTTACCCAATCAGCGAAACACTTGGAATGTGTTGATTTGGGAAGAAAAGCAAGAAATATTGATACTGTTCATTCATTTGTTTTGTCATCTATTGCCGCCCACTGGCAGGCAGGAAGCAGTAAACACCAAAGGGTGAAAACATCCATCTCAGGGAAGCTGCCAATTGAGAATATCCCAACCAAATTGGGTTCCCTGCAAATTAAGAAAAGGCTACACCCTCGTGCTATTTTATTCACAGCGGCACACGGTGGGATCAGCGTGCAGAATGCAGCCACTGCACTGGGACACGATGACAATCACTATTTATTGAAAGCCTGCTGGAGAGCAGACGCTATTTTAAGTACTTTTCATGTCTTTAAAGCAATCTGTGAGGTAGGTATTATTATCTACATTACCCAAACTAGAAAGAGGTCTCAGATGGTTTAATTCACTTGCCCGTGGTCACTCAGCATGGCAAAATCAGTCCTTGCACCTGGGCTGACTCATTTACCTCTTCAGATTTCCAGCCTCTGTCTCCTTTTCTCCCTAAATGGAGCTCTCTTTACCCCCAAATACAAGCTTAGCCCCACCTTCTCTAAAGCCAGACCTGACCTCAGAATTTCCCAATATCTGATTATAACCTCATGCCCTAATTCTGGTATATGTGCGTCTGTTAAATGTTCCCTACACTTGGATAAACTGATAACCCAAATTCTCTATCTCTGATTCTCTACCTTGTACGTTCTTGATCATTAACTTACTAGAGTTTTAACCTGAACTTCAACCCTGTACTTTAAATCTTGCTACTTGCTGAAGACTTTGCCAAAGGCAAATTATGCAAAAGCCAGGTTAAAAGCACATCTCCCAGTAAAGGTGGTTTGGCTGTCTTATGTTAAATAGTCTCAGCAAAATAAATTTTTTTTAAGAAAACAAATATATATATATATATATATACACACACACATACATATAGATACTTGATAGCATATGTGAGTAAAAAGGCATTTAGGGTTTCCTATATATAAGGTCACCGTACATCTTTGCCTAGATAGCACAGGGAACTATAATTAGTATTTTGTAATAACCTATAAGGGAAAAGAATCTGAAAAAGAATAACTGAATCACTTTGCTGTACACTGGAAACTAGCACAACATTGTAAATCAACTATACTTCAATTAAAAAAATAAAACAAAATATACCAAGAAAACATAAAGCTGAAGAAATGAGAAAAAAAGTACTGAAAAATAAAGTAAGGACTTAAAAGGAGCCAGACATAACTATAATATCAAATAAGTTAACATATGATTCAGTATTCTGGCCTCCCCGTGAAAGAAAGATAATAAGTTTACAAACCAAGGATCCATAAGAAGATAAAAAAATCAACTGCTCAGAAGAAACCCAACTGTTCCTGATACTAAAGTTCAGAAAGCAGCAAAGCATTTCTCCTTCAGGGAAATCATAAAAGGGGCACTGCAATCCCTCGAACAAAGATCATAACAACATCTTTACAGTAGGCTTGAAATTTTTCTACAGGTCTCTTTCTTATAGCATCTTTTGATATTGGCTAATGGCACCCTCCAAAGCATAATTCAGAAGAGAGGAAAGTGTGAGTGATTTTACAGGAAGCTAATAACATACCATTCAGGTATGTGAATGTTGGTTCAGTCTAATCCTGGGACAGATATTAGCACACTTAATGGTCTAGAGCATTTAATGGGTATTCATCAGGCAATCATCTATAAATGTTGTGCTAGTTCCCTTAACACTGATAGATATTGGGAAGAATATCTGTTTGTCTATCTATTGCCAGAAAAGAACTTAGTTGATCATTCTACACAGATCAAAAGGATTACTTTTTTGTCCACTGCAGCTATATCTTACAGATGTATCATCTATTTCTTCAATGCTGAAGAGGGAATGTAATACATTAACACATCAAGAAGCGACTGATAGTAGCAAAATGTGACAGTTTTCAAGGAAACACCTAACAGTCATGCCATATGCTTAGATTTTCATAATGAAAATGATATATCCAATATCCATCCTAAGACCACGAGGGCATGCTTTGTCACTAAGAATAACCAAGCATGAAAAGGAAATATTCTTAATGAAGTTCTGTTATAGTAACTGACAGTAGTAAATAGAACAACATTCAAGTATTGCTATTAAACATGTATTTTAAAATAGTTTCACTTGCAGCCACTATGGAAAACAGTATGGAGGTTCCTCAAAAAACTGAAAATAGAGCTACCATATGATCCAGCAATTCTACTCCTGTACATATATCTGGAGAAAACTCTAATTTGAAAAGATACATGCACCCCTATGTTCATAGCAGCACTATTTACAATAGCCAAAACATGGAAACAACCTAAGTGAAGTGTCCATCTACAGATGAATGGATAAAGAAGACGTGGTGTGTGTGTGTTTATGTATTATTCAGCCATAAAAAAAGAATAAAACAGTGCCATTTGCAGCAACATGCATGGACCTAGAGATGATCATAGTAAGTGAAATAAATGAGACAAAGCCAAATATCATATGTTATTACTTATATGCAGAATCTAAAATATGACACAAATCAACTTAATTACAAAACAGAAACAGACTCGAAGACATAGAAAACAAACTTGTGGTTACCAAAGGGGAAAGGACGGGGGGATAAATTCAGAGTTTGGGATTAGTAGATACAAACTACTATATATAAAATGGATAAACAACAAAGTCCTACTGTATAGCACAGGGAACTACATTTAATATCTTGTAGCAACCTAAATGGAAAAGAATATGAAAAAGAATACATATTTAAATGAATAGCTTTGCTGTATATCAGAAACTAACACAACAGTGTAAATCAACTGTATTTCAAAAAAAAAAAAAGTTTTACCAAAAGACTGTTAGTACTAATAAATGAATTCATTCAAATTGAAGGATACAAAAATTAATACACAAAAATCTGTTGCATTTCTACACACTAACAACAAACTACCAGAAAGAGAAATTAAGGAAACAAACCCATTTACAATTTCACCAAAAAGAATAAAATACCTAGGAATAAATTTAACCAAGGAGGTAAAAGGCCTGCACACTGAAAACTTACACTGATGAAGGAAACTAAAGAAGACATAAATAAATAAAAATGTAGTCTGTGCTCATGGACTGGAAGAATTAATTGTGTTAAAATGTCCATATCACCCAAAGCAATCCACAGATTTAATTCAATTCCTACCAAAATTCCAATAGCATCTTTCATAGGAATATAATGAACAATCCTAAAGTTTGTATGGAACCACAAAATATCCCAATAGCCAAAGGAATCTTGAGAAAGAAGAACAAAGCTGGTGGCATCATGCACCCTAATTTCAAACTACATTACAAAGCTACAGTAATCAAAACAGTATGGTATTAGCATAAAAATCAGACATATAGATCAATGAAACAAAAAAGAGATTCCCCAAATAAAACAAACCCACACATCTGTGGCCAATTAATTTATGACAAAGGAAGCAAGGATATACAATGAGGAAGGGATAGTCTCTTCAATAAAACGTGCTGGGAAAACTGGACAGCCACATGCAAAATTATGAAAGTAGACTATCATATACCATGCACAAAAATTAAGGATTGAAGACTTGAATGTAGGATCCTTGACATTAGTCTTGGCAATGAGTTTTTGAATCTGACTCCAAAACCAAAGACAACAACAGCAAAAATAAACAAGTGGGACTACATCAGTCCAAAAAGCTTCTACACAGCAAAGGAAATAATAAAATGAAAAGGCAATCTCCTGAGTTGGAAAAATTATTTGCAAAATCATATATCTGATAAAGGGTTAATACCCAAAAACATATAAAGAACTCAATACAGTGCAATAGCAAAAACAAACAAATGAACAAAAAATCCAATTTTTTAAAAATGGGCAAAATATCTGAAGAGACATTTTACCAAAGAAGACATATAGATGGGAAACAGGTACATGAAAAGATGCTCAACATCACTAGTCATCAGGGAAATGCAAATCAATATCACAATGAGATATCACCTCACACTTGTTAGAATGGCTACCATTGAAAAGACAAGAAATAACAAGTGTCGGCAAAGAAGTAAAAAAACAAAAGGGAACCTTTATGTACTGTTGGTGGGAATGTAAATTGGTGCAGCCACTATGGAAAACAGTATGAAGGTTCCTCAAGAAATTAAAAATAGAACTACCATATGATCCAGTAATTCCATTTCTGGGTGCATTTTTTCAATAGCCAAGGTATGGAAACAATCTAAGTGTCTGATGATGGATGAATGGATGTGAGATATACATATATATACCTTGAAGGCATTATACTAAGTGAAATAAGTCTGAAAGAGGAAGACAAATGCTGTATGATCTCAACTATATGTGGAATTAAACAACAGCAATGAAAACAACAAAAGGAACCCATACATACAGAGAACAGATTGGTGGTTGCCAGTGGTAGGAGACAGAGGATGGGAGAAATGGGTGAAAGGGGCCAAAAGGTACAAATTTCCAGTTATAAAATAATTAAGTCATGGGGATGTAATGTGCAGGATAGTGACTATAGTTAATAATACTATAGTGCATATCCGAAAGTTGCTAAGAGGGGAGATCTTAAAAGTACTCATTAGAAGAAAAAATATTTGTAACTATGTATGTTAACAAATGTTATCAAGACTTACTGTGATGATCACTTCACAGTATATACAAATATTGAATCATTATGTTGTACACCTGGAAATAATACAATGTTATATGTCAATTATACCTCAATAAAAAAAGAAAGGTTTGAAAATATGAGTACAGAACTCTATTTTTTAATACAGATTTATCAAAGAACCAGAAAGAAGTTCCAGGAAAAATATACATAATAATTGAAATGGAAAATCCAGTGGATGAATTTATAATGGATTAGACACAGCTGAAGAGAAAATTAATGGACTAATAATTTTTTTTAACTGAAAAATGGTATTATTCCTTCCACAGAAAACATTAGAGAAATTCTGAGCCAAAAATGTACACTGACTTTCTGCACAAAGTGTAAAGGTTTTTTTTTTTTAAATTATGTGTAACACAGACAAAATTATTTAAGTCAATAAATTTTTAAGGAATTTCAAATGTTCTGATTCTTTCCACTGCCAATCACCTTAGCTCCTCCAAACTCATAACCTTCAAGATAAAATAGCCCTTTCAAAAAGAAGTTGTCGTGTGAGTCAGCCCACAATTCTTTTAGTTAGGTTTCTTTGATCTCCAATGGAATATAGACACACTTCAAAATTCCCCACCTGTAACCTTCGGGATCCAATTTCCTCAAGCGATTTACTTTAGGACCATGTTTAGGGTCGGGAGATAGATCTGCCTGGTTCTGAATTTGACATCCTCTAAAAATGTATAAGATTCAATCAAATCATATTCACTCCTAAGCCATCACACCCTAGAAGAGTACAGATCATTGGGATATGCCAATACCTACGATAAAAAGAAGTTTGACTGTTAGGTTTTTCATAGTTTACTTGGCAGCTCTGTCTTGTACTTCTTTCCCACAGATCTAACAGGTAGTTCCATGAGTAAAGGAAAGTACGCAGTTACTCTGAGGCATTTCCCACAATGTAGGTTTACAGAAAAAGCCCCATCAGGATAGACCTCGACAAGATAATTCTTAAGAAACAATCCAATAGGAAGTCCTGACAAAGATATGGAAAACAAGCTAAGTTAAAAGACATGAAAGATAGTGTGTGAAGGTCTAACATATAAAACTTGGAGTTTCAGAAGGAGATGATTGTAGAAATAAAGGGGCAGAGGGACCCTTCAAACAAATAATGGCTGGCATTTTCCAAGAATTGCTAAAAGACACCAAAACTCAGTTCTAAGAAGCACAGTAAATTTCAAATAAGACAGGGCTTCCCTGGTGGCGCAGTGGTTGAGAGTCCGCCTGCCGATGCAGGGGACACGGGTTCGTGCCCCGGTCCGGGAAGATCCCACATGCTGCGGAGCGGCTGGGCCCGTGAGCCATGGCCGCTGAGACTGCGCGTCCGGAGCCTGTGCTCCGCAACGGGAGAGGCCACAACGGTGAGAGGCCCGCGTACCGCAAAAAAAAAAAAAAAAACAGATTACCTTTAATGGTGCTCTGGATAATGTTTATATTCACCATAGATTTAAACATCTTCAAACATTTGAAACTTTATTTATATATTTAATATTATGAATACTTTAATAGTGTTACAGATAGACCTTAGTGAGCACTTAAATTACTGTTAACATCAAATATATTTAAATTATAATGTGAAGAAATAAAACATTTATATATTAAGCACTCTGATAATGTTTACAAGCTTACTAAGACTCAATTTAAAATCATGGTTCTCAAATGTAAAATAGCTAGCTAGTGGGAAGCAGCTGCATAGCACACGGAGATCAGCTCAGTGCTTTGTGACCACCTATAGGGGTGGGATGGGGAGGGTGGGAGGGAGACACAAGAGGGAAGAGATATGGGGATGTGTGCATATGTATAGCTGATTCACTTTGTTATAATGCAGAAGCTAACACACCATTGTAGAGCAATTACACTCCAATAAATAAATTATTAGTCATAAAAAAATCATGGTTCTAAATTAATTATTAAAATTAAAATTTTGAATAATTAAGTTAGAATTAAAGTCACAGGCTAATCTATTTTTTATAATAATCCAAATGTTAAATATTGTAGGTACAATTTTTTACAAATCCTTTTTAATATAAATATTAATACAATGAGATAAATACCTCTTTTACTTCATGATAAAACTTTCTAAGCGTTTGACAAATGCTTACTCCCAAGGAAATAATTATTTCAGTCCCCACAATGTAACCTTGGAGTTGACTTCCCAGTGTTCTACAGCTCTCAAAATGACCAGAAATTCAAGCTAAGAGGCTGACTGCACTGTTGACACCCTCAGAGGAACTCTGAACACTTTATACTTTCCAAGTCTATGACTTTATAACCCCAAAGAGGCAAGTTCCAACACCTGAAATTCAAGTTTTACAGTATCTCCCCACTCACAGCTGTCTTAGATATATCATTTGATTAGATTTTAAATTTATTTGGCCCTTAAGACATATTTTCACTTTATCTTCAAAAAAGTTTGTTTCCCCTTGTACAGATTTTTTTTTTTACTGTTTCATAGGCTTAGAAACATTATAATGACACATTCAGTTGTATTATGGTCATCACACATGGATCTCACACAACACACAACTGTGTTGTCACAATTTCCAAGGCCATTCTTCCTAAGTCATTTTAAGGCAATTTATTTTTCCAGTTTTCCCCAGAAATGCATGAAAGAAAGGACTAAAACTTAAGAGTAAAGTCAGAAAATACGTTTTTACTACTGCAAAGTTATACCATTGCCACTCCTCTTATTCCTGAAGTGAAATGTAATCCTTACTGTCTGTATTAGTACCTGGATCATATTCAATTGTTAATGAGGTTTTTTTTAATTTATCTGTTTATCATGTTTAAGATATCCAAAACAAAATTAAGATAAAATGATCAGGAGATGCCCCCATAAAATCAAGTAAAAAGCATTTTTTGACCCAAATTACTGAACCTCCTTCAAAAAATAATACTCCACAGTCTTTCCAGTTTTAAAGGTCATTGACATTTTTTAAAATAAGTTTAGCACTAGCTAATGTAAAAGAATAATGAAGGGTACTGAAAGACCAAACAAAAATCACACACACACGTGAACACACACATGTGCATGCACACACACACACACACACAACTTGAAGAGACCAAGGGCTGATTCCCATCCTTTCATTAATAATTGACAGCATCGTTGCTCTTGGTCTAACATTTGCCAGAGAAAATATTTTAACTCTGTAACATAAATTATAGGCTTTTTTATTTGTTGGAAATTGATCTAGTAAAGAACTTTTATGACAGTTCTCAGGTACCTAACTTGCTTTCGAATTTTGGTATATCATTAAAAATACATGGTTCCTAATGAATGGGTATATGAGGCACTTCTAAGTTAAATGTGGCACTGTAGTAGATAATTACTACAATGAGGTACCACCTCACACTGGTTAGAACGGCCATCATCAAAAAATCTACAAACAATAAATGCTGGAGAGGGTATGGAGAAAAGAGAACCCTCCTCACTGTTGGTGGGAATGTAACATGGAGAACAGTATGGAGGTTCCTTAAAAAACTAAAAACAGAGCTACCACATGATCTAGCAATCTTACTCCTGGGCATATATCTGGAGAAAACCATAATCTGAAAAAAATACATGTAACCCAATGTTCATTGCAGCACTATTTACAATAGCCAGGACATGGAGGAAACCTAAATGTCCATTGATGGAAGAATGGATAAACAAGATGGGGTATATATATACAATGGAGTATATATGGCTATATGCTAAGTCATAAAAAATAATGAAATAATGCCATTTGCAGTAACATGGATGGACCTAGAGACAGTCATACTGAGTGAAGTTAAGTCAGACAGAGAAAGACAAATATCATATGATATGGCTTATATGTGGGATCTAAAAATATGGTACAAATGAACCTATTTACAAAATAGAAATAGAGTCACAGGTGTAGAAAACAAACTTATAGTTACCAAGGGGGTAAGGGATAAATTGGGAGATTGGGATTGACATACACACACTACTACATCTAAAATAGATAAATAATAAGAACCTATAGTATAGCACAGGGAAGTCTACTCAATACTCTGTAGTGACCTATATGGAAACAGAATCTAAAACAGTGGATACATGTGTATGTATAACTGATTCACTTTGCTGTACGCCTGAAACGAATACAACATTGTAACTCAACTATACTCCAAGAAAAATTAATTTTAAAAAATACATGGTTCCTAATAAATGGTATATGAGTCACTTCTAAGTTAGATAATCACCCAAGATTTACAGCAGGAGAATCACAATTATGCAAGGGGTGGGGGGCAGGGGGAATCGAAGAGGAGGAAGGAAAATGATAATTTTATTTCTGGGAAACACTTCCTTCTCAAAAAAACCAAAATTATCTAAAACAGCTAAAAGCAACTGTTCTATATCTTCATTTACGAAGTTAAGAGATGATATTGTTACACAGCTATTACTTAAAATTAAAATAATTTTAAAACCGTTCCCTTTAATTCTCCACAATTCCCCTGCCCCCAGTAAAGATATTTTCATTTTGGAACAATTCTAAGGCAACAATTGATGGCTTTTAAAATCAAAATTAAACCACTGATCCTTATTAGAACTTGCTATATTTTCACTAAAATGTTATTAAATTCATTTCTATATTTCAGTATTATGAGTCAGCTAATATACAAAAATCCGTATGACATTGTTTAGATTTAACTTACTATGAAATCCTAAAATTTCATAACAGTCATTATTAGGCTTTGCAATAAAAGTTAAAATTCTTCCTTTCTCAAGTCAGGTAGTAGATTTTAGTGTTTTATCCAAAGACGTATTTTAAATCCTTAATGGAAAAAAAAAATGCTAGTTTAAGGGTTTCCCTGGTGGCGCGGTGGTTGAGAGTCCGCCTGCCGATGCAGGGGACACGGATTCGTGCCCCGGTACGGGAAGATCCCACATGCCGCGGAGCGGCTGGGCCCGTGAGCCATGGCCACTGAGCCTGCGCGTCTGGAGCCTGTGCTCCGCAACGGGAGAGGCCACAACAGTGAGAGGCCCGCGTACCGCAAAAGAAAAAAAAATGCTAGTTTAAAAGGTAAATTATCTTCTAAATAAAGTGAGAATAATAGAATATACTGCAAACAAAACAGACTAGAAGTCAGAAAAAATAAGCTGTTAAATAAAATTTAACTGATAAAGTTTCACTGATATAAATCAGAATATAGGGTGATTGTCAGTGAAAATGGTTCTCTTCATTAACATGAACGCAAGAATGATTTTATATTACAATATAAAGTTTTAGGATTTTATTTTTATGGCATCTGAATACTGATGGTTTATAAACCAATTAAATTTCTGTTCATATCCTATGCTAATAAAATACACAACTATTATTTTTCTTTTTGGAATTATCTTGTTTTTAGTACAATAAGTAGAAATCTGGAGGGAAACAAAATTAGAATATACAAAATTCTCCTAATAGGAATTAGCATCTTTGGAGGAGCCTCATATTAAATCCGGCACCACTGCCTTTAGGACACTTGAAATAATAAACTCAGCATATGTGCCCCATTACACAACTATTTTTTAACACTAGTCTTTCACAACAGAGTTGAGTAAACTTTTATGATTATATTTTTGTTGAGAGGGATTGATAGAATTTACACATTTAAACATGTATAAACGACTATTTCCTTCTTTAGGAGTTAATTGGTGAGTTTTTCTTCTTGTATATCATTCACATCATAAACCAAGAAAGAAATTTTAGAAAATCCATATGGAAAATATATATAATTTAAGGCTCTATGTTATATCCTTAACAAATGGACTAAGAATATATACATTTTGAGATGAAAGAGGAGATTCCAAGCTACCTGTGAATATTACTGACCAAGTGGAACAATCTCATCTGTAGCCCTCATCACTACATTAGATTATCCATCCTACAATTTGCTTATTGCTATTTTTAGAGAAATTTGACGTACCAGTAGAAATTTATCATCCAAATCTTCATGTGAAAAAGACAGTCAATGAAGATAAGTTTCAGCTTTCAGACAGCCTTGGAAATCAAGTAAGTCAATTCAATTACTCAAGAGTTTATGTGCCTCGTATGTGCCAACACTATTGATTGTCAAGGATATAATAATGTATAAGACATGGACACTGACCTCCAGAAATCTCACAAGTAATTTGTGAATATCCTTTCTGTTTGTGTGTTTGTTTATTTGACTACAAACTCACTATTTACGTGTGCAACCAAGTGAAACATTCTTTATTAGAGTCGTGAGAAATTAATTGTTCCTGGCACTAGACAAAGCTGCCTTGGCCTTGAAAGTGATTGCAGATCAAAAGTACTTAGGCAGGACAGCCAACTATTTGGCAAATTAAATTAAAAAATTGGGACCCTTTACTCTCATGTAAATATGAAAAATACACAAAATGTGGTTTCACTGCAAGTGAGATGAGAGATGGCTTGTTATTTAACTGACAAGTGACCCATTTTCCCACGTCTTTCCATCATCAGACAATTTTTCCTTGCTTTTCTACTGCCAATCAGACAACATTAATTTCATAGAATTATGCACCAACCTCAGGATGCTGTAACCCAAGGGATTCTAGTTAGAATTAAAGTATTCAGTATAAAGGGTAGTATAGCAAAAAGGGACTGGGACTTTTCAGCATCTGGGACAGTACCATAGGGTCAGAAAGAGAGGAAATATTTCATAAGAGAATGAAAATGAGAAATCTTCCACTGGAGTGTTTCCCAAATTTTTCTGAAATGTTGAACTGTGACATAATAATATATTATTTTTTCAAAACTGGGAGAATTAACTGTTTTGGGGAGGGATAATAATAATAGACGTCTTCCTGTATGTCTGATCCTATTTTAAACATTTTACATGGCTAAACTTGTTTACTCCTCCCAACAACACTATGATGTAGGTTGGCATTACTTTCCCTATTTTACACATAAGGGTATTGAAATTAAATGACTTGCCCAAGATCACACACCTGGTACACCGCAGATCCAGGATTCCAAGCCAGATATCCTAACTCCAGAACCTATGCTTTTTTTTTTTTTTTTTTTTTTTTCCGGTACGCGGGCCTCTCACTGTTGTGGCCTCTCCCGTTACGGAGCACAGGCTCCGGACGCGCAGGCTCAGCGGCCATGGCTCACGGGCCCAGCCGCTCCGCGGCATGTGGGATCTTCCCGGATCGGGGCACGAACCCGCATCCCCTGCATCGGCAGACGGACTGTCAACCACTGCGCCACCAGGGAAGCCCCAGAACCTATGCTCTTAATCATTCCTCTGTGACATAAGAAGGAAGACAGTTTAAGTTACAATCAATATGTTTTTAAATATTTTATCATAAAGTTCCTTTTAATACTCTATGTATTTAAAGTTAATCGTAACTTGCACAGAAAATTACTTTCTTCTATTTAACAAGTGGTCCGTGCCACTTTATTTTAAGCATAATTTATTATGACTATTACTATTTGAGATAAAGCACAACTTATAAATGATTTTTAAATTAAATATTGCATTGCATTAAGTTCGGAAACCAAACGAACATTATAAAAATGTAGAGTGAAACTTAACTATGTACCACAGTCTCAAAATAGTACAAACCTGTTTTCAATATCTGATGTTTAGGAGTCTTGTACTTTATTCATAAAAAATCCTTTGGTATAAATTTGTAATGTTTGTGTGTTATTTCTAGATGATGACATAATAGAGATTTTAGGGTGTTATCTTCAAGCACTTCTTCACAAATAATCCATTATATTTACAGAGGCTTTATACCTCCCAAATGAAAAGCCAAACAATATAATTTTTACTATATTTTTCTTTCTACCATTGTTTGCCAACAGCACAAAAACTAGGTCTTGACATTTTAAAAGGTAGTTTTAAGGCAAATTCAAACAAAATATTAGGTTCTATAATGACAAAAAATAAGATCAGTAGTTGTCATAGGCTGGGGCTGGGATTGGAATAGACCAAAAAGTGATATCAAGAAACTTTCGGAGGTGATGGAAATGTTCTTTACTTGATTGTGGTGGTATCAAAACTCATCAAAGAGTACTCTTTAAATAGATATAGTTTATTGTACGTAAATTATACTGTGATAACATTGACAAAATGGGGGGAAATTTTTATTTTATAACGTGTAGAATAAGCTTATGAAACTCACTTCTCCAAGGAATATTTTCAACCTGAAAGGTTAAATAATAAAAAATCACAATGTCACAGTAAAATAAATTCAGGAAAGGTTAAAATTCAATACATTAGAGATACTGTGGCAAAAGTATCTAAAAATTTTGACATTGACATTGTAAATAACAATTGGGCTTGAATAAATTCACCTTGGTCATCACTACAGAGGCAAAACACTAAGTTAGTAATACTTTATCCACTAAAGTATTTATATAGGAAGAACAGGTTACATGGAGAAAAATCTAATTAATTGCTCAATTTATAACCTCAGTTTATTTATTATGAAAAATCTACAGTTAAAAATCTCTGGTACAACTCTTTTTGACCTCTTAATGCCACTAACCCCCACTACACCCTACTCTGCATCACCAAAGAAGAAAGGGGGATACGTAGCTTTTGAAAAACACAGTCCATATTCGTGCTGACAATCATCTATGATGTGTGTTTTATACAAGGTAAATGAAGCATAAAATAGCCAACAGATTTCACTTTCATTGCTGCCATATTTTCCATTTAACTAGCAAACTGGGGCAAAGAGATGGATGTACTAGTTTAGCAACATCTCCCATTCTCTCAGTGACTAATCAATTACCATATTAGATTCCTTTGTAAACTGCCTACTTTTCCAGTGATTATTTACTGCTTATTTGAAGGCACTAAAGCCTTTAACAAAAAGTTAAAATGGTCAGGAGAGTAGCCACTATCTTCCCAGTGAGGGTTGGTTTCTGCAGTTGTTGTTTTTCATGAGTGAGCTACTTCCTCACTACTCCAGATTTTTGTTTTGTTTTGTGTTGCCCAAGTTAAGCGATGTTAGAAAACTGAAAGCTGAGTCCTTGATGATCAAGGTTTCAACAGTAAATTGTTAACTGACCTCAGGCATCCAATGAGATACATGGATATCCAACAAAAATTTACTCTGTGTGTGTGTGTGTGTGTGTGGTCTATATGTGTGTGTATGTCATAGTTTCTGAACACCAGCGCGTTTTCCTTATATTGAACAACAGAAAATGTGTCCTAAGTGGGGCGCAAACGTGCCAGGAAGAAGCACCATCCATTATTCTGCAAGAAGTAGGATTAAAAATATGATGTGACATACCTTTGGGTCCCTCAGTCTAGTGTCAGCGAATGAGGAGGAAACCATATAAGCAAGTTTCTCAGCATATCATGCCATGGGATTCTGAACTACCCATCCTCAGTTCCACCTGAGAACCACACTTCATTTATCTATATCCAGTATTGAGCTTCCAGAAAAGATTTAGTTTGAAAAACAAGTTGGCTGTTGCAAGTGTTTGTAAACTACAATTCCATGATACACTCACCAGACCCAGGGTACCCATGAGTTTTAGATGCATAGGTTTTAAGTTGCCCTAGCATAGAGTGCCTTGCAATTTTATTAGCAGGAAAGGGCAAATGTATCCCAGAAGTCTGTCACTTCTGAATGAGCATTCCAGAGAAAACACTGGTTTGATCAATTTGACTTCATACTAGAGATTATCAGTGAGGGCAAAATTGTCAAAGAGAAGCAAGAATAAATTAATCCAGCCTGGTCAGTATACAAGAAAGGGCAGGGGTTAGGAAAGCATAGTGCAGGAAGATCCTAAATGAAATAATGACATAAACAGTTTCTCCCCCGTCTACCCACATTTCATCACTATTATATCTAATATCCCACTCTTCAAAGAGCAGCATATGCCAAGGGGGAGGGGGGTGGGGGAGGGATGGAGTGGGGGTTTGGGATTAGCAGGTGCAAACTATTATACAGAGAATAGATAAACAACAAGGTCCTACTGTACAGCACAGGGAACTATATTCACTATCCTGTGAGAAACCATAATGAACTGAATCACTGTGCTGTACAGCAGAAGTTAACACAACATTGTAAATCAACTATACTTGAATAAAATAATTTTTTTTTTAAAAAAGAGCAGCATAAATCCCTTTGTCTCTCAGGGTTGATGGTAGACAAAGATATCCAGCTCTGTTTGTCATCCATCCTGCTAAAAAAGATGAGAGGTTCTTTGATGATAAAAGCATTTCAGCAAGTAGAATTTAACACACAATACAGAGGTAGTCTGAAAAATCCCTGGACTTCTCATTCTGTTTACTGGCTGGGTGGATGCTACCCGAGGTAGCCACAGGTGGGTTTTTAGAGATCCATGTTCACCCATGCATGTACATGTATGTGTGTACTCACCTATGTATATACGAACATCCACTAGAAGAGAAAGAAGGGACTTAGGTAAGCAGACGAGAGAACCGGGCACTGAATCCCAAGCATGCCAGCATCTCTTTATATGTAGTTGCATCTAGCGGACTTGACAGAATAATTCAAAAATGAAAAAACAAGAACAAAAACAAACCTTGAAATCTACATACTCTCTCCAGCTGGAGCTGGATAACCGCCAATTTCTACCATAAGCTGCTTTGTCAATGCAAGAGGAATAAAGCAGGGAAGATGTATTTCATCTTTAGTGGAGCCACGTGACTGTAAGAATCAACTCGTCCATCGTGTTCCATCACTGAGAAATTTAGTAAACAGTAGCAGAGTAAGAGTCGATAAATGGGCTTGCATAATACCTTGGCTTTTACTTGCTGTGCTTTTAATTTGGTAAATAAATGCCTTCCATTGGGTGCGCACCCTAGAGGCCAGGCAATGATGTGGATTAAGTAGTCTGTTGGCTCTGCACAGCAGAATGCATCTCAGAGGTCTAGCTCACTATAATGGTTCTGGACCATTCAGCCGAAATCTCCCTGCTGTTTAATTTCAAACACTAAAAAGGGGCATGCAGGGGCAACAAGACTCAGAAGTTAAAAATACCACTTTTTAATAGTTTTAAGTCTGCTCCCTGTACAAGAAAGAGATAGATGCCTTCAAGGTAAGAATACAAGCATGTGGATGCTTATAGAAGACCTTCAGAGGATCGTTTACTTATTATATTAAGTTAACCTGAAAACAAGTCTGCTAGTGTAATACCAGAAAGCAATATTTAGCAAAGGAAAGATCCCACTGTTCTCCTACTTGGTTTCACAAAAGTAATGCAAGAAGTTTTCTGCACGATTATTTTCTACATTGTGAATTCTACGATCACTCAGAGGAGAAAAGAAAACCTTCACAGAGGTTTCCGTTGCTCCTTTATTTTCCTTATTTCATCCATATTTTGTGAATCTGTGCTGGTCAGAGTATATTTAAAGTATCACATTTTTTTTTAACCCTTCCCCCTCCCAGTGTCCTCAAGTCCATTCTCTACGTCTGAGTCTTTATTCCTATCCTGCCCCTAGGTTCTTCAGAACCATTTTTTTTTAGATTCTATATATATGTGTTAGCATACAGTATTTGTTTTTCTGACTTACTTCACTCTGTTTTACAGTCTCTGGGTCCATCCACCTCACTACAAATAACAATTTCATTTCTTTTTATGGCTGAGTAATATTCCATTGTATATATGTGCCACATCTTCTTTATCTTTTCATCTGTCAGTGGACACTTAGGTTGCTTCCATGTCCTGACTATTGTAAATAGAGCTGCAGTGAACATTGTGGTACATGACTCTTTTTGAATTATGGTTTTCTCAGGGTATATGCCCAGTAGTGGGATTGCTGGGTCATATGGTAGTTCTATTTTTAGTTTTTTAAGGAACCTCCATACTGTTCTCCATAGTGGCTGTATCAATTTACATTCCCACCAACAGTGCAGGAGGGTTCCCTTTTCTCCACACCCTCTCCAGCATTTATTGTTTGTAGATTTTTAATGATGGCCATTCTGACTGGTGTGAGGTGATACCTCATTGCAGTTTTGATTTGCATTTCTCTAATGATTAGTGATGTTGAGCATCCTTTCATGTGTCTGTTGGCAATCTGTATATCTTCTTTGGAGAAATGTCTATTTAGGTCTTCTGCCCATTTTTGGATTGGGTTGTTTGTTTTTATGATATTGAGCTGCATGAGCTGCTTGTAAATTTTGGAGATTTATCCTTTGTCAGTTGCTTCATTTACAAATATTTTCTCCCATTCAGAGGGTTGTCTTTTCGTCTTGTTTATGTTTTAAAAATATGGAACGCTCCACGAATTTGCGTGTCATACTTGCACAGGGGCCATGCTAATTAAAGTATCACGTTTAATATACAGTCCTTGAAGTCCATTCAGAGGAAAGTAAAGAAACTTAGAACCATGTTTTCTGAGGAACATGAAAGAAATTGAAAGAACTCAGAATCACTCAATCTAAAAAGAAAAAGCAGGTGGAATATATTGATGGAGGTGGGAGTGTCATGGCCAAAATCCTTATTTTCAAATACCTGAAGGGTTGTCATGTTTAGATGCTTCAAAGGGTAGAAGTTACAAAAATAAACATTTCAGTTAAATTAAAGGGGGAAATGAGCCATTTAGACATGAAATGGACTGGCTTAGGAGGTGGTGAAATTCCTATCACTGGTGTTGCTAAAAAATAAACTAGAGGATTAAATGTCAGGATATTCAAAAGGATGTGCAAAAATCATATTAGAGGTTAACTAAATGGGTTTGAGGTCTCTTCCAACCCTGAGAGGGTTAGAAAACAGGTCATGGTAATGTCACCAGAAAGCAAATCTTCACTAGCACACAGCCTGCCCATCTAATCTCTCTGAAGTGGGGAGCAGGGGAAGGGGTAGAAGAAAAGGAAGCCGATGACAAGAAAAGTAGTCAACAGGAGGAATTCAACTGGTTCTGAGGCAGAAGAATCAGAGCCTAGAGAAACGCACTGTCCTTGAGCAAGTCAATCTGACCTTCTCAAGCACAGCCTTGTTCAAATTTCTATAAACACTTACTTAACTCACGGGCATGCTGGGTAGCTTACCATAATCCTGAGGTGACATGGTATACAGAGCACAGCAGTGTTTTAACCTGGGGGTCTTCGAGTGTATATACATCAGCATTTACCACATTTTGTGGCTGGATAAACAGAAGCACCAAGAAGCTTAAAAGCGTAGCTAAAAGAATAATGCATTTAGCCAGGGGCTGAAACAGAACCTTCCCAGATTTCTGCCTTTTTACTGACTGTTGTGACACAGAGTTAAACAAGTAATGGGCACCCAAGGGGGCAGAAGACAGAGTGAAGACAACTTCCCCGGCACTCACCTCTGCTAGAAGAGGGGCAGTTTCAACTCTGTACTTGACCACCCACACTCTAAACAAATAGCCCCTTGGGACTTCCCTGGCAGTCCAGTGGTTAAGACTCCGCACTTCCATTGCAGGGGGCGCGGGTTCGATCCCTGGTCGGGGAACTAAGATTCCACATGCCTCAGGGTGCAGCCCACCCCCCCAAAAATAGCCCTACTAACCACTATCCCACAACCACGGGTTAAACGGAGAGAAAAAGTTAGCACTCCTAGAAAATTCACTCTTTAAGTTACAGCAGCTAATACGTCAATCCCTTGCTTAATATAAAAACAAATTTGTTATCTGCTGAGTTAAAAAAAAAAGAGCAGTTAGAGTGGGGGAGAGGCGTGAGGACTAAGCCCCCCTCAGGAGGCTCATGTGCGAAGCTGAACCTGAAAGTCACTGCCAAAACCACGCACAGAACTTCGTAAACAGATGCTGAGACCTCACCCCAGGCTTACCAAGTCAAAGCCTCTACAAATGGGGTCTAGGAAAGCTTATTTTGTAAAAGCTTTATAGATGATTTTGCAGCTCACACAAGAATCCCGGGGTTTGTATCTCATTCCTAGACAGATACCCTAGGTATGACAGGTCCAATGTGGTAGACACATGAGTTACTGAGCCTTTGAAACATGTTAATCCAAACTGAAATGTGCTGTACATGTGAAAGACACACCGGAGTCCCCAAACTTAGTACTAAAGAGATTGTAAAAGATTGATTGCATGTTGAAGTGACAATAATATTTTGGATATATCCTGTCAAATAAAATATATCATTAAAATTACTTCCTCTTGTTCCTTTTTATTTTTTAATGGGGTAAATAAAAAATTAAAAATTACATATATGACACTGGTACTGTATTAATTACCTAATTATATAGGTGCCGTAGTAATTATCTCTTACATTCCTATAGACTTTTGCATTTTCAAAGTGTGTGCTTTGCCATCCACTGTCTCACTTGCCACGTTATCCATACAAAAGCTCAACCAAAGGAAATCACTCAAGCTCACCCAGAACTACTATCCTCTTTATTAACTTCTTTCAGTTTATAAACCCCTCGCTGCTATCTTACATCCTAACTGACTCCAGCTCGAGCTCTTTAGTTTCAATTAAAGCCAACAGCAGTCACCCTTCATACTTCTGTAGAAAAGATGCTACCTAGTTTTCCATCCTTCAGGAGATATTTTCCAATGGCTGTATCTTCAAAATAGGGCACCTATTAAAAATTAGTCATAATTACTAATCTGGAGATCAACCGCTACTTGCCTAAAGTGGTGTTAGCTCAAGTATTTGTCACCTTCCTAGGTATTGTACCCAATCATTGACAATTTGAGTCAATTTCTATGCCCATGGGTCTACTAATCAACAGAAGGAAAGAAATAAGTCATATGGTTTCTAACCTGAATGAAGACCTCTGCTCGTATGTGTAAGAGATGATCTCTGTCATCTAGAGTAGGAGCAGTGACAAGACGGGGAGAGAGGACATTTCAGAGAGAAGAAATGTTAAAGAGGGAAGGTCAGGGGGCTGCTGTGATAATGGCATCTGTAGGGCACGACATGACCAGCCCGGCTCCTGTGAATGTACTTAGACACACGAGCAGTGACAGTGGTTCGTGTGTGAGTGTGTGTGTGTGTGTGTGTGTGTGTATCAGTACAATCTGAGGTGGTGCCCTGCTCAGTACAACCACGTTATATGTTCTTGCATCACCAACTGAACTATAAGCACAGGTCTCCATGCAGGTGGAATTACCTCCTGCCATAAAAGTGACCAAACCACCAAACCACTGGCTAAGTCACACTGCGGCTGCTTCTCAGAAGCAAAAGTGTCATTCATTTCCACTTGATGGAGGTCAGTTTTTTTTTTTTTTTGGCCGTGTCACAGCATGCGGGATCTTACATCCCCGACCAGGGATCGAACCCGTGCCCCCTGCAGTGGAAGCACAGTCTTAACCACCAGACCGTCAGAGAAGTCCTGGAGGTCAGTACTGAAGGAAGAGTGACAAGACCTGGATTGCAGCAGCAGCCATTCAAATAGTAACCGTATAATCCAAAGCAAGCCACTAAAACATGGAAGCTTTGTGTCCACCTCGTGGGATATTTATTTGGGAGCCTCAAATAAGACATTTGCACTCTTCCCCACTTTAATTTCCTAGGATCACAGCACAGCAGACATGAAGGAGAATGGACACTGGAGGTAAACAAGTAAATCATACATCACTGCTTCTCAGTCTTGGTTCCCAAACTTCAAAAGAGAGAAAACGCCATGTAACTCACGTAGTTATGCAAATTAAATGCGATCATTTGTATAAAGCATCTGGCACATAGTATCCACTCAATAAATAACAGGGCTCTTCTCCCTATTATTATTATTCCAAGTGATGTCAAGCTGCCTCCAAATTTATATGCACACAAAATTAGCACTGGTTTTAGTCAAATATGAACAAATAATTATCTGTGTGCCTATATACTGAAATTTATAGGGAAGCAGAATGGCAACATTCGTGGGAGCATCTGTCACTGTATATTATGGAGGCGATTCTTCCATTTGTGAGTGCTAGAGTCCAATGAGTGGTCTCCCACTAGACATGGCAACTAAGTTGCTAGACCGTCACTAACAATGGAAGATTGGTTCTTTAGAGAACAGTCAAGCCCCCGCTCACATCAGGACCACTTTGAACACCCTCTGTTCAGCAAAACAAAGAGTAACTGAGAGAATGGTCTCCCGATGAAACTCAGTCCGCTCCAAGTTCTTTCTAAGCATGACACGTGTTTATGAGCTATTCCTCTGTTCTGCCGTGTCCACAGAGTTCTAATAACAGCGGCCCAACTGCAGCCATCGCTGTGTGTCACACACTCACGGGAAAGGGGCCATATTGAGATCTGTTGTAACTGGCGGTAACCTGGAGAGTGTAAGGGCATGGGTCGCTATACTCGAAACAGCTCCGACAATCCTGGTGCCTATACACTCAACCACACACAAGTAACCACTGCAAAGGTAAAACAACCAGAAAGTCAATGTTGAAAAAGTGTTCTTTTAATGGACATGAAGAAGGCAGAAGGTACATTACCCTGTTCAAAGTTTGATTTTTATCTTGTATCTTCCAGGGGTCTTCAATGAAAATTTCTTTATTCAGAAAGGCCCACTACAGATAGAGAGATAGGTAGAGAGAGATATATATATGCCAAGTTTCAATCTTCTTTTTCACCATTTTAAAAGCTAAATGATGGTATAAAGAAAAGTTTAGTCAAAAGTGATCTAAAACCGAAGGGCAGGGTTATATACATATATGTGTATATCTGATAAATCTTTTTGGCTGTAAAAATACATGCTTATAAGAAACGAATAACTCAATCAATATTGAAGCATATAAATTACAACACTAGTTTGTATACAGAGCTGCTGGCAAGTAACAAATGGATAAATGACAAAAAATTCCCAGTCTGAAAGCATAATTTAAAAGTCTCTAAAAGCAGGAGATGTACTCATTCTATGAATTGCTTCAGTAGGGATCTGACGTATATTTGTCAACAAAGTGCCTTCCTTCCTAAACCCTATTTATTCCCCAATACTAGGAATTCTCTTCTCCCCTTTCCAGTACAGTTATTAGGTGAGGTCTTGAGGCCAATGTCACAGCTGACTCTCCAGGCAAGGCTGGCAGATCGGGGGCAAGTCTCTCCTCCCAGTACAGAGGGGCGGAGGATACTGCATTTCAGCTTGTGCCATTTCAGATGTACCGAGAGGCCATGCTTGGTCCCCAAAGGCCACGGCTCTCTCACCTACTCCTACCGTGCTTCTGAGAGAAGAAAACACTGACGCATACTCAGATTAATGTCATAACCTTTCCTGAGAGCAAACTTTGCCCGGTGTGTGTGTGTGTGTGTGTGTGTGTGTGTGTATGTGTGTGTGTGTGTGTGTGTGTGTGTGTGTGTGTGAAGTAGCGCTTGGCGGCAAATAGTCCCTAGATGGGGGGTGAAGAGGGACACAACATAGGTGGGAAAAGGGGACACTTTATACCTTCACAATGTCCTAGACCCAGCCTTGCAAAGAAAGATAGCAGCGACCAAGTTATAACTTAAGTCAGTCTCGGGTAATTCCAGAACAAAGGAGTCACACATCATTTCTGACCTGTATCCTACTTGACTTGTCAGACACTTTATATAATGGTGATTTTTATAGCTCTCCCGGGTCTACCCTTTCTATACTAAGGTGTGAGAGAAATAACACCCTTCCTTCCAATGTACTGAAAGAGCAGCCTCTCCGGAAAAACCCACGGTATTAATGGATCTAATTCATATGGCATCAGTATGATTTTTCCACTCACTTACACCCTAAACTGTAGGCTATTACAGAAGGAAGGGGAGGACAAGAAGTACACCCTGCTCCCCAAGGGAGGAACTGGTGTCTTCACAAATACATATGCTAGTCTATTCTTTTTTTTTTTTTGCGGTACGCGGGCCTCTCACTGCTATGGCCTCTCCCGTTGCGGAGCACAGGCTCCGGACGCGCAGGCTCAGCGGCCATGGCTCACGGGCCCAGCCGCTCCGCGGCACGTGGGATCCTCCCGGACCGGGTCACGAACCCGTGTCCCCTGCATCGGCAGGTGGACTCTCAACCACTGCGCCACCAGGGAAGCCCCTGCTAGTCTATTCTTGAGTTGTGGCTTCTACCGACTCCAGACTAATTGTACTCAAATTGATGGAGCCAACAGACACTTCATCCTGGGTTCCATTTTCACATCTTGCTTTAAGATATACCAAGAGGCAGCTGGTACAGTACCATATTGGCAACTAGCTTTCTGAACAGCCACAAGGGCCTAAGTGCAGGCGAAATAAATAGGAAGAGAAGATGCTGTGTCAGTTGATTCTAATGAGAAGTTTCCTAGGAGGTCAGATCTTGTTCTTCAATCTCCAGTCAAGAGGATATGTGTGAGTTACTCACCAGGTTTGTGAATGCTAGTAAATTATACACATATTAATAAAAACTGCACAGCTTCTACAAGGGGGTTCTTTAATTTCAAATTCTTTTCTTATAGAAAAAAAAAAAGAGGAAAAGGAAAAAAATAGTTGCTCAAATGATCCTTCATTAGCTGGCCACAAAGATGCAAAAGATTCCTCCCGGCAGGAAGTCCGGTCAGCTGTTTAATTGGCATGACTTGTGACATTGGAGCGTCCGGGCTACACAGAAATCCACAGGTGATTTGTATCATCCTCACTGCAAGGCAGTGATGCCGCTTAACTGCAAGGGTTTAAAAGTAGGTGCTAATGAGCCAGTTTGTTGTTTTACTCAAGGCTATATTTTGGGAACCATGCAGAGCTGTGAATTCTTCTACTAACGAGTGATTCTTGAAGATTTCTGGCTGCTTCTCCCACTGCACCCAAACAGGGGATGATTCAGATTTTCAAAGTCCCAATGCCTAGCAGAAGTCAGTAACCATCCCATGGGTTTTCAGACTGTGTCCACACAAAACTTATTTGCAAAGCACAAACAGAGTCACAGATGCAGAAAACAAACTTACGGTTACCAAGGGGGGAAGGAGGGGGGGAATGTATTGGAAGATTGGGACTGACATATATATACTACTATATACAAAATAGATAACTTACTGGAGAACGGACTTGAGGATATGGGGAGGGGGAAGGGTGAGCTGTGACAGGGCGAGAGAGAGTCATGGACATATACACACTAACAAACGTAAGGTAGATAGCTAGTGGGAAGCAGCCGCATGGCACAGGGATATCGGCTCGGTGCTTTGTGACCGCCTGGAGGGGTGGGATAGGGAGGGTGGGAGGGAGGGAGACGCAAGAGGGAAGAGATATGGGAAGATATGTATATGTATAACTGATCCACTTTGTTATAAAGCAGAAACTAACACACCATTGTAAAGCAATTATACCCCAATAAAGATGTTAAAAAAAAATAGATAACTAACGAGAACCTACTGTATAGCACAAGGAGCTCTACTCAGTGCTCTGTGGTGACCTAAATAGGAAGGAAATCTACAGAAGAGTGGATATATGTATATCCACTATATATAGTGGGTATGATTCACTTTGCTGTACAGCAGAAACTAACTCAACATCCTAAAGCAACTATACTCCAATAAAAATTAATAAAAAATTAAATAAATAAAATACAACAAAAGAAAAAATACGAAAATATTAACACCTGTGCACCTTCATCCTTCCAACCTTCCAAATACTTCCTTGACTCAACCACAGAAGTTCTAGGAATGTGTGTTCAACAGTTTTGAACACCACTTTTAAGACACTGTAGAGACAGAGGGAAGAGTTGAATATTCCAGAGTCTGCTGGTGAGACTAAGCCTATTTACCATGTTAGCTTTATGTAGAACCTGATACTATTAATGAGATATGGAATGGCAAGGGGGCGGGGCTTTCCTTCCAATCGGTTCCCACTTTTTCTTGACTTTTTTGGTTTGTTTGTCGGCCTCACAATCAGGAATCCTGACCAGACTGTGAATGGCATTCTGACAGATATCTTGAAGACAGGAGACAATATGCTTTTAGCATCTGTCCAATTCAACACAAGTACTTCTGTGTTCAATCAGCCTGTATTGGGGGTCTACAGCATGTGGAAAAGCCGGACTGCAATACAGGCTTTCAAATCATCATTAATGTATATTGAAATGAACAATATGCCCCAAATGCCTTTACATGTCAAGTATGAAACCAGCTTCTAGCCCCTGCAGATGGAACAAAAATGAAATGAAACGCTGGCAGCGACTCTCCAGCCCTGGGAGGGAACAAGTTGAATCTCTGAGAACAACTGCTCCCCGGAGGCTGCGACATTGCAGTTAGCAAACCAAGGGAGGCCGACGTGACTACGATAAACCTCTGAGATTAGTTCTGAACACCACTGATGTGGGCCCTGGGCAGGGAGAGGCAAAAGGAACAGGACAGACTTTTGTTTTTAATTAAATAAAAATAATATGTAACAGCAATTAGCTTTAAAGTGGTTTGATCCCCAACTCTGTTCTCAAAACTCAGCACTCAACTCTGCAGCAGGCTCGGCACCTGGAAAGAGGAAAGCTCAGGGCTTTCAAAAAGAAATGAATGCGCTCACCTGACTGACACTAGCTCACCTACGCGGTGTTCAGTGGAGGTGGAAACGCGCATAGTTAAAATCCAACAGTCAGAGTCAAAAGTCCCATACAGCGCGACACAAATACGCTGCCTTGGACATTCTCACATCTGTGACTCTGGGATAATGATTCTTTTGTCGGATGGCTTAGAAATATAGAAGCAGAAACATGCCTGGGATGTCTCTTTGGCAAAATCACTTTTAAAATGAAGAGACAGTTTCCATTTCAACAGGGAAATTCAATAACCAAGAGGTGAACATATGTCATAATAAATAAGCAAATGAAAAGGCATTAGCATGTTTAAAAGAGGAAATTTATTTGGGTAACACTTAGACTCATGTCATTTAAAAAAAAAATCTCTATGTTTGACTTGTTACTTCAAGCAAAATAAGAAGGGTTGATTCATTCCATGTTATATTGCTTTCCTGCACACCTTTTTTTTCCCAAATGTTTCTGTTGGTGAAAATAAATCATTTGTACAGTCGACTCCTGAGCCACATCAATCCTACTTAAAATGTATATCCAAACCTAATACAAATCCCCAAACTCATTTTTTTTTTTGCGGTACGCGGGCCTCTCACTGCTGTGGCCCCTCCCATCGCGGAGCACAGGCTCTGGACGCGCAGGCCCAGCGGCCATGGCTCACGGGCCCAGCCGCTCCGCGGCATGTGGGATCCTCCCGGACCGGGGCACGAACCCGCATCCCCTGCATCGGCAGGTGGACTCTCAACCACTGCGCCACCAGGGAAGCCCCCCCAAACGCATTTTGCCCCACTGAATCTGATGTCAAAATCAGCTGGCACGTCTGCCGAGTTCTGGATATTAACTCCCAGTCGCAGATCCTACATTCAAACAGTTCATTTTAAAGAACCCTCAAATGGTCAAGTTCCATCTCGATAATAGTGGACTTTAAAAACTATACAGTTATATACCACATCTTCTGTTGATGGGCACTTGGGTTGCTTCCATATCTTGGCTATTGTCAATAGTGCTGCTATGAACATGGGGGTGCGTCTATCTTTTCAAATTAGTATTTTTATTTTTTCCAGATATATACCCAGGGGTGGAGTTGCCGGGTCATATGGTGGTTCCATTTTTAGTTTTTAAAGGAGCCTCCACGCCGTTTTCCACGATGGCTGCACCAATGTGACTCACAGACATAGAATACAAACTGGTTACCAATGGGGAGAAAGAAGTCAGAGGGAGAAATCAGGGCTATGGGATGAACAGATACAAACTACTATACATAAAATAGAGAAGCAATAAGGAGTTACTGTATCACATAGGGAATTATACCCATTATCTTGTAACACCCTATAATGGAATATAATCAACAAAAATACTGAATCGCTATGTTGTACACCTGAAATTAACACAATACTGTAAAGCAACTATACTTTAATAATTTT
The DNA here is from genome assembly GCF_963455315.2 of Globicephala melas. Taxonomy (NCBI): domain Eukaryota; kingdom Metazoa; phylum Chordata; class Mammalia; order Artiodactyla; family Delphinidae; genus Globicephala; species Globicephala melas. The sequence continues at coordinate 27,195,881 of NC_083334.1, read as the reverse complement.
TTTTAAACTCACTCTAAAACCTGTACAATCATTGTTATATATTCATCTGCTGCCTTTCAGATGAAGTTTGCGTACAGCTGAGACAAACCTGTATATGGCAGGTCATCATTAAATAAGGTCATCATTAAATAAGGCCATGCACATTTTCTTCTCTCCCAGTTGGAAACTCACAAGAGTTACTTCGGACCTGATTCTTATTACGAGAAACGAAAGGTCATAAACTCAAATACTTGCTAAAACACAAAGCTAAACCCAGTGAGGCCACCTGTATTTTCTTGAGGCATTTATCCTAATTAGAAATTTGGAGGGCCATCATCAACTTTCCCTCTTACGGCTAACTGCTAATTTTTTGTATTTACATTGTCCAGGCCTTTATAGATCAACTTGCTTATGAAACACTGATTAAAGCAAATGCCAGGTTCAAATGTGCTCTCAATTAGTCATTTTTAAGCGCAAACAAAAAAGTCAGTAGAGTACGATACGAAGATAATTTTTCTTTGGCTGGGCTGTCTGCTTTTTTATCTTCCTCTCTGCAGTTCCTTTCTGTCCTAAAATCTGGTTCTGCTTTTCTGATTTAGTGATTAATTTAACGATGGAGTCAGCAGGTGCAACCCCTAGACCAAATCAATCTTCCTATGGTTATGCCTGAGCCTTCTTGGTACCCTGGAATCTCACATCATATAAGGGTGATGGCAACAGCAGTGGCGGTAACAAAACTCCACTTTGTTAAGTACTTTGCAGTTTGCAAGATGCATTCCCAGAGGAAATCAAACCCAAATCTTTTAACATAAGCTCAGTTGTCTTCCTATTCCATTGCTGTTCACTTTGATCCATAAAACAATTCCAAATTTGATGTAGCTTACACAGTTGATTTGGGGTTTTTTTCTTCTTTATGAATATGGGTGGAATAGTTGAGGCTTTCTTAAACCTGGGGATGGCTGGCTTTTTTGGGGGGTTTTTTTTGGCCGCTCTATGTGGCATGCAGGATCTCAGTTCCTTGACCAGGGATCGAACCCACACCCCCTGCAGTGGAAGCGTGGAGTCTTAACCACTGGGCCACCAAGGAAGTCCTTGCTTACACAGTTGAGATTAAGAAAGTGGGGGGCATAGAGGGAGAGCTATCATGGCCTTCGTGACTAGTGATGTATCTTCTGAAATACTTAATGCTGAAATGGTATAACTAAAAGTGGACACAAAAATCTGGGGAGTAGCACAAACAGCTGATGATTGGAAATTCAAAATAACAACCTAGATATTTCTCCAGTAGCAAGTGAGAGGGTGCTGCATGCGTTCTCCATGATCAACAGGTAAGAGAAGTATATAGCTGCCTAGTCGAAAAGGAGTCAGATGAAGAATATTCAAGAAAGCGAACAGTGATTGCTTTGGGAGGTTAGGGAAAACTAAGTGGCCGGGGAACAGGAGAGAGGGAGCGTTTCTCCTCCCTGTTAACCTTGAATAGACTTTAAATAATTCATGATGTGCATTTGTTGCCTATTTAATACATAAATAAAATTAAAAGGAAAAAATAAATAAGTCAGATGGATTGCATGGTCAAAGAGGGTTTGGGAATTTACTTTTCAACCCTGATTTCACATCAGAATCACCTAGTAATATTGAGTCACTTGACTATCCATTTAGAAGAAAAATAAAGCAATATCCTGAAGTTTGTCAGACCGTAAACCTATACAGTTATGTCAAGATCAATTACAGACTTAGAAACAAAAACAAACTGTAAAACTATCAGCAGAAAATCTAAAATAATTTTTGAAATGATATTGGGAGAAGCAAAATTTTTCTAAGCAGAACATCTCATATAATTTTGTTTTAATACACTCATCTGAATCCCAGACCTTCCCTTCCCCAAACAAAATTTTGATTTCGTTGGTCTGAGATGAGGCCTAGCCATATGTTCCTCGAAGAAATTCCTGGCTTAAATTGGATTCACAGTCCTAGTTGAGTTGCATAAACTGCACTGTGGCACTTTATTAGAGGGAATATTCTAATAAGTGACAAGAGATAGAGAAAAATAATGAGTCTTCCTGTTCAGGGCCCAGTGCATGTTTCCATGTTCACTACTGAGATTGAAAAAGAGATCAAGTTTATTATGATTTGGAAAACTGACCCTTAAGGAGTTGGAGGAAAACTAGGAATAAATGAAACAACCAGTGTGATGGACAAGAGAATTTCTTCAAAAGTAAGTTTGCACGTCTCCATCCAGGTCAGAGCTTGCATGTCTTTGGTAAGATGGGACAAACAAAACAATGTATTATTTTTCAAGAAGCTCAACTTCCTCTGCAATTATGGTCATTTTAAAGTTTGGGTTCTTAAATCCCTTTTTTAAAAAGAAATCTGAATGATAGTAACTCATAGTGTTTGTTTTCATTCTAGAGTTTTAGGTTGGTAAATAAGGAGTTGGAAGACCTCCCTCAGATTCACAGCTAGGCTAGAAGATTTTTTAAATATGACAAATGAAGACTGTAAGAAAGATATAGACTATATCAAAGGTAGAAAAAGAAGGCTACACTTCGAGAATATATGCAGATATCATGTGGTATAGCTACATGACAACAAAGTCATCACCATAAATTCTAAACTTTAATGACAACTGAAGTCCTGTACTAAGAAATGGAAGGGGTTCAGAATAAGCTTCCCCCAAAAGTGCCACTTTGGCATGTGGATTATTTTGACTTGAAGACAATTAAGGCTCAGAAGACTCAGGAAGAGCTTTTTGCCTCCCCTTAACTGCCTAAAAGAGTTTAGACAGGGGAACTGGTCCAGGAAGAGAGTTATCACCAGTGATAACTACAAAGACTGTGAGCTAGGTGTGGTACATCAGTAGAGCTCACAGGGCCTGTTTGTTCAAATTGCTCCGAGTCCCACGGTCTCTACAGGGCATGGCAAACATCTGCATCTCCATGTGAATTGCCTTCCTCCCCCTCTGAAGGCCCAAACCCCTGCCCACTTCTCCTTAGCTCAGGATGGCATATAAGCCTCAACTGCCAGGACTGCCTGTAGGTCTCAGATTCTTATGGAGCTCCTATACATATGTAATTAAATTTGTCTTTCTCCTGCTAATCTGTCTTAAATCCATTTAATTATTACACCTGCCAAAAGAAGCTAGAAGGATAGAGGAAAAATGTTTCCTCCCCTATAACATACAACATAAATATTCAAGAGGACACGAAGAAGACATAAGACACAGTTACCGCCATTGAGTAACTCAGAATCACAATTTCATCAAAGGTTCTTGGATTTCTTTTGGATTTCCATTGGAATCTTTACTGCAGACCTTCCAGTAAGATTAATATAATAGAGCTAAAGGGAAACTGAGCTGGTAGGATCAATTAATGCCACAACAGGTGATTCTCAACCTTAACAGTGCTTTAAAACAACTTGAAGAGCTTTACAAACAAACAACACACTGCAATCAGGAACCTGAGGATGGCTACAGGACTCAGGTAATTTTTAAAGCTCTCCAGATGAGTCTAATGGGCAGCCAGCATTAAGACCCACTGATGTAAAGTTTATACTCTATGAGATTCTATACTTCAAAAATGTGTAGACCTTTTCTACTAGGAAGACAAAGAAAAGAACTCTCTGCTCCCAGTTTAAGAGATGGATTAAAGTGGTTCCACTTTTTGTGATTTCTTAGGCCGGCCTCACTACTTCATAGAGTATTTGAAAAGATCTTAGCCATTCTTTACGTTGAATGGATGATTTGAAGAACTTGAAATAAGTATTTTGGGCTTTGCACACAATTACAAGTTCCCTGGGTACGGAGACCCTTTCATCAAGATCGGATTGTTTACCGTTGCATTTTGTCATGTGACTTAGATGATGGCAGAAAGTCAAAGGGTAATCATCATCATCATCATCATCATCAACATCACCAGCCCATTTAATGCCTGTTATCAGTACCTTGATAGCTGCTATTTTTACACTTAGAATGGTACAGTCAAAGGCTCTTGGTAGCATAAGGCTTCTGGCTACATTCTTTTTTGTTTTTTTGCGGTACGCGGGCCTCTCACCGTTGCGGCCTCTCCCGTTACGGAGCACAGGCTCCGGACGCTCAGGCTCAGCGGCCATGGCTCACGGGCCCAGCCGCTCCGCGACATGTGGGATCTTCCCGGACCGGGGCACGAACCCATGTCCCCTGCATCGGCAGGCGGACTCTCAACCACTGCGCCACCAAGGAAGCCCTGGCTACATTCTTAATGAGTTTAAGAGGGAAAGGAACAAACAGCTGAATGGCTTGAGTTTTTTTTTTCTTGGCAAAGTCTGTTAAAATTCTAGTCTCCAGACATCCATCTTCAATTCGCCTAAGACTGCAAAGAAGAGGGGGAAAAAAAAATCACAGCCCCTAATTAGGAAACCTAAGAGGAATATCCAGAAATCTAGGAGGCAGGGATATGGAACGCGACTAATGTAGATTTGTTTTGCACTGACTGCACAGACTAATTCATGGTTGCTCCTCGAAATACACAAACCAGTACTGGCAAACTCTGTATGCAGCTCCTGGCACTAATCCACTACCCAGTGACTTTGCAGCTGCTCACTGTAAACAAGAAACTACCTTGACAGTGAAATTCAACAGAACCAGGTCATTTTCTGTGCTGAAAAGGAATCCAGCGAGACCCATATGTGAGTTAAAAAGCTCTCTCTCTGTAGATTGCATACCTGCCTTCTTCTTAAAAGAGTTTTCTGCAGCTCTCAGTGGAGTCAGGGTTTGGTTCTATTTCTGCATTACTAGACATGGGAGTTGGAACAAACATCTAACTAGTTGTGCATGATAAACAGGAAGGGATACACCAGGACAGGTTCCAAAACCTGACAACAAGCAGTCTACGCAGTAGGAAAGGCTCATCAGAACTGAATGGCATTCTACCAATGTCTTGTCTTACTGTGAGACTGTCCTTTCTAAAAGGCTCAGAGTGCTTTATTTGCATGGATTGATTCATTATTTTAGGACGTCCATTCTGGAAAAAAAAAAGATGTCTTTTTGCCATATTAAAGATGATAAAACCATGGCAGGGAGAGGTTAAGTATCCTGCCTGGGGTCATAAAGAACCCTTGGTGTTTGGGATTAGACATCAGATCTTTCTGATTTTTGGTTCATGTTTTTTCTGTTATTGCATACAAAAAGCAGAGGATGTAGGCATTGAAAACAGGGAGCATCCTTAGCCCAAGGGAACATCTCTGATGTTTCTGCCAAATCATTTGTCTTCACTTAACGCAATAGTGCTTATAATTTTAGCATAAGATCCGATCAGAAGAGGCAGTACCACCCATCTGAGCCAAACACTTTGTCCCTATTACTGTCAGTGTGGGCAATTTAAGGATATTCCTCACTGGTGCCCACTGGAGAGTTCTAAAAATAAGACACGGCAGGAGCTCAGGGAACCCTAGGAGCCAATACTACATTCAATATTGAAGCATTTATACTGAAGTAGATATAAAATAGAACACTGACATTTATCAGAGGCTGTTTAGACACCAATAAAGTAACAGAGGTATAAAAACCATCAGGAAAAACAAGGAGGTAAACTACAGCACATGACAAAGTTTTTTCAATAAAAGATGTTCTGGGATTGTGAAAGACCACCCCTTTCCCTCTCTTTAATACTTCCCTAGTGTCACAGGGATAGGACAGGACATAAGGTGACCTGTGATCTATTCTTTCATTTTGAGTAGAATCATTCCAAGCAGGTAAGAATCATTAGATTCATTCAGTCAAGGAGCACCTGTGGCACACGCTTTAACACACCACGCCAAGGACTGTTCCAGGTACTACGGATACACACTGGTAAACAAAACAAACACAGCTCCCGCCCTCTACATTCTAGAGGAGGAAGAGAGACAATACATAAATACTGTCTATTATAAATTATAATATAATTTATTATTATTTAATATATTAAATATTAATATCATTTTATTATTTATTTTAATATATTAAATATTAATATTTAATATAATTATAAACATTCTAGAGGAGGAAGAGAGACAATAAATAAATATTGTCTATTATAAATTATAATATAATTTATTATTATTTAATATATTAAATATTAATATTTTATTATTTTAATGTTAAATATTAATATTATTTAATATAATTATAAATAAATAAATAGCACTACAATGCCAGTGCTATTTCTAAGATGAGATTTAAAGAAAATAAAGTTGGTTAATGGAATAGTGACAGGGGCTGTGTTTACAAGGTAAGGTGGCCAGGGAGAACTTCTCTAAACAGGTAGCATCTGACCTGAGATATAAATGAGAACTATTTCATTCACTCAAGTCATTCAATTCATCAAAAACTTGATCACTGTCTACTACGTACCCAGTACTGCGCATTAGAAAATGGCATTCACAAAGCCTCTGCTCCGTAAGAAATATTTCGTGGTAGGAAAAGAAAGAGATGACACTGCTTCTCTGAAATCAGGAATGGTATCTGCAGTTTTATGGAAGACTTATCCAATGTATGTCTGTAGTTCTTTTGTTTCTTCACAAAATATCAAGAAAGTCCAATTTACACTGTGGCAAGGAATGCCACCTGCCATGTCAGCAAAGGATGTCGCCGCCATCAAGCCATCAGCTGCTACAGCTGCCCCTGATGGTGAGCCCTGAGGGAACTCAGGAGGGAGACAAACAGGCTGCCTGCCACTAAGCTGTCAGCCTCTGCAGCTGCTTCCAACGGTGCACCCTGAGGGGATTCAGGATGGAGCAAAGCAGGATACTGGCCCTAGAGAGCTATGGTGCATATCAAAGCAATGATTTCAATGAGCCCAGACTCTTGCCTCTTCCCATACATAGAGAAGAGCTAAATTCGTTAACTTGAGATGTCTGGTTTTCTTTAATTAACAATAATCTTTGATGTTCCAACTACCTGGTTTTTGTTGCAGAAACTCCTATATATCTTGGGCCCTCTATATCCTCTACATCCCTTTCCTCTTGGGAGCAGTCCCTCAGAGCCATATGAGAGGCTGCCTCCGGGGCTTAAGCCCTCAGAAAGTCTGCCGAATAAAACACGATTCTCAACTTTTAGGTTGTGCATTTTTTTTCAGTTGTGATTGAAGAATCACAAATGCAAGCAGTTTAAATAGCTTAACTGGTAAATCTTAAAATGACCTTTCATCCATTCAGAGATAGCAGGAGACCTTTTAGTAAAAGGTAAAAACAAACTTTGGAAGCCCTGAGGCACCAGCACTGCTGCCCGGGGTGCCAGGGGTCCGGGCTGGAAAAGCCCTGTCCTATACCAGGAAGGGTCTTTAAACTATTCTGACACCTAGTTTGCAGTAATCTCTCTCCCAAGTCTTGTCAGTATTTTCCACCTGGATCACAGGAATAACATAAAATAATAAAATACTAATCATGGAGACTTAGCCATCAATGAGGGCTTCTTCGCTATGGGGGAGGGGCCTCAAGACATCCTCCTCTCGAATCAAATACTGAAGCTAAGATCAAGTCCAGTCACATGTCTCACTATAGAGGACAAAGGAAGTAAAAAACAGTTTCCATAGAAACATATAATCCAGTTTGAGTAAAATCTAAAAAGGCAGTCATTTGGAGCTTTGTCCTAAGAATCAGGAGATGGCAACTCTATTTAAGCTTCTAAAACAATCTGTTGTGTGACCTTGGGCAAGTTACATAATCTCTTTGAGGCTCAGTTTTCTCCTCACTGCAGTCATTCTATGAGGCTTTCAAATATCTCTGCAGAGTCTAGTTCAGCCTGAGCAGCTCTGCTTTTTACCTGTTTTGACTGCACGTCTGGGTAAGATTTCATTGGGAAAACAGGTGCCCCGATGAAATAAGACCCCCTCTTTCTACTCCAAGATACCACTGACAGCCATGTAAATGAATAGCCAAACACTGTCAGAAAGCAGTACCATTGGGGCTAACTCCCAGTGTAACTGTAGATTAACACAATGTGACCAATGACACAGATACACGCAGGCGCACACACACACACGTACATACACACATACACAAAGGTTGTTGGTTACTGTAATGAACTTTTACGCTCTGTCATTTTTGCCTGATGAGGTATGACTCTATCATTATTAAAATAAGAATGCTTACTCCTAAATTGTCATTTATACATGGCATATTTTTTTAAATACATGAAAGAATTTTCAGGAACACAAGCAATTACAAAGAAGGAAGGAGAACAAAATAGCTCTTTAATGTTTAAAGGCTGAGTGAATTAGAAAAAGAAAAACACTGAAAACAAATCATTACATGACCTCCCTGGTGGCACAGTGGTTAAGAATCTGCCTGCCAATGCAGGGGAAACAGGTTCGATCCCTGGCCCAGGAAGATCCCACATGCCGTGGAGCAACTAAGCCCGTGCGCCACAACTACTGCGCCTGCGCTCTAGAGCCCGTGCGCCACAACTACTGAGCCTGCGCTCTAGAGCCCGTGAGCCACAGCTACTGCACCGTGTGCCACAACTACTGAAGCCCACATACTCTAGGGGCCGTGTTGTGCAACAAGAGAAGCCACCATAACTAGAAGCCCACGCACCACAACGAAGAGTAGCCCCTGTTCATCGCAACTAGAGACAGCCCGTGGGCAGCAACGAAGACCCAACACAGCCAAAAATAAATAAATTAATTAATTAATTAACTAAAAAGAACCCAAATCATTACATGTGAACACGCTTAAAATAGATTCTGTTGGTTTCTTTCCAAATAACAATTTTTTAAATATTTTCATTAAAAGTTTGTTAAAATGATATGAATGATCACAAACTTTCCTAGCCAGAGAGTAGATGCCAAATGACCTAAAAGTGGAGGCATAATTATAGTTTAGTGTTCCATTTTAAAACCTGTATTTCTATCAGGTGGCCTTGGGATTTTTCTCAGAAGTGATCAATTCAGCGTAATGGTTTGTGTGTGTTTGCGTGTGTCTGAAAGTATCCCACTGGACAATCAAAAATAGTTTATGCTCGGGGCTTCCCTGGTGGCGCAGTGGTTGAGAGTCCGCCTGCCGATGCCGGGGACGCGGGTTCGTGCCCCGGACCGGGAAGATCCCACATGCCGCGGAGCGGCTGGGCCCGTGAGCCATGGCCGCTGAGCCTGCGCGTCCGGAGCCTGTGCTCTGCAACGGGAGAGGCCACAACGGTGAGAGGCCCACGTACCGCAAAAACAAAACAAAACAAAAAAGTTTATGCTGAAAGATATTACTAGGAAATGTTTTTAACTTACAAATATGCTTTTTACATATATATACACATACATCCATATATACATGTTAATTCATACACATACACAAACAGTACATAAAATATACCATATGGTCCATGTAATGGTGGATGTGTAATTTTGCAGTGCTATGAAAATAATATTGGAACACAAGACTAATACACTAGAAGACTAGGATACTAACTGCCACCGACCAGCGTGGACAAGACATTTGTTTTCCTTACCATTCAGTTTCCTAAATCTAGAAGGTCATCTCAAGTTCTGAAATCCTATCAAAGTCCTGACAAAACCCTTCAAGGGGACTGAAGCACTTCCTGCTCATTTCTCCTGCCAGCCTCTCTCTCCTCACCCAGCACCAAATGCACTCTGCGAAACACAGTCTCAGAAGCCGAGGCTAGGAGTGTCCTTCACACTTAAAACTTTTTTATGCCAAGTGACTCTACACTGATCTTTCAGGACCAGCTCAAAGGACTGGAACTGTCTTGGAAAATTAAGACAGCTAAGTTTTATCACAGTAAAGATATCCTTGAAAATAAGTATTTCTCATAATTCTTAAGAACATATGTAACTTATCAATACCCCAGTACGCAATGTAAAAATAATTAAGGTTTACCAACTATTGTCATCTTTTGTATAGCCTCCAACTTACACTGTTGAAGATTCAGTGTTTTTTTATTTTTTGGTTGTTGTTTATTTTTTAAATTGGGATACAGTTGATTTACAATGTTGTGTTAGTTTCTGGGGTACAGCAAAGTGGTTCAGTTTTATATATATATATATATATATATACACACACACACACACACACACACACACACATACACACACATACATATACATACATATATATTTTTTTCAGATTATTTTCCCATATAGGTTAATACAAAATATTGAGTATAGCTCCCTGTGCTATATTCAGTGGGTCCTTGTCGTTTATCTATTTTATATATAGTAGTGTGTATCTATTAATCCCAAACTCCTAATTGATACTCCCCCTCTTTCCCCTTTGGTAACCATAAATTTGTTCTCTACGTCTGTGTGTCTATTTCTGTTTTGTAAAAAAGTTCATGTGTATCATTTTTTTAGATCCCACATACAAGCGATATCATATGATTGTCTGTCTGGCTTACTTCACTTATATGATGATCGCTTTTTTTAAAGAAATGAAAGGTAATTATAATCTGGAGGATCAAAGTTTGTTACCCCTAGTCTTATTGGAGGCACTATTTTACTAACAAGCCTAAAATATAGTAAAATGGAAGGAGAGGTAAACCCTCACTGAATTAATTTGTACTCCATAATTAAACTAAATGAATGCTCTATTAATAAATATAGAATGCTCAGAAACATTTAATTTTGCATTTGTCTTTTTAGTCCATTTAAATCTGCAAACCTAGAATACAGCTACATCTGAGTTACGTATGTCAGAATTCTAAATTCAGCAAATCATATTCATACGGATATTATTTTTATATACTCCAGTTCAGTACACCAAAAGGAAAGATACAGTCACATGTAATATTTTCCTACAGGAAAGCAGTGCTAAAAGCTGGTCAGAGTTGTAACTAGAAATGAGGCTGAAAATTAGAAAATGAATCAACTGTGATAATGTGATTTCAGGACCTATGAAAGTAGTTGTGAACAGAGAATGTCAACTCCTGAAAACAGTTTAACATTAGGGCAACCTTCATTACCAAAGTGAACATGCATCTTTATAGAAGTAAAGAACGTGGGGGGAATCTTTTTTAAACTTTTTGCACATCTAACATTGGTTATTTCCAATTATCATAAAATATATACAGTCACCGCCAGGTCAGCTTTCTATGCAATTTAAAGTCAGCGGCTCAAACTCCACACTCAGCGTGAATCCACAAACATCTCTGAGATTTGGTCCATTGGATCGCTAGAATTTCAGAACGACGCAACATACGAATTAGGGTCTAGGGTATATTTTCGTTGGGAGCCTATATACTCTTACCATATACTGCCTGATTTCTATTATGTACACCACCCACTCACTCCCAACCTTGACTTCTAACGATTCCTCTTTTCTCCATCATCTGGGTGAAATCAGCTACCATCTCTTGGGTTGGAATTGCCGCCAGGGTTGAAAATGAGATTCCTTGTAGGAAGTCTCTGAGCTCTTGACAGCCTGCTGTTCAAATATTGCTTTTAAAAATGCTTCTGGTTGTATAAGTTCTTTATCTTAAAAATATTTACAACAGTCGTAAAGCAGCTACAATTCCCATTTTGTAGATAAGAATATGGGCACAAGAGCTTAACATATAAAGTCACTTTAGCCACTATTAGTAAAGACCAGTGTGTATCAAATTTGAAAGTGTCTAAGAGTCATCTGGGAAATCTTGCTAAAATGTAGATTCTAAATTAAGAAAAAAAAGGATACGTATATATGCATAACTGAGTCACTTTGCTGTATACCTGAAACTAACACAACATTGTAAATCAACTATACTTCAATAAAATTTTTTTAATGCACATTCTAATTTGATACAGTTCTGGGATAGAGCGTAAGAATCTGCATTTCTAAGAATGATGATGACAGCAATGACAACTGCTCTTCTCAGGTCACAGTTTGAGGAGCAAAAGACAACATTCAACCCCAGTTTTCTCCCAAGTCCAAGCACCCCAGAAGCCTGCTGTTCCCTTTATAACTAGCATCTATTTCTCCTCTTCCTTCTCAAACCCACTGCTGGGCATCAGGATGGTAGGGCGTACCTCACATAGGTGACTCAATCTTGAACGGCTCTCCTGGCCCCTTCCCCAACCATGAAGAGGCCGATTCCTCCAGAAATTTCTAACCCTGCTGGACAAACCCTCTCTTCCACGCCCCCTCCACAAACCCTTGTGTTTTCTAATAGACCTACCAAAAATTACCATTTATTTGAATGATTGTCTTTCTGTTTTCAACATGAGAGAGGCTATAGGGACTTCACGACCTCTCCCAGGCTGTCTCAGGCCCGAGGGAGCCACACCTGGAGGAGGGAACACCATCTGCAGGACCTCATCCTAGCAGAACAAGTGCAGGCAGCACATGGCAACACCCACACGGCAATCTCCACGCAAGCAAACCAGAGAGCTGGCATGAGATAAGATCCGGTGGGAGGAACGGAGAAAAGCCAGAGGAGGGAACAGAGGGCGAGATGGTCCAGGAAGCACTGTCCCAGAACAGGGTATGCTGCCCCACCAGAAGTGACCATCCGGATCACGCTTGGTCTAGTCATTCTGAGGATGATTGAAGATGGTGATGACTACCCTTTCTTAGATCATCTTCCACAGAAGCAGCAGAATGTTCTTATTGTAGCTGAGCTCAAGGCACTGAAGTATTTATACTGCTTCAGTATTTCTTCTGCTTCCAGTACCTCTCAAGACTGTTTCCAGTATTTAGTTTATTGGCATCCACAGTAGATGCAACAAGACAGCTCTTGGAATGGCAAGAAGGAGGAAGCTACAGGCTGAATCCAGAAGCTCCCTCCTCCAGCTGTCCTCACCGCCCAGAACAGGCAGCAACCCAAAGGTGTTAACACACAGCGTCTTTGCTGAGGAGGTGACCTGACTGCAGCTTTTACAAACGTGACACGGTGACAAGGGGTGGCTGACCAACAGGCTTCGGCAACAGGGGAGAGCATTACAAATGGCTTACGCTTTCACTTCCTTGATTTACACAGTGCAATGTGATGGCCCGGCCTGATTAATAAATACAGGCGACAGGGAGCAGCGACAGCAAAAACTTTACAAATGTTAACTCATGGATCCCCTGCCTCTGAGGATCTGCTAATGCCAGTGTTCAATGACCCTGCAGGATCTGACGATGACACTGGAAGCAAAGAACAGGTCTATGAGGCAAAATAAATGCCCACATGGGTGTGGCTTTCCAAGGGTGGCACTAGAATTGAGCACTGGACCCTTAAAATCCAAGGGGGATACACACATGGAGAATCCCTAAGTGAACAAAGAACAGGGTGGGATAACTTGAAGGGCGTCAAACTGCCCCCAATGCCTTATGGGTCATAGTTCTCAACCTCTCACTATTATTTGGGGGCAAAGAAGGGGTAATTATAACAAAGATAGAAGCGTACGTACTAGGGAGAAAGGAAGGGTAATCATACAGGCTCCTGATGGGGAATCCTAATGCATCCTCCATTTGGAGAGTTGAAGATGGCAGCCATTACCAGGCAAATGCAAAGGTCAAGTTGGTGGATGGCCCACGAAAACCAACTTCTTAGGGTCTCATGAGAACAGAGAGTTTGCATAAATTTCAAATTCCAACTTAGAAGGATAGGAGATAATGACAGACCCATCAGATAAAGATTCAGTTTTCTCTAAGCCATTCAACACGACATCACCAGACCAAACTTCTTGCAGGTCATATTTTAACATTCAGAAATGCAGGGGCCTTTCAATGACCCACCTGGAAGGAGAATAATGGGGCAGAAATGCAATCATACAAAGACCAATCAGAGAGTGAACAGGTATGCAACTGAGCAAAAATTGTCCAGGTCAAATCCATAATTGACAAGGCAAAATTAAGATCAATATTTCTCGGGCTTCCCTGGTGGCGCAGTGGTTGAGAGTCCGCCTGCCGATGCAGGAGACACGGGTTCGTGCCCCGGTCCGGGAAGATCCCACATGCCGCGGAGCAGCTGGGCCCGTGAGCCATGGCTGCTGAACCTGCGTGTCCGGAGCCTGTGCTACGCGACGGGAGAGGCCACGCAGTGGGAGGTCCGCGTAACGCAATAAAAAAAAAAAAATCAATATTTCTCGCATTTCACTAAGAGGACAGTCCCGCAATTGAAAGTAAACATAAAGATGGCAGTATTTGCACAGGATAATGCCAGCTTTGCTGGTTTCTTTCGAAGGCTTCTAAGAGGGTCTTTGCCATCTATTTTCATTCAAGGAAGTATGTTAGAAGGCTCATAAACATCAGGCATGTTTTCTCTTTAATTTCTTCTAGAATATGAACTCAGGTGATGATCTTAGCCTGCACAGGGAGTTAGTAAGACATCTCTCCCTTCTCGCCCAGTGTCTGCTGTACCACCTTTCAGGGTAGGAAAAGAGAAGAATGGGGTTGGAACGAGCAATGCCTCTGCCCCTCTTGCAACTTATTTTAAAGAAAATCTTTGATGGTAGAAAGGCTTAATGGGAGATATGCAAACAGAAATGAGGTGCTCCTGGCTGCTGGGACTTCAAAAGAAGTAAGTATCGCACCTTTCAGCCCTAGAGTTAAGAAGAGCTCTGCTGGCAAAGAGGAACCCTAGTGGGTAAGCAATCGACTGTGTCTACACCCCGCTTTGATGATTAAAATTTAAATCGTTATATTGAATTAGGATCAATGAAAAGCCTTTATTCTGTAATTAAAGCAGTCTCAGTTCCAATTCTCATTCATTTCTTATCTTTTAATGGGACACAGATGTTAAGTATACTAACTTTTGACATCCGTATGCATGTAAATTTGTGATGCCCAGATGTGGAAATCAGTGTCTAAACAAATTTCCAAAGATAGTGGAAAATACGTGGCTTGAAAACTGATGGGCAAACCCTTCAGTTTGGGTTGAATCTGAAACAAAATAGAAGATCTCACTCTCTAGAGAATATGGTATCATAACAGAAGGTCGATAGTAGTTGAGCCAAATTTTTAGTTTAACCCACAACTTGTAAGACCTATTTGACTATTAAGGCCTTTGAAGAAAAAGAAGCCATTGTCTGGATCACCCCCCGAAGGGCTGGAAATGCCAGAGGGTCTTCCTAGCATCTGGAGTATATTGCTTTGTTCATAGAAACCTATTTTGTGCTTGACCGCTTCCAGGAGATCAGAGCAAATTCATTCCTACAGGGTGAAATGAATTAATTGATATAAGAACTGTTTTTTTTTTAATTAAATAGTACTCCTGTTTTTTTAAAAAATGAATGAAATGAAATTCGCAGCATGCCCTTTGAATTTAAAAAACACACAAATCACTAGCAAACCAATACGCCTGAGAGTTTTTGCACAAGTGAAACATTCCAACACATAACCGAATTAATTCTTTATACATTCAGTAAGACAGCAACTGAAAGAGAAACCCAAGAGTTTAACGAAGAGCTTCCCAAATACAACAACAGTGGTGGGAAAAAATAAAGCAAGTAGAATGAATCAGAGACAGATCAAAAAATGCCTGATGGGATGCACTGCTATTATGTAATTATGAACTTAGGGACTATTTATAAAATGTCTACTGGCCCTGCCAAATGCTGGCTATATTGTCCATGAACTTGTGAAACTTCATAGCATTACGGGGTAAAAGATATGAAATAAATAATCACATAAATTAGTATAAAATTAGTGATTATGAGATGAGCAGTAGGAAAGAAAGTGGCAGGTTGTTATAGAGACGGTGATCCAATTTAAAAAGATGTGGTCCAGAAAGGACCCTCCGGGGAGGTACTGATTAGCAGGATGGTTACATCTCCCAGGTTACACCTGTGGACCACAAATAATTATAAATAACACCCCTTTTCACACTAAAAAGTGTCCTGGTTTGGATGATAAATTATGTGGCTGTCCTCCTTTGAAAGTAAGCTCCGAATAATTAATAGGTGTTAGCCTAACAATAAGAAAGAAACACTAGTGTTCCTGGGGTCTGAATGAGCTTGTTCAGAGCCTGAGGGTGAAGAGAGCTCAGTGAATTTGATAAAATCAGAAAGGACCCACACAGCTGCAAAATAACAGACGGAACGGTTCCAGATGGAGCTGGATGAGTGGGGGCTCGTGGATGTCATATTCCAGACACAGGAGTTCATCTTAAGAACAATGTGAAGTCAAGGAAGAATTTTCAGTAAAGAAGTAACATCCTCCAGTTTTAAGAAACAGTCTCAGGCTGCCCTGTGGCGTGTGGATTAGCAGAGGGCAAACGCTGAACAGAGAAGGCAGTTCGGAGGTTACCATGGCAGCGTCATCTAGAGATGAGAGTGGCATGAACTAGGACAGGGCAGGAAGAGAACAGAGCTGGGGGAACCCTGGTTGTCTTTTAGATGATTGTGTGTTGGGAACAAGGGAGCAGGCAAGGAAAGCAACTGTTAGTTTCGGCAAGATGTTAGGTATCACCTGAGTTTTCAAGAAGTACCTGCTGTGTACCAAGTGGCAACTTGATATACAGCTGCCACTCGGTACACAAGTTGAAAAGATTGTATATTATTAACACATAGATTGTGCAGAAAAGGGTTCACCTCGCAGGCCAGATTACTTATCCTTTAAAAGGCATGTTTACAAAGTTGGCCTTTAACTGGCCTCTGGGAACCTGGATTTTAAGAGGGTTTCCGACACTGCCAGAACTGATACAACGGCTCACTTGGACTAGACTGTTAACATAAACAACATGGTTTATGTTGAACATCTACTTTCCTTATGGGAGTCTGGAATCTTGGTTCATGCCAGGCAGAAGGTGCCCACCTTACCAGCCTCCAGTGAAAACCCTGGGCACTGAGTCTCCAATGAGCCTCCCTGAGCAGTAACACCTCACACGTGTTGTCACAATTTGTTTCTGGAGGGATTAATTGCCTCCTCTGTGACCCCACTGGGAGAGGACTCTTGAATGCTGGTGTCTGGTGGCCCTGGACTCCACCACGCCCCTTTCCCTTTGCCAGTTTCACTCTGTACATTTCACTGTAATACATCACAGCCATGAGTACAACCATACGCTCAGTCCTGTGCATCCTCCTAGGGAATCCTGAAACCTAGGGTGGACCCTTGGCACAATGATCAAATGCCAAAATGCAGACTAAAATACAGTAAGTCCCCTACATACAAGAGCGTGTTCATAAGTCCAATTTGTTTGTAAGTCCAACAATGTTAGCCTCGGTACCCAAGTAACACAATCGGCTATCTACCGCTGCCTTTACGCTTGCTTCTGGACATCCTGGGCTTGAAATAAAGATTCTGTATTACTGTACTCTATATAGTACTGTACAGCAAAGCACACAAAAGCACAACCACTTGCAGAGGTTGCACGCATGTGACAATGTACAACTGACACGCGAACTAACTTATGTGACTGGACATGTGAAAGCACATTTGCATCTTCGAAAGTCCACAACTTGAAGGTTCGTACGTAGGGGACTTACTGTATAACAGCAGATCAAGGAAGGGAGCGTGGATAATGCAGGGTGAATACTTCAGGGATATGACTGCAGGGACCACTTCATCTAATGCCTATCAAAGCTACCTGCTCTCCAAACAGGCGTTCACATGGCTTATGTTCTGGGGCTTTCTTTCCCTTCCTCAGGGAGATGAAGTCATCATACCAAGGAAAGAAATAACCGGTAACAATATATTCTTGTCATTCAGAGTAAATTTCCCAGTGTTCCTGTGCCTTGGCCACTCCACGGAGCTGAAGAGTCAAGTTTAAGTTCTTCAGCTGTGGGCCACACAGAAGTGACAGAAGGGAGAGACTGGGTACTTGCAGACGTCAGAGGAAAATAATGTCAGAGGCTGAGGAAGTGTTTGTTTGTGGATTTTTTTCTTTTCTGACTAAAAGGTGCTTTCTTACCTTGTGGTAAAACAGAATTAGCCATCACCTACCTATTCTGGAAGGAAGCACTGAACACAGAGATGTGAATACTGTGCAGATCTGGCGGACGGTGTGTTGATTATTCACAACCTCTCCGACCGTTTGAAATGATTTACTCTCTAGGATCAAGTATAAAAATACATTCTTCACAGAAAATTTTCTTTAAATACGAAATAACAATTCCAGCAATAAAAGCAAACGAGAGTCCACAAAAACTTTAAGGTAATTATCTTGAGACACCGGGAGGGCTCACGCCAAGGAGCACTTCCAGAACTTCCGATGCCAGCGTCCTCGTCCCCGCGGTGAGCCACAGCCACTCCCTGCCTCCTCAGGAGACCTTCCAACACTAGCAGCCGTGTGGCTGACAGGGTCTTCGTGCTCCAGCCGGGCATCAGGCCTGAGCCTCTGAGATGGGAGAGCCGAGTTCAGTACACTGGTCCACCAGAGACCTCCCAGCCCCTCATAATATCAAATGGAGAAAGCTCTCCCAGAGATCTCCATCTTAACGCTAAGACCAGCTGAATTCAACAACAGGCAAGCTACAGTGATGGATACCCCATGCCAAATAACTAGAAAGACATGAACACAACCCCATCCATTAGCAGAGAGGCTGCCAAAAATCATATTAAGTTCACAAACACCCCAAAACACACCACCAGACGTGCTCCTGCCCACCAGAAAGACAAGATCCAGCCTCATTCAACAGAACACAGGCACTAGTCCCCTCCACCGGGAAGCCTACACAACCCACCGAATCAAGCTTACCCACTGGGGGCAGACACCAAAAACAACGGGAACTATGAACCTGCAGCCTGCAAAAAGGAGACCCCAAACACAGTAAGTTAAGCAAACACAGTAAGTTAAGAAAATGGTAATAGGAACGTACATATCAATAAATGAGAAGAATCAAAGTGAGAATCAAAAAATGAGAAGACAGAGAAATACACAGCAGATGAAGGAGGAAGGTAAAAACCCAGCAGACCAAACAAATGAAGAGGAAATAGGCAGTCTACGTGAAAAACAATTCAGGGTAATGATAGTAAAGATGATCCCAAATCTTAGAAATAGAATAGAGAAAATACAAGAAATATTTAATAAGAACCTAGAAGAACTAAAGAGCAAACAAACAATGATGAACATAATAAATAAAATTAAAAATTCTCTAGAAGGAATCAATAGCAGAATAACTGAAGAATAAGAACGGATAAGTGACCTGGATGATACAATAGTGGAAATAACTACTGCAGAGCAGAATAAATAAAAAAGAATGAAAAGAATTGAGGACAGTCTCAGAGACCTCTGGGACAACATTAAACGCACCAACATTTGAATTATAGGGGTCCCAGAAAAAGAAAGACCTGAGAAAATATTTGAAGAGATTATACTTGAAAACTTCTCAAATATAGGA
The DNA here is from genome assembly GCF_963455315.2 of Globicephala melas. Taxonomy (NCBI): domain Eukaryota; kingdom Metazoa; phylum Chordata; class Mammalia; order Artiodactyla; family Delphinidae; genus Globicephala; species Globicephala melas. The sequence continues at coordinate 27,176,703 of NC_083334.1, read as the reverse complement.
AAGGAAATAGTCCATCAAGTCCAGGATGCACAGAGAGTCTCATACAGGATAAATCCAAGGAGAAACATGCCAAGACACATATTAATCAAGCTATCAAAAATTAACTACAAAGAAAATATATTAAAAGCAGCAAGGGAAAAGCAACAAATAACACACAAGGGAATACCCATAAGATTAACAGTTGATCTTCCAGCAGAAACTCTGCAAGCCAGAAGGGAGTGGTAGGACATATTTAAAGTGATGAAAGGGAAAAACCTACAAACAAGATTACTCTATCCAGCAAGGATCTCATACAGATTCAACAGAGAAATGAAAATCTTTACAGACAAGCAAAAGCTAAGAGAATTCAGCACCACCAAACCAGCTCTACAACAAATGCTAAAGGAACTTCTCTAGGCAGGAAACACAAGAGAAGGAAAAGACCTACAATAACAAACCCAAAACAATTAAGGAAATGGTAATAGGAACATACATATCAATAATTACCTTAAATGTAAATGGATTAAATGTTCCAACCAAAAGACATAGACTGGCTGAATGGATACAAAAACAAGACTCATATATATGCTGTCTACAAGAGACCCACTTAAGACCCAGGGACACATACAGACTGAAAGTGAGGGGACGGAAAAAGATATTCAATGCAAATGGAAATCAAAAGAAAGCTGGAGTAGCAATACTCATATCAGACAAAATAGACTTTAAAATAAAGATTATTCCAAGAGGGCTTCCCTGGTGGCACAGTGGTTGAGAATCTGCCTGCCAATGCAGGGGCCACAGGTTCCAGCCCTGGTCCGGGAAGATCCCACATACCACGAAGCAACTAAGCCCGCGAGCCACAACTACTGAAGCCCACACACCTAGAGTCACAGGCTCCACAACAAGAGAAGCCACCACAACGAGAAGCCGGAGCAGTGCAACGAAGAGTAGCCCATGCTTGACACAACTAAAGCCCACACACAGCAATGAAGACCCAACGCAGCCACAAATAAATAAATAAATTTATTTTTTAAAAAAAGACTATTCCAGGAGACAAAGAAGGACACTACATAATGATCAAGGGATCAATCCAAGAAGAAGATATAACAATTGTAAATATTTATGCACCCAACATAGGAGCACCTCAATATATAAGGCAAATGCTAACAGCCATAAAAGGGAAAATCGACAGTAACACAATAACAGTAGGGACTTTCACCAATAGACAGATCAACCAAAATGAAAATAAATAAGGAAACACAAGCTTTAAATGATACATTACAAAAGATGGACTTAATTGATATTTATAGGACATTCCATCCAAAAACAACAGAATACACTTTCTTCTCAAGTGCTCATGGAACATTCTCCAGGATAGATCATATATTGGGTCACAAATCAAGCCTTGGTAAATTTAAGAAAATTGAAATCGTATCACGTATCTTTTCCAACCACAGCACTATGAGACTAGATATCAGTTACAGGAAGAACTGTGTAAAAAATACAAACACATGGAGCCTAAACAATACACTACTAAATAACCAAGAGATCACTGAAGAAATCAAAAAGGAAATCAAAAAATACCTAGAAACAAATGACAATGAAAAGACGATGACCCAAAACCTATGGGATGCAGCAAAAGCACTTCTAAGAGGGAAGTTTATAGCAATACAATCCTACTTCAAGAAACAAGAAACATCTCAAATAAACAACCTAACCTTACACCTAAAGCAATTAGAGAAAGAAGAATAAAAAAACCCCAAAGTTAGCAGAAGGAAAGAAATCATAAATATCAGGTCAGAAATAAATGAAAAAGAAGAGAAGGAAAGAACAGCAAAGATCAATAAAACTAAAAGCTGGTTCTTTGAGAAGATAAACAAAATTGATAAACCATTAGCCAGACTCATCAAGAAAAAGAGGGAGACAATTAGAAATGAAACAGGAGACGTAACAACTGACACTGCAGAAAGACAAAGGATCATGAGAGATTACTACAAGCAACTATATGCCAATAAAACAGACAACCTGGAAGAAATGGACAAATTCTTAGAAAAGCACAACCTTCTGAAACTGAACCAGGAAGAAATAGAAAACATAAACAGACCAATCAAAAGCACTGAAATTGAAACTGGGATTAAAAATCTTCCAACAAACAAAAGCCCAGGACCAGATGGCTTCACAGGCGAATTCTATCAAACATTTAGAGAAGAGCTAACACCTATCCTTCTCAAACTCTTCCAAAATATAGCAGAGGGAGGAACACTCCCAAATTCATTCTACGAGGCCACCATCACCCTGATACCAAAACCAGACAAAATGTCACAGACAAAGAAAACTACAGGGCAATATCACTGATGAACACAGATGCAAAAATCCTCAACAAAATACTAGCAAACAGAAACCAACAGCACATTAAAAGGATCATACACCATGATCAAGAGGGGTTTATCCCAGATTGGCACGGACATATATACACTACTAAATGTAAAACAGATAGCTAGTGGGAAGCAGTCACATAGCACAGGGAGATGAGCTCGGTGCTTTGTGTCCACCTAGAGGAGTGGGATAGGGAGGGTGGGAGGGAGACGCAAGAAGGAGGGGTTATGGGGATATACATATACGTATAGCTGATTCACTTTGTTATACAGCAGAAACTAACACACCATTATAAAGCAATTATACTCCAATAAGATGTTAAAAAAAAGATAATTATCTTATAGCCTTGACTACCTAATCTCTCCTGGCCACCTTTCTTTTTTCCTCTTTTTTTTTTCTTTTTTCTTTTACATGATCTTGAAAAGGCTGGTCAAATGAATGCTGTCTTTTACTCTATCAGATATGCCAATACTTTATTGGGTTAAATCCTCTATTACTGATAGCCATATCTTTAGGGAAAAACAATATTTACTGCATTTTCATAATTAAGTAGTATTATGAACTGTCCAAGTATTCAAGTGAGAGTGCTAGATATTAGCAGAAAGCAGTAAAAATAGAAATAGTCCCTGTTTTGTAAGATTTTCACATAGGACTACCACTGCTTTGAATAAAAGGTCTTCCTTCTGATTTGAGGTTCCCAAAGCACTCAAAAATATTATCCATGTAATTTCCCAGTAGTTCTATGAAGAAAGAAGAATAGCTCTATATTTTGGGGATTTTGTTTTTGTTTATAAATATGAATACCTAAAGCACTTGAAGGGGAACACAAATGAATATTTTGCCAAAGAAAGCTGAGGGTAGGCTGAGGTCCTCCCATTTCTCCATCCACCTATTCATCCAAGTAATGCATCAGAGGCAAGTGCCAGGTTCTCACCTAGATTTTGGAGATACAGAAAGAATACTTAACCCAACTTACATTACTCTTGATCTAAATAGAGACTGGCCCCTGTGCATTTCTCATTACTACAGCGACCTGATAATTATAATGACAAGATTTCTTGCAATGGGAGAAATAATACCTCTTCATACTCACATAAAAATTCTTCTATTTCCTTAATGTTCATAATCTATGGATGACACAGAAGCTGGCATTAGTTTGTCTTTTTTTTTTTTTTTGGTGTAGGATCTCATCATACTTTTCGCTTTTATGTTTGCTTTAAACAGCTTTATTGAGGTGTACCTTATAAACCATAAATTCAGTCTCCTTAATTTTCATTTCCTTTAGACAGTAAAAATAAATGCTGTTCATAAATTTCAAGTTATCCAGATGTATAAAAAGCAGGAAATAAAACCCCCAAAACTACTTCAATACTATTCTTAGTTTTTAATATATCATTCTGTATTCTTCTTCTCAGCACAGAGATACATGGTTTTTTGAATATTATTTCAAATAATCTGTATATACAGAGAAGTCACTTGTCATTAGTGGACAAACTGTTTGTGTTAGTGTACAAACTCTGTAAATAGTTCCCAGAAGAAGAAACATAAATCCACCACAAATCCGATTCTACTGTTCTATAACTTTCCATGTCAGCATATAGTGACTACATTGCACTGCTTCCATAAATTATTTAACTTTATTTGGTGAGTATTTAGGTAATGTCCAATTTTTCATCATGTAAAGAATCATAAAATAAATATTCTTATACATAGAATTTTCTTCTGCATAGGGAGAACTAGTCCTGTGACAAACTTCATTAGTTCCATGACAGAATGGTCAGGTGGTTTGCTTAAAATATACCTACATCACTTAAACATCTAGGGCTAAGAAGAAAAAGAGAGAAAACAATGAGAAAGAGAGAGAAGAAAGGAGAAATGGAGGAGGGAGAACACGAAGAAAGAAAGGGAGGAGGAGAAGGAAAAAGAGGGAAGGAAAAGAAATTCCTAAACCAGATATATATTTATTCCTTTAGCCATATGAAAGTTGAAAGCTGAGATCAACTTTGTTTAAGTTCTACAGTGGATTATTCCAATCTAATGCAAAACTTCTATAAAACTAGAAAAATGCCTCTTTGGACAGTTACAATTCAATTTCTTTCCCCTTCCCTTAAGTACTTCCCATCAGAGCCACAAAATTGTCACGAGGTGGTTTGAGGTGAGAATAGCATCCTTGTCTGAAAGACCCTATGGTAATGAAAAGGGGGGGGGCATGTCTCCCTTGAATCACAGGTGCTCTTCATTTTCAGTAATTAAAGTCAGGCACTCAAACCCATGCATTTCATTGGTGCTTTTCATATTATGCAAAGACTACACTGTAGAGGTCTTTAATTTGGTGAGTACTATTTGCAATGTGACAGAAAAGATTCCTAATTTACATAAAGCATTGCTGAGAATGATCTATATGATGGTGTGATATAAAAAGCTAAATGCAAGTCATTCCTCACTGAAGATGATCTGAAATAGTTCTGTGTCAAGGGAGTCATTAGATTACAGAGGATAAAAAGCAGGAATAGGTATTCGATATTTATTATATTTGTATAATCACCTTAAGTGTCCTGTTGGAGCTAACTAGTATACAAAGAATAGTAGTTTGCTCAAGAAAAACAAAACAACACAAAACTTTTTTTTAAAGAACAAAATATATAAATGTTATCAAATAGATCTCATTGACATCCATCTTATTACAAGGAGAAGCTCTACAATTCTTGCTTTTTACGAATGTAAATAAATGCTTCAAGAATTACTAAAGAATTATCTGTACCATGAGGTAACTCTGGTAGCCAAAGGCTGCAAGAGGACACAGTTTACCAATTTCTGTGGAATCTATCTCCCATGTGGTAGGCCAAATAACGCAGCCTCTCTACTCCTCAAGATGTCCTCATACTAATCCTCAGAACCAGGGAATATGTTACCTTTCATGGCAAAAGGGACTTTGCAGATGTGACCGTGCAGTAGAAGGAAGATCTTGCATTATCTGAGTGGATGCAATGCAATCAAAACGGTCCTTAAAGAGGAAGATGGAGATATATCAATAACTTTGAGAAGAAGGGTCAGAAAGATGAAACTTTGCTGACTGAAGATGGAGGAAGGGGCCACTTAGGAAGGTTTGTGGGCAACCTCTAGAAGCTGGAAAGTTCAATGAAACAGATTCTCCCTGGAGAACCTCCAGAAAGAAAATATAGCCCTTCTGATTCCATGAATTGAGCCTAGTAAGACCCATATTAGAATTCCCACCTTCAGAATGGTAAACTAATAAACCTGTATTTTTTTAAGCCACTAAGATTGTGGTAGTTTGTTACAGCAGCAGTAAGACACTAATACATATCATTTCTCCATCATTAAGTTTGAGAACTGAAACCATGACATACTCCAGTTCCTATGGTAATGAACACTGGAACCAGGCAAAAGGAAATGCTTTTTTTGTTTTTGTTTCTGGAAAATAAGATTGTAAACTATGTAAAATACGTGACTCAATAGCAAGACTTGTTCACCAATACTCACACCCTGATCTCACTGTGCCCTCCAGACCAGTTTATACACCCAAAACTGCCCAATCCTGACCAGTTCCTCACCTTGCAAGACCTACCTCAAACTCACCCACCTAACTAGGTCTTCTATCTTACAAATATTCTCCATCATCTTCCTCCTCTTGCAAGGCTACTCCCCAAGTAGGTATTCTTCTTTACTACAGTAAGTCTACAAAACTTATTTTGCTTAATCAACAGATTTTCCTATTTTGGAGAAGGATACACACAGATGGGGTATTTCTTTCATGGGTATACCTGGAAATATCTTTATATGGCTGTAAAGGCAAAGACACGTGGATCTAGAGTACACTTTAGACTCCTACTAAGCTGAGAGGGGAAATTTAACAATGGAATTCCAGAGATGAAAATGTACATTGATTAAATATCACATTTTTTCATTTGTGTGTTGCTGTATTTTTTTAATTATACACTCAAATTCTGGATGTATTTGTTTCTCATATTGGGACAAGACCATTTCCAAAGAATAATTTGGTTGGCCTGTGTTGGATAGAACGGATCTGGAGTTGAGGAATGATGAGAAGAAGACTCCCGTGAATCTACCTGGGGGAGCATCTGAGATGGCTTTTTCCTCCCCTTCATAACCTTGTATTTTACAACATTAAGGTTGAATGAACCTCAACAGAACGAGGTCCAGTTTCATCAAAAATGTCTTTATCAAGACGGTTCCAACTATGCCTAAGGCATATGACATGCTTAATGCCACTCTCCCAGCTTTAATTCCCTCCAGTCTGTGCCTGGTTGCCAGCGACAGATGAGAGGACAGAGACTGAATCCATATAAGCTCCAACTTCTCACAAAGCAAAAAGACTCATCAAATGTCTTAAAGCAGTTGGACATTGTGGCTAAAAGCAATTGTGTTTCTGCATATGGAATTTAGTTTTTGTTCTTGTGCTGTTTTTTTTTTTTAACTCTCTCATAACAATAAGGAGAGGAGATTAATGCATTAGTTTAACCAGTTCAGATGACAACGAAGAAGACTTATCATCCATTACATCCAAGTTACCTGTCAGTTGGAACTTGATTTTCCCTAGAAAACATGACCATTTAATCAATAAGGAGGAACTAACGAGATATTTGAAAATGGAATACATGCATCAGTACATTTAGAGAGACTTTGCTAAGATTAACAATGTGCCAGAGTGTTATCAATGAACAGGAAAAATATTTCTTTTGCGTGTTTACTTAACAAAAAGAGCACTTTTGCTTTTTTTTTTTTCTTTAAAGGTTTTATATATTTCACTTTGATCCTATCCCTTTAAGATTCTGATTCTCAGAATTCTTCTCTTTGGAATTATTTTTTCCTTATATCGTACCCAACACTAAGAGAGTTCTCTTAAAAGGATCTTATGTAAAATGAGCATTGCCATCATTGATGATAACGCTAGCCACAACAATAGTAATATTGGCAATAACTACAATTATGGAGGATTTACTATGTATGGTGAGTTTTTCAAACCTACTTTAAGTTAATGCTCTTAATAGGTAGGTATAACAACTAAGTACCTTCCTTTAACAGGCAATGATGATTATAACTGTATCTAGACAGCCACATACATATTCTTTCTCATTTCCTTTAACTTCTCATTGTTTCTATATATCGCCCTAAAAGACTGATTTTTTTCTTATCAGTCAGAACATTAACTTGTAGAATTACATTACGGAGGTGAACCGTGCTTGCAAAATCCTTTCTATACCACAAAGTAGTTTTCAGGCTTGGTAATATATATATTTCATCTTGTAAAGGAAGAAAGGGCAACTCATTTAGCAAGTCATAATATTCCTTTCTGTTTATTATAAAATAGGCAGGGGAAGAACATGGGGGTTTTTGCAGGTTAAACAGTGGGCATCAGATTCTCCTAATTACAGTCATGGTATGGTATCCACAGTGCAAATCTTGACCCAGTTCTTTTCTACTCAAAATGTGGGTCAAGAACCTACAGCATCTGCATCACCTCCAACATCTTAGAAATGCAGAGCTCTAGGCCTTACCCCGTTTTAACAAGATGCCCAGGTGATTTGCATGCACATTAAAATTTGATAGCAAAGCCCTAGTTGTTTTCTCTTACAGCTTGAAAAAGCCATAAGTAACAGGAATCAAAAAAAAAAAAAAAAAAAAAAGGCAGGGCCACTCAATCCTAGCTATTAGACACCATGGCAGAACATGACCTACAAAGTCAGAATCTCCATGATGGACCCCGAGTTTCTGTATTTGTAAAGAAAATTCCACACAGGTGATTCTGATGCGTCGTTACTGTTGAAAACCACAGGTAAAAGTTTAAAGAATCTTATTTCCACCCAGTTAAGAAATAATCACACACACACACACACACACACACACACTCCAAATGTTCCTCTGTCTACTTATCAACTCTGAAGTTCATGAAAAAAAAACATAAAAAGCAACCAAAATAAACTATGAATGGATTCAGTGAGAGGAACCACACTAGTCACCCCAAGAGATGCTGACATCTATTTTTAAAAGTGTGTTATTCCGTAGAGAATGGACTTGAGGACACGGGGAGGGGGAAGGGGAAGCTGGGCCGAAGTGAGAGAGTGGCATGGACATATATACACTACCAAATGTAAAATGGATGGCTAGTGGGAAGCAGCTGTATAGCACAGGGAGATCAGCTCGGTGCTTTGTGACCACCTAGAGGGGTGGGATGGGGAGGGTGGGAGGGAGACACAAGAGGGAGGGGATATGGGGATTTATGTATACATATAGCTGATTCACTTTGTTATACAGCAGCAACTAACACAACAATGTAAAGCAATTATACTCCAATAAAGATGTTAAAAAAGAAAAGCGTCTTACTCATTTTTACTCAGCTGGGAAACCTGAGGTTTTCAACATAAGAGTGTGTTTTCACTTCTAAATGTTGACTCTCTTAGCAATGCCCAAGTTTTACCACCAAAGATAATTTATTCAAACACATTCTGGAACAAATCAGTCACTCTCAATTCATAAAATCAGACAAACAAACAAAAGAGAACAGCCACTGCAGAAAATAACAGGTTAGAATCTTGATAGCATGGGCTAATTTTCACGTATCTTTGTATCTACAGCACTGAGCATGGGGATTACACATAGGAAGAATGTCTGTGTTTAACTGAATTCACTGAAAGCATGCATACAGATTGGTATGAGTACTAACTCCCACCGAAACACTAAAGTCACGCCATGCACTTGCCAGGGACCTATTTGATCTTACAACCCTTTTATTTGGGCTACTCTTCCAAGGCTGTAGGACATTGATTTAAACCTTTGAGGCTGTGCAAACGAGGAAACACCTGCTCAAAGTACGGCGGACAGAAGATTCAGTGCTCAGCATCTTAGGGAAAAGGAGACAATTTAAAGAGTTGTCAATTAGTTTCCATTTCCAAATCTTCCTTCCCTCTTAAGAGAAAGCTGATTCCTGAACAGGACTTAAGAATTTCCTTGTCAGTATTATTCCTTACTCACTCTTGGCCCTTTCCTCATACTTTTGTGTGCTACTCTTTTGGAAATCTGGTATTCTTTCTCTTCCCAACTACTTATCCCTTCACAGCCTGCTTTCAGAAAAGAACTCAGGTAGCATTCATTTACACACTATTATATTCCCAAATACATAGAACACCCCTTCAAAAATTATTTTTAGTGTTAGTCATAATGAAAATAATAGCTGACTTCTATTGCATACTGACTAGGTCCCAGTCACCCTCTCTAAATATATGTACTCAGAAAATCTACTGAGATGGATAATCTAATGATCACTGCATCATCCTCATCCTGCCCACGAACACACTAAAGATCAGAGATGCTGAGGAAGTTATCCAGACTTGCACAGCCACCATGTGGCCTAACTAGAGAATCAGCTCCAGGGTCCTCACACTGCATCTCAATTCCGCTTTTCTCTCTACTGTTTTTTATTTACTGAAATTATTTACTTAATATTGAAGAACTTAGCCGCATTAGCAAATAGAAGCTCTTTTTTTAAAAAATAAATTTATTTATTTATTTTTGGCTGCATTGGGTCTTCGTTATTGGGTCTTAGTTGCTGCGTGCGGGGTTTCTCTAGTTGTGGCGAGCAGGGGCTACTCTTTGTTGCTGCGCGTGGGTTTCTCATTGCGGTGGCTTCTCTTGTTGCAGAGCACGGGCTCTAGGCGTGCGGGCTTCCGTAGTTGTGGCGTGCGGGCTCAGTAGTTGTGGCTCACGGGCTCTAGAGCACAGGCTCAATTGTTGTGGTGCACGGGCTTACTTGCTCCACGGCATGTGGGATCTTCCCGGACTAGGGCTTGAACCCGTGTCCCCTGCAATGGCAGGCGGATTCTCAACCACTGTGCCACTACCCAAGTCCCAAATACAAGCATTTTGAGCAGGCAAAGAAGGCAATTTCAGAGAAGGGGCATATCTCTGAAAACTGCTCAGGCCCGAGGTTCTCATACATCATTCTGCATCCTTCTCCCCCGCTATGGGGGAGGGGCGGGTTCTTTCTTGCTATCGTTTTGCAAATTACAATAATCACATTTTACAAGTGACTTCTCACTGTCAGTGTGACTCCCCCTCATCATCTCCTTCAGAAGAGTCTCAGTTTTAAAGGGGGGAAAAAAAAAGTAAGCCCTGCCCGTATCATTTTCTACCAGAACTTTCAAAAATAAAAAAAGAAACTCAACTTGTCCCTTCTCCACAGTCACAGATTTAGCCACTTCTTATGTTTAAATTTCACGTGGAAAGTCTCCCGCGTGTCACTTTTGATAACAAACAACCCAGGATACTCTTCAATGCCATTTCTTCAATTGTATTTTCTTTACTGCTCAAACACGATAAACGAGGGGAATCCAAAGAATTTTTCATACGTCACAGATTCGATGCAGCCAGAGTTTGGTTAAAAATACAGCGAGAGCTCTTAAAAAATTATAACCTAGATGATTTTTTTCCCTCCTCAGGCTTTTTGTCGATTTCCCTTTCACAGCACTGTCTCCTTTTACAAAAAAAAAAAAAAAATTAACAGAAGAAATCACTCAATCTTACAGTTAAAATACAATGAGGAACTATGGTTAGAAAGGCAAGCAATTAATTTACTGGCTCTCAGAGCTGAGTGATTTCCCTATTTAAATCGTGTGTGTGTGTGTGTGTGTGTGTGTGTGTGTGTGTGTGTGTGTGTGTGTCTAAAGAAAGATATACCCAATTTCTGCTTTTAGCTAACGATTGTAATAATTTCTATTGGAAAGTCCATCTTTAAATTCGAACACATGATGCTCTTAGAGAGTTTGGGTTAAATGGCTTGAAAATCAGTGATAGCTAACTTTCTTCTTCTTTTTCCACTTAGAAATTTTTGCTAAAAAAGGAAAAACTAGCGAGAAAGAAGTTAAAAAAGTCATATTAGGCCTGAATGTTGACATTTCAAATACAGAATAATCCCTTTTATAACTCTGAGTACATACACCAATTGTTCTATGCTACCAGACATGCCTGAGAACTAAATTAATAAAATAAACCAATTATAGACATCATTGAATCATGGTTAGAAGGGGAAACTGAGGCCATCTACTACAACCAAATACAAAATTGTTGCTTGCATATGGTTAGAGATGTCAGAAATTCTTGTGAAACATGAGAAAAATTTTCATCTAGAAAGAAGACCATCCCTTTGTATTTAATTCAACAAAATCCCAATCCCAGCAACTTTTTTGTCAATATTGACACACTGAATTTAAATTTGTATGGAAAGGCAAAGGCACTAAATAGTCAACAATTCTGAAAAAGAACAAAGCTGGAGGACACACCCAACCCAGTTTCAAGACTTACTATAAAAGGACAGTAATCAAGAGAATGCAGTATTGGTAAAAGGGTAAGATAAGACCAATGGAACACGAAAGCTGAAAAGGGTACCTACTGTTGTTGTCTTTGTTGAGAACAGGAAGACAAAAGGATGTGAGCACAAAGCAACTAGGGTGACCCTGTCTAATAGAGTAACCGTCCCCACCGGGAAGTGGCATGTAGGTTTCAGGCGGTGCGGAGCTACAAGAGTTTGTGTGCAGAATGACAGCTTGAGCAAATCAAAAGAAATTCACAACCAGGGAAGATCGATACCTTATCACTTGCATTGTTTAAAAGTGGACTGGACAAAGAACTAGAGGCTCAAGTGTCAGGAGCAATTCCCTAGGCTGGCAGGCAGGGAAGGTGTGGATGAGACTGCACAGACCTTTCCCATCTTAATTTCTATGATTCCACAGCACTGGCAAACCCAATTTCACTAGGGAAACTGTGTGCTGAGCCGTGGCTGCTACCCAAGGTCTCCTCTGATCTTACACCGGCGTTCTCAGGAGACCGCTTGGGGCGCATCTTCAACACATGGCTCTTTTCACCATGTCAGCTTCAGTGCCTCTCCCAAAGGGCTCCCATGTAATTTACCATTCTTTCCCACAGGTTCCAAAGATAAGCCCCGTGCCTTCTGGGGCCTCTAGACTGGTCTAGCTGCTGCCAAACTATAAACCCCACAGACCTAAAAAAAAGTAAACTCCAGTCAGACCAAACTCCAGGGCTACATTTATGGTAGGTAGAGAAAAACCTTCCTTTGGGGGCGCAAATATCTCCAAGCACCTGTCGAGTTAAAAAATCGGAAAGAAATAAAGTGTCACTTTTACCTGATAATTAATTGCATGATCTGTAAATGTGGGTCAATGGCTCACCTCTTTCTTCCCCTTGTCCCAGTTTGGGTTTGTGCAACTGCTACCATCTGTAACTTTGATGAAGAGCCCTCCATTTCATGAGGCAGTCCCAAAGCACTTAAGGAACAAGCAGACTTGTTGGAAAGCAAAATTCCACCAAATAAATGGGCACTGACAACAGAAGGGGCTTTTAGAGAGTGGATTCTGCCACCATGGACTTGAAAAATACAAAATGCTTCCAAGCTAACTAAATGGCGAGGAAGGAGAGAGACTGGGACACAAGCAAGGCGTGTCTGAATGTACAGGTGCAGATGCCTCTACGCTGACGGTATACCCATGTGTCAAATCAAGTATTCACTGAATCCCTATTCTATGTGCCCAGCCTATTCTAAACACTGTGGGAAATAGAGCTAATTTATAAACACACCCATAATTTTCTAAGACAACATTTTTCTTGTTGTTGGGTGCTTTTGCTGTCATGCACACACGTATATTTGATGGACTTAGCTTTATGAAAAAATCAGGACATTTGGGATTGACATGTATACACTGCTATATTTAAAACAGATAACCAACAAGGAGCTACTGTAAAAAATTAAAAAACAAAAAAAATTAAGAATATTTCAAGTACAAAACAAGGTCATAACTCAGAAGCTAAGCTTTAGTCTATAATTTATTTTAAATCCCACCTGTTCAGCCTCAGTTTCTACTTCTCCCTACAATCAGCCACAGGCTACACTCTTCCATGCCGCCAATGTTTTTGCCCACACCATCCCCCTTCCTGAGATGTCCTTTACCTACTTATTTATCCTTTAGTTCCTATGGAAAGATCTTTTCTCCCGGAAACCTCTCAGGTAACATACGTCAGTTCTCCCTCTATGAACTCAAAGGAATGGGTATAAAATTATCTAATTCTAATAGCACTTCTCAACCTGCCCTATAATTTTCATCCCCTCTATACGACTGCAGGCTCTTCAAAGGCAATATCTAATTACTATAATATGTATACAGATTTTCCCCACCCTTAACTAGGACATTTAACTGGAACACTTGTTTGTGACAGGCGTTGCAGGAAATGGTGCAGATTAGTGAAAGCAACACTAGTCCTAAGTTAAAAGGCATGGGGGTCCCAGCCTGGGCTCTGGTTCTCCGGGGGGTGAACTGCTGGTCAGGTCACTGTGATGAAGGTCCTTGTCCAGAAAATCATTATGATAATAAACTGCCCTCTTACTGAATTGCTTAAATCTGATCATTGATATGAAAGTGTTCTTTAAATTATAACGGGCTATCAAACCACCACGAAATGCATGTTCTTCTCCGGTACTTCCCAATGGGGAATATTTTAAGCGAGGTTCCATCCAAATCTGAACTGACTGGGCCTGTGCAGTCTTATGGCACGAAATTCCTGGCACGTTCAGTCAAAAGGAGATGATGTAAGTATTAACAAAATGTCTATAATATCTATAAACTAAGAGAATGGCTATGATCAAGGATATAAAAGTGAGACACAAACTTTCACAGAAGCTTCACAGTCACAGTCATAGCACAGGGGCACAGACAACCTCCCCAGTATACTGGGCTCTGTAAACAAGCAATGTTTAAGCTGGCGGGTGTGAATGTCCTTTCTGAGATGTGACAGTAGGAACCAAGTCCAGTCACCATCACTATAAATCTACAAAGCAAAAAACTCCTTTGCAATTCTTATTCATCTTTTAGAATTATTACCAATAAAATATCAAAGCTCAGTCTCAAGACAACACAAAAGATAAAGTACTTTAGCCAGTAAACTCTAAGTTGAATAAAAAACTGTATATTTTTAAGTAAATAATAGATCCCGCAAAATCTCAAATCAACAAAAGGAAACGTTACTTTTTCAAAATCAAAAAACAAAAAGGGGCATCTCTGTTCATAATTGTGTAAGCTAAGGACCCCGAACAAGTTCTGTCTTCTCTTAGAAGAAGTGACTTGAGGCAATTCTGGAAGTCTCGCCAATGTTCTTTTCTCTTCTCTTTAAGGACATCACAGACGTGTAAAGGAGAATAAGAAATACAGCTGTCTGGCCTGAGTTACATATCAAAAAATGCCATCAACTTCCTGTAGGGGAAAACACAGAACCTTAAATTCGAAGCTTCTAGATGCCTTTTAATTCACCTTGACAGATTTTATCTTAGCCTCTGCAGAGCTGTGAAGAACTCCTCAAGGTTATTTGAGATTGCTTTATGTTGGGCGTATGGTGTCAAGATTTGCAGGAACTTGTTACTTAAAAATGTATTTGCAGGGGCTTCCCTGGTGGCGCAGTGGTTGAGAGTCCGCCTGCTGATGCAGGGGACACGGGTTCGTGCCCCGGTCCGGGAAGATCCCACATGCCGCGGGGCGGCTGGGCCCGTGAGCCATGGCCGTTGAGCCTGTGCGTCTGGAGCCTGTGCTCCGCAACGGGAGAGGCCACAACAGTGAGAGGTCCGCGTACCAAAAAAAAAAAAAAAAAGTATTTGTACTGAAATAATCCATAATTACAAAGTTCTATGAAAATCCCAAAGGCAAATGAATCCCTTCAAAGCGCTACAACATTCATTTTTGATATCACATCCAACCTTCAAACAGGTGGTCCTGCAGGTGTGGCTGAACGACATCCACTCACCTTTTAAGTTAATGAAGATTTAATATGAAATGAAAACTCCGGCACAAAACAAAAGCAGCAGAAATCTGTGACAAGAAAGCATGAAAAGGAATCAACGATTCTGTCAAATCAAGCCCAGGCGAGTGTGCAAAGCACAGGGTGACTATATGCTTTGTGATAAGGCTTTAGGCTAAAATCAAAGGAGCAAAACTTCAATATTTCTTGTTATCGTAGTGGCTTGGCAGGGCTAAAAATTTAATAAGCGCTATCTAAACGCATGGCACTGCTCCAGACTGGAGGAAAAAAAAGATGCCTGAGATTAAGCATTCTAATGACTACTTACTGAAACTTAAAAGAATATAGATCATCATCTCTGGAATTAAATTACTCACTCTAAGTAATAATAGTTAAAAAACATCCAAATGGCCCAGAGCTGAGTCTGGTGGAAGATAGGGTAGCAGAGCTGGTGATTAGGTGAGGATCTCACTAAAGGCGAAACACTGAGTGAGGGGCTTGTGTGGGACAAATAGCTGGGAGGCATCTGTTAACAGAGCTGGCACAGCTGGCCCGGCTCCTAAGTCTGCAGTTATAAGTCACCTAGGATTCGGGGCCCTGCAACAGGCAGAGGTAAAAAGAACAAGATAAATTATTTGGACTCTAAAGGCAAAATTTAAGTGTCATTTGCTCCGTAAAATCTTTCAGGATCACCCCAGTCAACCCACACAGATCTCATTCTAATTCCTAGAAGTTTTCTCTTCCACTCCTTTGGAACATTCAGGAAGCTGATTTTTAATGCTGATTATCATACTAACTTGAATACCTATAAGGTACTCTATTTAACTCGATCAATAATTTCTCTGGCAGAATTTTTTTTCATGTACACACAGCTCTTTGTGTCTGTCCACAGAGTTTAACACAATACCTTCCTCTACTCATTATCCAGTGAACATGTTTTGGTTGATTAGAAGGTAAGGTCTAGAGCAAGGGGATGGCATACATAATGTTAGACAAATCGATAATCTTTAGGACTTTTTTATTTCTCTTGAAAATGGTCATGAAAACTGCTATAGGTTTAAGAACTTTGACACAAATATATACGTACTATCAGTTTCCACACAACAAACACAGATGCACTGACATATTGCTGTAACTGTCAGTGTACATCACTCCTAATTGCATAAGGTCCCAAATCTTCCTTCCTCATCTAATTTGTAATTTTACAGTAAACTTTTTGCTTTCTCTGCTTTATGAGCTCAAGTTCAAATAAGCCTCCCTTTCAACTTTCTAATCTAGAAGCCAGATTCTTACAAGCATGAAATTATAATTAAAAAGTATAATCAACATTAATAAAAAATCATACCCAAGGAATCCTTCAGTGGTATTCCTCCCGAAAAGCTTTCAACATTCCCCTAAATAAAAGATCACGCCTTAGAAAGCAACATCATTCTTTCAGACAGGATGGAATGTTTGTGTGCCCCATATTATACTTTTTAACTTTTTTTTTTTTTTTTTTTTTTTTTTGCGGTACGCGGGCCTCTCACCGCTGTGGCCTCTCCCGTTGCGGAGCACAGGCTCCAGACGCGCAGGCTCAGCGGCCATGGCTCACGGGCCCAGCCGCTCCGCGGCATGTGGGATCTTCCCGGACCGGGGCACGAACCCACGTCCCCTGCATCGGCAGGCGGACTCTCAACCACTGCGCCACCAGGGAAGCCCCCATATTATAATATATGCAAATATATTCAGACATATTTATGTGTGTGTGTATATATAAATTTAGACAAGTATACAACATGTCAAAGTGTACATTGTTCAGGCTACTAGAAGAGGAAGCCTTAACCTTATGAAGCCCCGATATGCCCTGCGTCTCTCCTCACAGAGCCTTTGTGTAAAGGTGAGACGCAGTGTTTTTTTCTCCTCACTAAGTCGCTGGCTTCCCTAACTTGGGATCTCAGATGGGGATTCTAAGGCAACAGAGAGTCCAGGGACACTCAGATGGCCGGGGATGCAGAAGATAGATAGGATTGCAGCCATGCAATCGGAGGTGGGTCTGGCAGACAGACGTTAGGGCAGGATGCCCCCCAGGAAGTCAGGAAAACCCACTGGGGGCAATGGTGGGAAAGGGTCAGGCAGACAGAAGTGCCGAGTACAAAGAATACGAAGAGAAGGAAAGGAACAGAACAGATAACATCAGATCCAGAGATGGTGGAATCCACCAGGCTTAGTGACGGACGGTGTGAAGAGAAAGGATAATGAGGTTAAGATGCCCATCCTGGGGGCCTAAGGAATTGGTGTGACGCCATTTACACAAAGCGTAAAAGAGGAAGGTGGATTGTTTCATGGGGTTGGTGGGAGATAAGCTGAAATGGAGCTAAACGAACTGGGCAGTGTCACTCTCAATGGGAAGGACACTGGAGAGGCAGTCAAGCACCCTCACCGAGCGGCTGGGTGACCTTGGCAGGCACGTAAACCACCACAGGCTTCGGTTATCTCCTGTCAAATGAGCAGGCTGAATTAGATGACTTCTATTCTTTCCTCTGCTCGAGAGACTACAGCTCAAATGTTATCACTCCCATTTCCACAATCAGCAATATAGGAAGTCAAAAGAAACATCTATTCTCCTTGACATGGAAGGGAGCTCTAAAATGAGAGCTCTAAAATAGAGGAATGCCTTCTATCCCTTTTTCCAGGGCTTTCCCCCAAATCCAAAGAGCAGCTCCACACCTGCAACCTGACACCATCAGGGGCTTGGCCCTTTGCTCTTTAGCGATGCCGGTGAGGCACAATGATGGGAAGGCGATTTGACTGGGACCGCGGTCGGAAGCCCCCAGCCCAGAGCTACAATTCCAGGCTACACCTGAGCCATTCCTCAGCCTTCCTTCCACAGGGCTCTACCATCCTCAGTACCTTGAAAAGCCAGGTGTGGAACAGAAATACCCAGACTGCTCAGCGCTCTCTATCACTCGCACTAGCCAATGTAGAAGAATGAGTTCAAAAACTTAGGGACTTAGCAACAGACTTGTGGTTGCCAAGAGGCAGGGGAGATGGGGGCGGGATGGATGGGGAGTCTGGGATTAGCAGACGCAAACTATTATACAGAGAATGGATAAACAAGGAGGTCCTACTGTAGAGCACAGGGAACTATATTCGATATCCTGTGATGAACCACAGTGGGAAAGAATATGAAAAAGAATGTGTGTGTGTGTGTGTGTGTGTGTGTGTAACTGACTCACTTTGCTGTACAGCAGAAATTAACACAACACTGTAAATCAACTATACTTCAGTAAAATAAAATAAATAAATAAAGTGAGAAAAACTTAGGGACTAATGGTATAAGCACCGTGTCCTGGGTGGTCACAGGGCTTTCCAGAGCACTGGGAACCAGAAACCACGCCGGGATCAGGCAGGTGCAGCCCAAAACAGGGGCTGGGAACTGAGGTTGGGGGAGGATGCTCCCCACTTTTAGCAGGAGACTTTGAATGTGCACCCTTACAGGGTAGGACAGGGTTTGGATATGGGGCAAACTGGAGGGGACGAACCTTTCGACACTATCTGGGGCTTGGAGTTCAAGGGTACGAGCAGGAGTCAGCCTCAGACAGCCTGGGTCATGGGGTCGGCAGGCCAGGGAACCTGAGACAAAGAGCACACCCGGGGCCTGCCGAGTGATTCTGAAGTACAGGAGCCTCTGCTTCCAATGGGATGTTTCCCATCCTTTTCAGCCTGACATGAAATGCAAAGCTTGCCTTGCTCTTCAGAACTATGCCAAAAATAGCACTACCATACGACCCAGCAATCCCAGTACTGGGCATATACCCTGAGACAACCAGAATTCAAAGAGTCTTGTACCACAATGTGCATTACAGCTCTATTTACAATAGCCAGGACATGGAAGCAAACTAAGTGTCCACTGACAGAGGAATGGATGAAGAAGATGTGGCACACATATACAATGGAATATTACTCAGCCATAAAAAGAAACGAAATTGAGTTATTTGTAGTGAGGTGGATGGACCTAGAGTCTG
The DNA here is from genome assembly GCF_963455315.2 of Globicephala melas. NCBI lineage: Eukaryota > Metazoa > Chordata > Mammalia > Artiodactyla > Delphinidae > Globicephala > Globicephala melas. The sequence continues at coordinate 27,157,513 of NC_083334.1, read as the reverse complement.
TCATACAGAGTGAAGTAAGTCAGAAAGAGAAAAACAAATAACACATGTTAACACATATATATGGAATCTAAAAAAAAAAAAATGTCATGAAGAACCTAGGGGTAAGGCAGGAATAAAGACACAGACCTACTAGAGAATGGACTTGAGTACATGGGGAGGGGGAAGGGTAAGCTGGGACAAAGTGAGAGAGTGGCATGGACTTATATACACTACCAGATGCAAAATAGATAGCTAGTGGGAAGCAGCCGCATAGCACAGGGAGGTCAGCTCGGTGCTTTGTGTCCACCTAGAGGGGTGGGATAGGGAGGGTGGGAGCGAGACACAAGAGGGAGGAGCTATGGAGATATATGTATATGTATAGCTGATTGTTATAAAGCAGAAACTAACACACCATTGTAAAGCAATTATACTTCAATAAAGACGTTAAAAAAAAAAAAGAACTGTGCCAGTTTCCTCAAATACTTTTGCTCTGCCTGGAACCCATGCAAGAGGCTGGATGCTTCAGGGAAATACTACAAGAGACCTGGATGGTTGAGACCAAGTGAAAAGTGAGTCACGAGGTAAAATTCCCTGTTTGGGCAGAAAACGGCATTCATACAGGTCATTCTATCTGTATTTAAGGAGGTGTATTTAAGGACCACGTGTGCACGCCCTTGTGGAGAGGGCTGTCACAAGACATCACAGGCGAGGAGACAGGGGACAGGATTAGGAAGGCAGCCTGTTTAACCTCACAGTAAAGTTTTTAAAAAACACTAGAAGTTTGGCGGTAGAGATAAACAGGAGGTGAGTGAGGAGACAGCAGCTGCCGGAAGTGATTCGTAATCACCTCATCACTACACACCAAGTATTACACAAGGAGTTCTGCGGAGGATGGCACAGAGGCAGCAAGAGCCCTGATGACAGTGGAGTGTTTGCAATATGGTAAGAAAATAAAGGATGCACCGCATAAAAAGGAAAACACAAATATATGTAATAGAAACGGACGACTTCTCTCACAGGAAAACTGTAAGCTCAGAGCAAATGGATGGGCTCAGAAGAAGAGCACATTTTAAAAAAGGCCAGATGTGACCCTTTTGCTAAATCCTTCAGAAAAGTGACCCGCTGTGTCTCAGAGATCACAGATATGGAATGTCTCCCCCATGGCTCACCTGGAGACTCTGCTAGTAAATATCACCACCTTTCTATGTAAACACAGATAAACCAGAGGAATAAGGGCAGATGAATCAAAGGCACTCCAGCTGTCCCTGTGGTCCCACAGAGGTTTATTAATGTGTTTTGAGGCTGCCCAGCAGGAGGCTGGGGTCAGCAGCCAGGAAGGTGACATGGGGAGCTTTCCCATTGTGCTGCAATTACAGCAACACTCTGCTTTAATAACCCCAAAGCCAGGAGCCACAGAGGCACACCACTCGCTCTCTGCCCTCGTGCTCCCGCTGTGCTCTGCAGGAAGCTGTTCCCAGAAGATTTCAAATGCAAATAGGACACCTGTGCTCCCCAGCACAGGACAATAGTCACTCCACACCTGAGTCAGGGCAAAGTTCTAGCAGAAAGCATCTCCCTAACAAACCTAAAAGGACTCCTGTGCCCCAGATAAGGATGGTAGTATTGTGATCAAGGTTTGCAGTGATCCGTGTGGCCGAACAAAACATATGTGCTGGACAACAAAGCTCCAGGCAGCATGTGATCTGAGAAGAAGACAAATGATACAGCGTGTCATGCTTTTACGGAAGAGCCTCACATCTCGCCAAAGAAGACGACACGCACATAAAATAAATATATAAGGAGAGGTAAGGACACGACGGATGGCAACCCCAGTTTACCAAAGGCCATGTAGAAAAGAGGACTAGCATTATGAGGCAGTTGGGACATTTTTATGAGAGAAATATGGTTTTAACTGCCCATAGAAGATGGTAAGTACAGGCATTGAGGGTGGGTTGGGAGCGATTGTTCCTGGCTGATGGAACAGAGGTGGAGGAGGAGGGTGGCTGGTTACAGAGCACAGATACATTGGAGAGCAACTGGATACTGTAGAAACAGGTTGGGACCACACTGTAGAAAAGGTTTTGAATAAACTCCGTAACCTGGTTGGATCGTGACTTTCAAGAAGAACCAGAAGAGTCTTCTCATCTATTTCCATCAACTGTCTCTCTTTGTATCAATGGCATGAACTTGCAAAAGAGCATCTGCCTTCCCTCCTTCCCCTCCAAAGAGCCACGCTCCCTCACACACATCTCACTTGAGCTTCTTAGTCCAACATTCTTCCCAACGAAGCTCACCAGCCACCATCCCTTGGGTCTTACTCACTTACTACGGTGCCCTACGTTTGTTCTGTCTCGCAAAGGACATCTCACAGGCCAATGTCATTTTCTTCACCTAATACTTCATTCTGCAGAAACTCTCTCTGGCCTATTCTCAGAAGTTATGATAAGCAAAGCCTTTTCAGCAGAGGGCTTTCAGGAGAGGCTTAAAATTCACATGTGCCCGTCTTCACCTCAATCACTGGCATCTACATGTTTCCTAGTGTCAGGAGAAAGTGCACAGTACCATGGATCACACCAAATCAGAGTCCCCCAAGAAGGTGGTACTCAGCATGCTTTGCTTATGCTACTTCAGCTCCACTCAAGCACATTTTAATTCATTTTTGTAACCTCCATCTTACTGAAGACAGAAAGTGGTCATATTTTTTGTGATTAAAAAAATTACACAATCCAAGAACTTTTTCAGCATAACGAGATACAGACGATAGTTGGCACAAACGAACTTCTGATAATGTCCCACATTTCTTCTGAGCTTCAGGAGGTGGGAGGGTATAAAGAGGTGGTTTGAAATTTTCATACGGTAAGAGAATCTAAAAGTAATCAGCATTTGGGATTTCAAATACCGCCCTGGGCTCCTACTCTCAAGGGATTAAAAATATAATTCTTCTTTTCAAAGATGCAATTTAACAAATGGGACAAATTCAATTACCCAGCCATTTCTCTATAGCTTTAGGAACTGCCGACTCCATGAAATTCAGATGAATCAATAGTTTGGATTAGAGAAGAAAATTCTCCATGACCTTTTTCTTTATTCTATTGCTTTCTCTAAAATGTTGGTGATTTCTAACAAATGGAATTCCCACGGTTAAAATTAAATATAGATTGTAAAGCCGCTGCCATTAATCTTATTTGTTATTATTGTTACTGTATGAGGATTGGTTTGCCATCACTGCACGTGGTCTCAACTGTAACTTTCATTTTGTGTGTGCACGTTGCCTTTTTTCTTAGATAAGAGCTCAACTGTGGGAGGAGGGTTTCTTGACCATCTCTAATTTCTATAGTGGAATTCATCACAAACACTTTCTTCTTCATCCCTCTCCTTCACCAGCACCCAGCAAGTGTGGCAATTATCAAGGTATGAAACATGAGTAAGGCATACTTCAGTGACTCATACTAATCATCGTGGTCCCTTTAACAAAGTGTCGGCAACAGACACCATTCACTTTAAATACTTTGTGGTTCCTCCGTGGACAGTCTTACAACTGAAAGTAAACTTACAGAGCTTTGATTCCCCTCACCTCTCCAGGTGGGAGAGATGGCATAGACTGATGTATAAATAAATATTATTTTTTTCATTCTAGATTGTAGTTAACCTATTTCCTCCATAAGACAACCTCACTAGTTTCGACTGTTCATGACAGTCTCTAATAATTTAGGTACATCCTTAGCTGAATTCCATCTTTATAATACACGATAAAAAAAAAAACTCAACTATGAAAATAAACAATAAAAAGGTTATAAAAGTTTATAAAAAGAACAATTAGCTCCTTAGGGTAAAACAAATTTTCTCATTCTTCTTAGGTTAATTTCTATGCGAAAATGTGATCTGCTAAGCTAAGTAAAACACGTCTTACCTCCGTATTAAAACAGAGCCTCAAAGAATCTCAGACAAAACAGGGAGCATTTAATTTGCAATGTATTACACAGCAATAAAAATGTGTTTTTAAATTCTACTATCCGAAATTGTCACCAATTCCACTTCCTTCACAGAGGGTCTGAACCAGTGAAGATCCCAGAGGTACGTCTGTAATCTCTGTTAGAAGGTAGAGGAAAATTAAGTATAACTGAAATGAGAATTCAGTGTGTCCTTTTGAGACAGTAACAAAAAGCACTTGGGAGTTTGCTGATGTTCAACAGGGATGTGAATGTGGGTGGAAGGAAGTGGAGAGGGACCAAGGTTGCTAATTTTGTTTTTGGCAGTGCCATGCGGCTTACAGAATCTTAGTTCCCCGACCAAGGAGGGACTGAACCCACACCCCCGGCAGTGGAAGCTCGGAGTCTTAACCACTGGACTGCCAGGGAATTCCCTAATTTTTAATAGCATCTTTTGGTTTGGTCTCTTTATAGGCCCAACCTAGCTCTACCATACTTAGTCCCTTCTTTATACATAAAAGCTTTGTGCCTTCTCTAAGCTGTATACTACCTTCTTGTAACCCCTCAGAAGACTGTTTTCAACTGGAAATGGGGGAATACCCTTCACAAAATCATTCTCACTTGTATGTCTTTCCTCCAACTTCTTTTGACCAGAGCAACTTTCAACCCCTAACATTACATCCTCCTCTTTGGACACCTGGCTCAGAACACCAGACAAACTCTATTTAAAACACATACTTCTGTTATCATTTAAGTGAATTACTTCTTCTATTAAACAGCAAAGGAACGGTTTATGTTAAAAGCCAAGTACAGGCATGGTGGTAATTTCTCCGAGTAAAATGCAATATCATCAGTGCACATCGAATACGTACATAAAACGACGAGCATGTCACCAAAAAAACCCACGATTTCTCTGCAAATTTCATAGTATTGTTTGAAGCTAATCCATCGTACAAAAAAAAAAAATCAGCTTTGTAAATCTATATCATTCATATACTTGCTTATCCCTTCCCTTAAGACAAAATAATTCCCAACCCATTTTGGAAAATAAAGCATGCCAAAGAAAGGAAAATCAGTTTGGTTTCCAGAACCCTGGCGCTCAAATGAGATAAAGATGGGTCTGTACTGATGTATTCATCCATGTTAATATTTTCCCTATAATGATATCCAAAAAAATGAAGAGGAGTTTAGACACGTGCATTCTGAGTTACCTCTGGGATTTAAACTTTCAAATAATATACAGCTGCCAATAGTTGATTCTGGCCTCTTCTCTCTCAACTCTCAAAACCCCTCCTGGGATAAGCCAACCTCAATGTACTGCTGATACATTCTCAAGACAGGGTACGTTCAAAATAACCACATCTGCCTTATCAGTGGGCCCCTCGGCTGCATGAACTGTTGGCTTTCTTGCACTAGAGAGAGGAATTAAACCTCCACCAGCTCAGGTGTATAGCCCAGTGCAAGCAGGACAAGTGTGCAGCTTCATAGTAAAGGATGCTTATTAACTAGAAAATAAAAGCCGTGTTATAAGAATATGCCTGGGACTCCCCTGGTGGCCCAGTGGTTAAGAATCTGCCTGCCAACGCAAGGGACACGCGTTCGATCTCTGGTCCGGGAAGATCCCACATGCCATGGAGCAACTAAGCCCGTGCACCACAACTACTGAGCCTGCGCTCTAGAGCCTGTGCTCTGCAACAAGAGAAACCACTGCAATGAGAAGCCCGCGCACCACAACAAAGAGTAGCCCCCGCTTGCCACAACTAGAGAAAGCCCGTGCAAAGCAACGAAGACCCAATAAAGCCAAAAATAAATAAACTTATATTTTAAAACAAAAGAATATGCCTGACAGGAAAAGGATAAGTATGTCCAGGCTTTATTGCTACATGTATTTTTTAAAGAAGTGCCTATTGTACTGTGGAGTAGGTAACATTTCCCAGTATGTTTGGAATCATTCAGTGTAGCACCATATGGTGTGGTAATGTCACTAAACAGTGGGGCACAAATTACACACAATTCATGACACTTTGCACTCTTATTTGTTTAAAAAGTAAAACTGTCCTGAGATGCAGCACTGCGATTTGATGTCCCTCAGAATCAGGACAGGCTGGGTACTAGTGAAATTATTCTTTGTTACATATGAAGCCACTGAAGAAATACAAAAGGAAAGGATATCCTTCTGGAAGGATATCTAAGTTAGCCAATGTGAGAGAAAGGGAGTGGACCAGGCAGAGAGAACTGAGATTCTGTTGACCTGGCACATAAAATAAAGCAAACCATGGGCTCTGGGACTAAACATCTTTTGGCACTCACTGGGTGGTGAAAGAGACTATTCAACTAAAGGAAAGATGAGTGGGATGGGGGAATTAAAACACTCAGCTCGTCTGACCCATTATGAACTCAGGGGCTTATTCCTTTTCATTTGGAAGTTTCAGCTGCAAATATCAAACAATGGCTATGGTAGAAAAGCCCATCTGCTTCCCTGTAAAAGTATATTAACCCCTAAAAATGTACAAGATTAACATGGTATCAAACAGCCAAAAACTAGTGGTGCACCAAATTAAATAATACATGTTATCATGTCATGATCAAATGGTCTGGGAAGGGGGGAGAGTGAAACAAACAGTAGACTCAGATCAGAGCCTAAGATCAAGGATCCAAAGAGTAGATGACATTATATCACCATGACTCCTCCTAAACCACCCAGTCAGGCAACAGTTCATTGTTCCTCCTTGTTTGCTCTGTTCGAAAGGACCATAAGCCCACAGGTCCTAGCTAAGAGGAAGGGTTATAAAACTGTCTTCATATACAAACATCTACTTCCTAATAGGACACTATCCAGAAATATTCACCATTATACACAGTGAGGCAAAAAAAACTATGAATAAAAATACCTCAAGGACCTAGAATTATAAAAGGATGTATAAGAAATATCCAGAGATACAGACTTCAAGAATTATGACCTGGACCAATTTTTCTTTCCGGTATGAGTCTTCCGAAGTGACGACAGGGACTTCTCTGGTGGTTCAGTGGTTAAGAATCCACCTGCCAATGCAGGGGACATGGGTTTGATCCCTGGTCCGGGAAGATCCCACATGCTGCAGAGCAACTAGCCAAATAAATAAGTAAAGAAAGAAAGAATTGCTTTGCCTGAAGTGACGACAGCTATCAAGACAGCACTCTGTAACTAGATTCAAGTTCCTCTCACCAAACCAGAAATGGATAGACCTTCAATCAGTGTTATTCCCTCTTATAACAGGTATTTACTAAACAAAGGCTTGATTTTCAAATACAATCTTCAATAAACTCTGCATGTCTTTAACATCTCCTAAATTTTTTTAAAAAGATAATATCAACCTAACACTTGCCCCTATAGAGAGTATCATCAAATGCAAGGGAAGAAACAGTTTAATAAGTATTGGCCTGGAACACAGCTTTACATTCCTCTCTTCCACATTAATGGGACCAAGGTGTTACAGTCATGATCAAGATGTAACAATCCAATGGAAAGTAACATGAGGTATAAATCAGAACACATCTTAATTGCTACCATTTTCATCTTTACTGTCTAATACACTTTTGGAAAAAAAATTAAAAATGAACCTTGTATGAAATGTTTTAACAACTACATTATAAGTAACTCTACAGACTTTTTCCTTGGGTTTCTTTAGATGTGATTGACTAGGCTGTTTCACCACTTACGCAGTGATTTATTTATTCAGATTATCTCCATGAGACAGCAACCATGATTATACTACCACCATAATTTCTAGTACTGTTAGCAAACTATTGTAGTATGGTTCCATAACAACAAACAGAATGGATTCAATGGCCTCAGCATGGCTTTCGTGTATGTTTCATTTTCTTGGCCAAAAGTTCCTTTCATTATTTGGCTCCATTTTTTTCAGCAAACAGAAAATAAAGAAGAAGCTGACAGACTGTTAAAAAATATATACAACAGTCTACACAGCACAAATAAAAGGGAACTATAAAAATCTCAGGAAAAACTACTGTTTTTTTTTCCTTCGAAGACAGTTTTAATTTTAAACACTCAATATTCTTATGAAATTTTCTAGACACGATTACATTGAAAAGGCTTCATACATTTAAAAAGAACGTGACAGAACACTCAGTTAAATGTTATATTAAAGATTCATCGTAAATTAAATATTAAAAAGTATTCAACAGATCCAAGTGTGGTTCGAATCCATCTGTTACTACAAACTATATTTTTTCTTTATCTTAGCATTGCCATATGTCATAACAGAAATCCAAGCTTTTTTTTTAAATTTTCCATTTGAAAACCTACCTTGGACATGAATGGCCATGGTTAATACACAGCATTTATACTGCACTATAGATCATCACAGAGTCATATTTTGCTAGGTCATTTTAGGAAGACCACAGATACGATTTAACTATAAACAGTTTTCTCCCTCCGAAGGTGTGTTAGCTTCTTAGAAACTCTGGATTAAAAGTTTATCATGAGGGGCTTCCCTGGTGGCGCAGTGGTTGAGAGTCCGCCTGCCGATGCAGGGAACGCGGGTTCGTGCCCCAGTCCGGGAAGATCCCACATGCCGCGGAGCGGCTGGGCCCGTGAGCCACGGCCGCTGAGCCTGCGTGTCCGGAGCCTGTGCTCCGCAACGGGAGAGGCCACGACAGTGAGAGGCCCGCGTACCACAAAAAAAAAAAAAAAAAGAAAAAAAAAGTTTATCATTAAATTGGTCTCAAGTTATAAGAAAAATGAAGAAAGGGAAACATACCTGGAATACTCCTAAGAATGGGAAACAAAAAAGTAGGAAGAAGAGAGATTCCAAATGTAAAGCAAAAAGATAGAAAATTGCCACCCAGAAACTGTGTCCTTATACCACTGACAATATAATTATTGAACATACAGGGAAAGCATGATAAGCAAAGTCCAATAAAATCTTTACTAAACAAAAGCTCCAGAGACATAGGTCTGCTCATTATACTCTATTCTGAGGGAAAATAAAGAAGACAATTATACAGGGAAAAATTGGAATTGTCTATATACCATCCCACAGCAACTATCATGCCTATTGCCAGGGGAGCTGTTTGCAAACAATGAAAACAAACCAGAAGAGAAAGAAAAGCTCTCCAGGACACACCTATACATGGACATAGCCAACCAGACAAACTCTCAGTACTACCTGACCATGCCAAGACGTGGAAACATTTGAGAAATTAAATTTATACCCTTAATGTGGATAAAGCCTTCTCTGACAGAGGCAAGAAAAATCCGAGGGAGCAAAAGTACCTGCCCAACCCCCTTCACAAATATCCCGTATTAGGGTTTTCCACTTAACTATAAAAGTGCTATCACCTGAAGTGTATATATACTTGAATTCTATTTCAAAGGTCCTAAAGCCTTACTATTTAGGGAATACCATTCTACCTGTTAATTTAGATAAAACTAGCTGACCCTTGAACAATACAGGTTTGAAATGCATGGGTCCAATTATACATGGATTTCTTTTTTCAATAAGTATTGATACATACTATACTACTACACAATCTGTGGTTGGTTGAATCCAAGGATATGGAACAGAGCCAGATATGGAGGAAGCTCGGACAGAGGGCTGACTGTGAAGTTATAGATGGATTTTTGACTGCATGGGGGTCGGGGGCCCTAACCCCAGCAATGTCCAAGGGTCAAATGTAATTCAAAGTATCGCTCAACTTACGACGTCTTCTGCACCCACTCAGTGTTATCTAGCTGCTGAGAACACAAAGATAAAAAGCATGGGAATCCTGAATTACACATGACTCTTGACGTTTAAGACATCACCCTCTAGGGAAAGAGACAACGGGAGAGATGGGTCTCGTCATTACTACATGCTAATTGCCAACACCGCTTTTCTGAACTTTATATCCCTACATCATTACATAAAACACGTTTAAAGTAGGACTAAGATATATCTTAAACGTATGATTTTTTTATACTACAATATATTATACAGTATATTGTATAATACTGCCTCACTCAGCTCTAGCTGCTGTAACAAAATACCATGGGCCAGGTGGTTTAAACGACAAGAGATTTATTTTCTCACAGATCTGGAGACCAGACGTCCGTGTCTATGACCAGGTTACCAGCACAGTCAAGTGCTGGTGAGGGCTCTCTTCCTAGTTTGCAGAAGGCCACCTTCTTGCTGCTTCCTCACATGGCCTTCCCTCAGTATGTGCACATGGAGGGAAGGCCATGTGCACATACTGAGGGAAATGACTGTAAATGACTCGTGAACCGCCAATCTTTTTGTTCTGTCCCACACCGCACGCCACACAACAGAATGATTAACTGCTTTGGCTCATTTGGTCAGACAAGCCTGTGAGAGCGAACTTCAAGGCTTCCGCAGCCCAAAGTACCACCAGTATAAATTCACACTTCTTGCCTATTTTGTTTTATGGATATGTCTGACTAATGTCATATTTTTTGCTTTCATTTTTGACTTCACTATTTTTCTATTTGCTCTTTTATACTGTTATAGAATCAGAACTGAAGTATTTTAGAGTTTATAGTTGAGATATGCATATTCATTAGTTCTATTATGTTCCTAATAATTATGAATGTTTCTCCCCTCTGGGAAAGTGTAGGGGCATATTCCCACACACATGGACCCCCAACATGATTTATTTATAATCAGGTTATCAGCTGGGGAGGGCGAGGTTCCTGCTGTAGTGAAAGTGGAGTGTATCTGAAATATTTCTTTTTTTATATAGGGAAGAAATTAGAAGTTAGAAAAACAAACAAAAAAAGTATAATGGCAGAAAGGAATTGTGGAATGACATAAAAGCAGGGGGAGAGAGAGGAAGAGGTAAGAACTCAATAATCATTCTCTCAATAGGTAGGTAGGTGGGTAGATGGATGATCAGTTGACAGATGATAGATATAGATAGACAGATAGTAATAATCACTAATTCCATTTTTTTTTTTGGCTGTGCCATGCAGCATGTGGGATCTTAGTTCCCCAAACAGGGATCCAAACTGTACCCCCTGCATTGAGAGCATGGAGTCTTAAGCACTGGACCGCCAGGGAAGTCCCAATAATCACTAATTCTAGAACATGTTCATTTATGGGGAGAAAGAAAAACTACTCCATAATCATTTTGGAAATGCTGTATAATATATCCTCTGCAAGATTCACAGTGAAGAGTAGTATATGACAGGCTCTAAGAAGTTCTACAATAAAAAAATTACTAGTACCATTAAGTCAATAGATCTGCACCCTGTTGTTACTTCTGCTAACTAAATTATAACCACTACAGACATGTCAAATAGTTCCACATTTCACATTATTTTATTATATCCCACTTGGAGTTGTGCAAAAGAAGACTGCACCAGGCTGATGATCTCTATTATGACATGAGCTAAGAAAATAATTTCCATTAATCTTAGGTGATGACGCTTTTTACGAAGCTGTCTATCAAGAGAGAAAGTAGAATATGTACTATATCCTAAATGATGGTAATCACACTTTAATAACCCTGTTGTCTTTTATTAACTGTTTTTCAATGCATTTCCAATTATATTTATAGCCTCTAAACAACTCAGCGGGAGGAGAACCCAGGTTTTACATTACCTCGCATCCTGGATTGCTGGACCACGGATGGATCCATTCACTTAGTAAATATGTCATGGGTGGTAAATACTGCTCTAGGGGGATATAATCAGAGGTCGATGACAGACTAGCTTTATTATTCAAAGACCTTAGAGGAAGGGTAAATGAACACTTATGTAAGCAAACCAGTAAGATTTCTAGATGCACAGACAAAATAATACATAAAAGAAAAACCTCACCAATTCTGGATGGTCAGGGAAAAATTACCTGAGAAATGACATCTAACTGAGAGCTGAAGACTGAAAAGAATTAGCCAAGATAAGGGTGATTGTGTGTGTATTGGGGGGAGGGAAACAGGTAAAGTGCCATGAGCTCGAGCCTATAGGGAGGTGGAACATTAGGGAAAACTGGAAGAAGTTCATTAGCATCTCTATCAAAGAAGGGGCAAAGGTAAGAGGAATGAAGAGTGAGAAAAGTATACAGCTGGCCGTCTGTATCCACGGATGAGGAACCCATGGACATGGAGCCTGCAGATATGCAGGGTCCACTGCATACCAATATGCATATCCTTACACACTCCACAGTGTCTGCCTGCTTTAGGGGGAAGAAATGCAATTCGTTAATTAAAATGGGATTCAATTCCAAGCATGAGTACGTTTTGGTCAAGCGGCCCAGGAGCCCATATAAGATTCCCCTCTGCTTTCCTCTCTCTCTTCCCCACTCTACCTAAAATCATGACATTTTGGCGGTAGTCAATAAAGTGTGAAATGATACAATTTTTGTTTCAGTGGCTTATTATGGCTAAAGATTTAATTACATTTTGTTATGTTTATATTTTCTTCCCCAAACAACTGAGGATAGTTCTTTCATTGCCTAATTAATACCAACTAGTTTTAGGTTAGGGCATCTGCACAGTTAAGTGTTCATTAAACTCTTATTTTTCCCAGTAGAGTACATGCAAAGCATTGCCTAAGACTAAACCTAGCTGGCGTCTAGAAAGAAAAACTGTCAACACTTACTACCAGGATTCTATTCCCCTCCAGGGATCCCATTCCCCATTTCTCCAGTGCCTGGTACCTGTAGGAGTTTTTCCTTCCATCTTTGACCAAGGCAGTTCTCAAACCCTCTATCTCCTCAACTGTGAGTGACTGGTAACTGTGTTACTGTGTCATCGCTTCATCCCTCACATTTGCTTTTTTTTTTTTTTTGTATGAAAACTACAAGCTAAAGAGAGAATCCTCCAAGGGGAAAATTTGGGTACAAAAAGTGGTAGGGAAAGAACTGTGTTGGAGACACAAGTGCTCTAGGGGGTTCCTGCTGGGGCCCACTCTTAAGCTATTCCTTATGGGTTTTTTTTTCAGTTAACAATGTGTCTTAGAATTATCTCCAAATCAGTTCACAGAGATCATCTTCATTTTTGTTACAGTTACACAGCGTTTCACTGTATGCATGTACAATGTACAACAGTTAATTCTGTCTCTCTCCTCTGTGTACACGTGGAGCTTGTTTCCGTTATTTTGCAATCACAAACAATGCTGCACACACAAAAAACTATATATACATATATACATACATACATACATAAGTGTGCATTTCCTATTGCTGGATATAGAAGAATGTATAGAAGAATGTATGAAAATATCCACATATCTGCTCAACTGTATACAATGAAACATAGGAAGGATATGAGGCTATGCAAGGAACTAATGAGTTAAGTTACACCAAAGGAATAATAAGTGGGAACAGAATGGAAAGAAATGAGTAAGTGGGATTGAGGTGCAAGGAATAGGGGAAGGACATTTCTCTGAGCATAACTTTTCGTACACTTCTGACTTTAGAACTATGACAATGTTTCATGTATTACGGAACAAATAACTAAAATAAATATGGGAGAATGGTGGACAGACATTAACAAATGAAACTAACTTTATAATAAATGAATAGCATAACCACACTTAAGCATAACCTAAGCAACCTAGGAGTGAATATATTGACTATATAATCCAAGGCTCAAGACAAAAGGAATTGCACAAAAAGCTACTACGGAAAACAGTACGGAGATTCCGCAAAAAACTAACAATAGAGTTGCCACATTATCCAGCAATCCTACTCCTGGGCATATACCCAGACGAAACTATAACTCAAAAAGATACATGCACTGCAATGTTCATAGCAGTGCTATTTACAATTGCCTAGACATGGAAACAACCTAAACGTCCAACGACAGATGAATGGATAAAGAAGATGTTGTATATTATACAATGGAATAGTACTCAGCCATTAAAAAAAATGACATAATGCCATTTGCAGCAACATGGATAGACCTAGAGATTATCATACTAAGTGGACTAAGTCAGAAGGCGAAAGACAAATACCATATGATATCGCTTATGTGTGGAATCTAAAATATGACACAAAAGAACATACCTATGAAACAAAAACAGACCCACAGATATAGAGAAGAGAGTTGTGGTTACCAAGGGGGAGGAGGGGTGGGGAGGGGTGAATTGGGAGTTTGGGGATAGCAGATGCAAAACTATTATATACAGAATGGATAAACAACAAGGTCCTACTGTACAGCACAGGGAACTATAATCAATATCCTGAGATAAACCATAATGGAAAAGAATATGAAAGAGAATATATATGTATAACTGAGTCACTTTGCTGTACAGCAGAAAGTAAACACAACATTGTAAATCAACTGTACTTCACTAAATTTTTTTTTTTGGCCACGTCGCATGGCTTGTGGGACCTTAGTCCCCCAACCAGGGATCGAACCCACGCCCTTGGCAGTGAAAGCGCCGAGTCCTAACCACTGGACCACCAGGGAATTTCCAATAATTTTTTTTTTAAGCCAAAGAATTGCACAAAAATAAAAGGTTTGTTTTCACAGGAGTATAGGTTAGCAATTTCAAACGTACCTTGTGTTATTCTAGGATTGAACAAAAAATTAAATATATCATGGATAATGAGAGCCAGCTTTCTCACTGGAAAAGAAGATTGTTACAAAATAAGGAATAGGGAAAGGTTGAATTCTGTTATGTTGGATGGATATTAGAGGCATTGGTATACTCTTGGGTTTTAATATACACAGATACATAGATACAAATGTGTGTTTGTGTGTGTGTGTGTACACTTTGTGCATACACTGTCTTGCTCTGTTCACTGAGAGGGCTTGGAGCCAATGGCGCTCCAGGACAATACACTGCGTAACTCTTTTGCTCACGGTTTCTGAAGATTATTCTTTAATAAAGGGAACCGGAACTCTGTGATAAAATGTCCTGATTCCAGGACTGCGACAAGCAAGGCACAAGATGAGCCAGGAGCATCTTGAGGTGCAATATAAGAAAGCACTTAAAGAAATGACAGGGACGTTCAAAACGATACACAACTAACTTCAGGGGCCTCCCAGAAGCCAAACTGGGGATAGTTTTGAAAACCAACATAAATCATGACAGCAATGGAACTTAGCCCAAAGTATAAAATAAGAATCCATGAGCTCATATTAATATAAATAACAAACAAATAAGGAAAAAGCAAATCTTTACTGTAAAATTTTAACCGATAAATGTAGATGGAATAATGGAATTAAAGTGTCACCATATGGGACACAACAGATTATTAACTGGTTAAGGAAAGAATCATTAATGAACACTAATGAACACTAAAACTGATGGGCAGAAGTATGAGTATATAGTCTCAAAGTATGATAATTACAAAGGTAAAAATAGTAACAATTAAATTACAGTTGGAAGAAGAATAATCTTAAAGGGGAAAAATGTGGCAGATAACATGCTAATAACCAAACGACCCATGTTAGCATCACCAATAATGGAAAAAATGGATATAACATGCCTCCTGACATAACGCACAGAGGTCACAATATCATCTCTGTGTTGCTCTTAAAAATGGTACAGAGCAGGAGCTTCAAGATGACGGAAGAGTAAGACGTGGAGATCACCTTCCTCCCCACAAATACATCAGAAGGACATATACACGTGGAACAGCTCCTACAGAACACCTACTGAACGCTGGCAGAAGACCTCAGACCTCCCAAAAGGCAAGGAACACCCCACGTACCTGGGTAGGGCAAAAAAAAAAAAACAAAAAAAAACCAGAGACAAAAGAATAGGGACAGGACCTGCACCAGTGGGAGGGAGCTGTGAAGGAGGAAAGGTTCCACACACTAGGAAGCCCCTTCGCGGGCAGAGACTGAGGGTGGCGCAGAGGGGGTAAGGCTTTGGAGCTGCAGAGGAGAGCGCAGCCACAGGGGTGCGGAGGGCAAAGTGGAAAGATTCCCGCACAGAGGATTGGTGCCGACCGGCACTCACCAGGCCGAGAGGCTTGTCTGCTCCCCCGCCAGGGCAGGCGGGCGGGGCTTGGAGCTGAGGCTCGGGCTTCGGTCGGATCACAGGGAGAGGACTGGGGTTGGGAGCGTGAACACATCCAAAAGGGGCTAGTGCACCACGGCTAGCCGGGAGGGAGTCCGGGAAAAAGTCTGGAGCTGCCGAAGAGGCAAGAGACTTTTCCTTCCCTCTTTGTTTCCTGGTGCACGAGGAGAGGGGATTAAGAGCGCTGCTTAAAGGAGCTCCAGAGACGGGTGCGAGCCGCGGCTATTAGCGCGGACCCCAGAGACAGGCATGAGACGCTAAGGCCGCTGCTGCCGCCACCGAGAAGCCTGTGTGCGAGCACAGGTCACTCTCCACACCCCTCTTCCGGGGAGCCTGTGCAGCCCGTCACTACCAGGGTCCCGGGATCCAGGGACAACTTCACCAGGAGAATGCACGGCGTGCCTCAGGCTGGTGCAACGTCACGCCGGCCTCTGCCGCCGCAGGCTCGCCCCGGACTCCGTGCCCCTCCCTCCCCACAGCCTGAGTGAGCCAGAGCCCCCGAATCAGCGGCTCCTTTAACCCCGTCCTGTCTGAGCAAAGAACAGACGCCCTCAGGCGACGTACACGCAGAGGCGGGGCCAAATCCAAAGCTGAGCCCCGGGAGCTGTGAGAACAATGAAGAGAAAGGAAAATCTCTCCCAGCTGCCTCAGAAGCAGCGGATTAAAGCTCCACAATCAACTTGATGTACCCTGCATCTGTGGAATACCTGAATAGACAAATAATCATCCCAAATTGAGGAAGTGTAGTTTGGGAGCAATGATATATATATATATATATATATATATATATATTTCCCTTTTTCTCCTTTTGTGTGTATGTGTATGCTTCTGTGTGAGACTTTGTCTGTATAGCTCTGCTTTTATCATTTGTCCTAGGGTTCTGTCTGTCCGTTTTTCTTTTCTTTTTTAGTATACTTTTTAGCACTTGTTATCATTGGTGGATTTGTTTTTTGGTTTGGGTGCTCTCTTCTTTCTTTTTTTTTTTTAATTACTTAAATTTTTTTTAATAATTAGTTTTTATTTTAATAACTTTTATTTTATCTACTTTCTTTCTTCTTTCTTTCTTCCTCTCTCTTTCCCTTCCTTCCTTCCTTCCTTCCTTCCTTCCTCTCTCTCCCTCCCTCCCTCCCTCTCTCTCTCTCTTTCTTTCTTTCTTTCTTTCTTTTTCTTTCTTTTCTCCCTTTTATTCTGAGCCGTGTGGATGACAGGCTCTTGGTGCTCCAGCCAGGCATCAAGGCTGTGCCTCTGAGGTGGGAGAGCCAAGTTCAGGACACTGGTCAACAAGAGACCTCCCAGCTCCACGTAATATCAAACAGCGAAAACCTCCCAGAGATCTCCATCACAATGCCAATTCCCAGCTCCACTCAACGACCAGCAAGCTACAGTGCATGACACCCCATGCCAACCAACTAGCAAGACAGGAACACAACCCAATCCATTAGCAGGGAGGCTGCCTAAAATCATAATAAGGCCATAGATGCCCCAAAACACACCACCAGACGTGGACCTTCCCACTAGAAAGGCAAGATCCAGCCTCATCCACCAGAACACAGGCACTAGTCTCCTACACCAGGAAGCCTATACAACGCACTGAACTAACCTTAGCCACTGGGGGCAGACACGAAAAATAATGGGAACTACGAACCTAAAGCGTGAGAAAAGGAGACCACAAACACAGTAAGTTAAGCAAAATGAGAAGACAGAGAAATACACAGCAGATTAAGGAGCAAGGTAAAAACCCACTGGACCTATAAAATGAAGAAGAAATAGGCAATCTACCTAAAAATGAATTCAGAACAATGATAGTAAAGATGATCCAAAATCTTGGAAACAGAGTGGAGAAAATAAAACAAACGTTTAACAAGGACCTAGAAGAACTAAAGAGCAAACAAACAATGATGAGCAACAAAATAAATGAAATTAAAAATTCTGTAGAAGGGATCAATAGCAGAATAACTGAGGCAGAAGAACGGATAAGTGACCTGGAAGATAAAATAGTGGAAATAACTACCACATAGCAGAATAAAGAAAAAAAGAATGAAAAGAATTAAGGACAGTCTCAGAGACCTCTGGGACAACATTAAATGCACCAACATTAGAATTATAGGGTTCCCAGAAGAAGAAGAGAAAAAGAAAGGGACTAAGAAAATATTTGAAAAGCTTATACTTGAAAACTTCCCTAATATGGGAAAGGAAATAGTTAATCAAGTCCAGGAAGCAGAGAGACTCCCATATACGATAAATCCAAGGAGAAACACGCCAAGACACATATTAGTCAAACTATCATATATTAACTACAAAGAAAAAATATTAAAAGCAGCAACGGAAAAACAACAAATAACATACAAGGGAATCCCCATAAGGTTAAGAGCTGATGTTTCAGCAGAAACTCTGCAAGCCAGAAGGGAGTGGCAGGACATATTCAAAGTGATGAAAGGGAAAAACCTACAACCAAGATTACTCTACCCAGCAAGGATCTCATACAGATTTGACGGAGAAATTAAAACCTTTACAGACAAGCAAAAACTAAGAGAATTCAGCATCACCAAACAAGCTTTACAACAAATGCTACAGGAACTTCTCTAGGCAGGAAACACAAGAGAAAGAAAAGACCTACAATAACAAACCCAAAACAACTAAGAAAATGGTAACAGAAACGTACATATTGATAATTACCTTAAATGTAAATGGATTAAAGGCTCTAACCAAAAGATATACACTGCCTGAATGGATACAAAAACAAGACCTGTATATATGCTGTCTACAAGAGACCCACTTAAGACCTATGGACACATACAGATGGAAAGTGAGGGGATGGAAAAAGATATTCCATGCAAATGGAAATCAAAAGAAAGCTGAAGTAGCAATTCTCATATCAGAAAAAATAGACTTTAAAACAAAGACTATTACAAGAGACAAAGAAGGACACTACATAATGATCAAGGGATCAATCCAAGAAGAAGATATAACAATTGTAAATATTTATGCACCAAACACAGGAGCACCTCAATAGATAAGGCAATACTAACAGTCATAAAGGGGAAATCGACAGCAACACAATCACAGAAGGGGATGTCAACACCCCACTTTCACCAATGGACAGATCAACCAAAATGAAAATAAATAAGGAAACACAAGCTTTAAATGATACATTACAAAAGATGGACTTAATTGATATTTAAAGGACATTCCATCCAAAAACAACAGAATACACTTTCTTCTCAAGTGCTCATGGAACATTCTCCAGGATAGATCATATCTTGGGTCACAAATCAAGCCTTGGTAAATTTAAGAAAATTGAAATCGTATCAAGTATCTTTTCCGACCACAACACTATGAGACTAGATATCAATTACAGGAAAAAATCTGTAAAAAATACAAACACATGGAGGCTAAACAATACACTACTAAATAACGAAAAGATCACTGAAGAAATCAAAGGGGAAACCAAAAAATACCTAGAAACAAATGACAATGAAAAGACGATGACCCAAAACCTATGGGATGCATTAAAAGCAGTTCTACGAGGGAAGTTTATAGCAATACAATCTTACTTCAAGAAACATCTCAAATAAACAACCTAACCTAACACCTAAAGCAATTAGAGAAAGAAGAACAAAAAACCCCCAAAGTTAGCAGAAGGAAAGAAATCATAAAGATCAGATCAGAAATAAATGAAAAAGAAATGAAGGAAACAATAGCAAAATCAAGAAAATTAAAAGCTGGTTGTTTGAGATGATAAACAAAATTGATAAACCATTAGCCAGACTCATCAAGAAAAAAAGGGAGAAGACTCAAATCAATAGAATTAGAAATGAAAAACGAGAAGTAACAACTGACACTGCAGCAATACAAAGGATCATGAGAGATTACTACAAGCAACTCTATGCCAATAAAATGGACAACCTGGAAGAAATGGACAAATTCTTAGAAATGCACAACCTTCTGAGACTAAACCAGTAAGAAATAGAGAATATGAACAGACCAATCACAAGCACTGAAACCGAAACTGTGATTAAAAATCTTCCAACAGGGCTTCCCTGGTGGCGCAGTGGTTGAGAATCCGCCTGCCGATGCAGGGGACACAGGTTCGTGCCCCGGAAGATCCCACGTGCCACAGAGCAGCTGGTCCTGTGAGCCAT
This sequence comes from Globicephala melas, assembly GCF_963455315.2. NCBI lineage: Eukaryota > Metazoa > Chordata > Mammalia > Artiodactyla > Delphinidae > Globicephala > Globicephala melas. The sequence continues at coordinate 27,137,492 of NC_083334.1, read as the reverse complement.
GGCTGCTGAGCCTGCGCATCCGGAGCCTGTGCTGTGCAATGGGAGAGGCCACAACAATGAGAGGCCATCGTACCGCAAAAAAAAAAAAAAAAATCTTCCAACAAACAAAAGTCCAGGACCAGATGACTTCAGAGGTGAATTCTATTAAACATTTAGAGGAGAGCCAACACCTATCCTTCTCAAACTCTTCCAAAATTTAGCAGAGGGAGGAACACTCCCAAACTCATTCTACGAGGCCACCATCACCCTGATAACAAAACCAGAGAAAGATGCCAAAAAAAAAAGAAAACTACAGGCCAATATCACTGATGAACATAGATGCAAAAATGCTCAACAAAATACTAGCAAACAGAAACCAACAGCACATTAAAAGGATCATACACCATTATCAAGTGGGTTTATCCCAGGAATGCAGGGATTCTCCAATATATGCAAATCAATCAATGTGATACACCATATTAACAAATTGAAGGAGAAAAACCATATGATCATCTCAATAGATGCAGAAAAAGCTTTTGACAAAATTCAACACCCATTTATGATAAAAACCCTCCAGAAAGTAGGCATAGAGGGAACTTACTTCAACATAATAAAGGCCATATATAACAAACCCACAGCCAACATCGTTCTCAATGGTGAAAAACTGAAACCATTTCCACTAAGATCAGGAACAAGACAAAGTTGCCCACTCTCACCACTATTATTCAACATTCTTTTGGAACTTTTAGCCACAGCAATCAGAGAAGAAAAAGAAATAAAAGGAATACAAATTGGAAAAGAAGAAGTAAAGATGTCGCTGCAAATACCTATACAGAGAGACTCCTAAAGATGTTACCAGAAAACTACTAGAGCTAATCAATGAATTTGGTAAAGTAGCAGGATACAAAGTTAATGCACAGAAATCTCTGGCATTCCTATACACTAATGATGAAAAATCTGAAAGTGAAATGAAGAAAACACTCTCATTTACCAACAAAAAGAATTAAATATATAGGAATAAACCTAACTAGGGAGACAAAAGACCTGTATGCAGAAAGTTATAAGACTGATGAAAAAAATTAAAGATGATACAAATAGATGGAGAGATATACCCTGTTCTTGGATTGGAAGAATCAACATTGTGAAAATGACTATACTACCCTAAGCAATCTACAGATTCAGTGTAATTCCTATCAAATTACCAATGGCATTTTTCACAGAACTATAACAAAAAATTTCACAATTTGTATGGAAACACAAAAGACCCCGAATAGCCAAAGCAATCTTGAGAAAGAAAAACGGAGCTGGAGGAATCAGGCTCCCTGACTTCAGACTATAGTACAAAGCTACAGTAATCAAGACAGTATGGTACTGGCACAAAAACAGAAATCTAGATTAATGGAACAGGACAGAAAGCCCAGAAATAAACCCACACATATATGGTCACCTTTTCTTTAATAAAGGAGGCAAGAATATACAGTAGAGAAAAGACAGCCTCTTCAATAAGTGGTGCTGGGAAAACTGGACAGCTACATGGAGAAGAATGAAATTAGAACACTCCCTAACACCATACACATAAATAAACTCAAAATGGATTAAATACCTAAATGTAAGGACAGACACTATCAAACTCTTAGAGGAAAACATAGGCAGAACACTCTATGACATAAATCACAGCAAGATTCTTTCTGACCCACCTCCTAGAGAAATGGAAATAAAAAAAAAAATAAACAAATGGGACCTAATGAAACTTAAAAGCTTTTGCACAGCAAAGGAAACCATAAACAAGACGAAAAGACAACCCTCAGAATGGGAGAAAATATTTGCAAATGAAGCAACTGACAAAGGATTAGTCTCCAAAATTTACAAGTAGCTCATGCAGCTCAATATTGAAAAAATAAACAACCCAATCCGAAAATGGGCAGGAGACCTAAACAGACATTTCTCCAAAAAAGATATACAGATTGCCAACAAACATATGAAAGAATGCTCAACGTCATTAATCATTAGAGAAATGCAAATCAAAAGTACAATGAGATGTCATGCAACACCAGTCAGAATGGCCATCATCAAAAAATCTACAAACAATAAATGCTGGAGAGGGTGTGGAGAAAAGGGAACCCTCTTGCACTGTTGATGGGAATGTAAATTGATACAGCCACTATGGAGAACAGTATGGAGGTTCCTTAAAAAACTAAAAATAGAACTACCATACGACCCAGCAATCCCACTACTGGGCATATACCCTGAGAAAACCATAATTCAAAAAGAGTCATGTACCACAATGTTCACTGCAGCTCTATTTACAATAGTCAGGACATGGAAGCAACCTAAATGTCCATCAACAGATGAATGGATAAAGAAGATGTGGCAAATATATACAATGGCATATTACTCAGACATAAAAAGAAACGAAACTGAGTTATTTGTAGTGAGGTGGATGGAGCTAGAGTATGTCCAACAGAGTGAAGTAAGTCAGAAAGAGAAAAAGAAATACCGAATGCTAACACATATATATGGAATCTAAAAAAAAAATGGTCATGAAGAACCTAGGGGCAAGACGGGAATAAAGACGCAGACCTACTAGAGAATGGACTTGAGGATATGAGGAGGGGGAAGGGTAAGCCAGGACAAAGTGAGAGAGTGGCATGGACATATACGCACTACCAAATGTAAAATAGATAGCTAGTGGGAAGCATCCGCATAGCACAGGGAGATCAGCTCAGTGCTTTGTGACCACCTCAAGAGGTGAGATAGGGAAGGTGGAAGGGAGGGAGACGCAAGAGGCAAGAGATATGGGAATATATGTATATGTATAACTGATTCACTTTGTTATAAAGCAGAAACGAACACACCATTGCAAAGCAATTATACTCCAATAAAGATGTTTAAAAAAAAAAAAAGGTACAATCTGGAAATTCCCTGGTGGTTCAGTGGTTAGGACTCGGCTCTTCCACTGCAGGGGGCCCGGGTTTAGTCCCTGGTTGGGGAACTAAGATCCTTCAAGCTGAGAGGCACAGCTGGAAAAAAAAAGAAAAGTACAATCCAAATATGACCATGAAGAAATACCACAGAAGCCCAAATTGACATCTAAACTACAAAAGTACTGGCCAATATGCTAGTTTTGAGGTCGCTAAATATAAAAACAGATTGAGAAACTATTCAAATTTAAGGCGACCAAGAGATTTAATAGTTAGATGCAACACCTGATCTGGGATTGGACTCTGGACCACAGAAAGGTCATTCGTGGGAAAACTGTCAAATTTTGCGAAAGGTTATGATTAAACCTTTTGAAACACGTTCATTACCATTCATTTAAGTATCGTCTACGGCTGCCCTTGCCCAGTGGCAAAGATGAGTAGTAGCTGCAGAGACCTTATAGGCAACACAGCCAAAAATATTTACTCTTTGGCCCCTTATTGAAAAAATATGCTAAACTCTGGACTGGAAAAGAATATTGGATCTATAAAATAAACAAGGACGTACTGTATGGCACAGGGAACTATAGTCAACATCTTGTAATAATCTATAATGGAAAAGTATCTGGAAAAGAATAGATATTTATACATATATGTATAACCAAATCACTTTGCTGTACGCCTGAAAGTACCACAACATTGTAAATTAACTATACTTCAATAAAAACATCGTTAAAGTAAATAAATAAATACATTTTTTTGAAAAGAAGAAAATAATATTGGATCAAGGCTAATTTCATGATTTTGATAATTGCACTGTTTTTCTTAAAAATTTTTTCTTAGTTTGAGGAATCTGAGAGAAGGATTTATAGGAAACTTGTTTTTGCCACTGTCTTGTGAGTCTGAAAATGTTTCAAAATGAAAAATTCAAAAATAATGTATACCTTAGAGCTTAGTTATTTCCACCATCAGAGCAGTCCAGTCATTTATAAGATGGATTCTTCCACGGCTTAATCCATTGAAGTTTGGCCCTTCATTGCCTCTGATGGCTACCCTCAGAGAGGACTAAATATGGAAATGCAAAATCCATGCACTTAGCCAGAAAATGCTCTTTTCCAGAAGGCACTTTATGGTTGCCATTTATTCTGTGTCAGTTTCTGGGCTAAGTGCTTTACACCTATTTTCTTGTAAAGAAGTGTATTTGCAAAAAGCAAAATCCATTTACTTGGAGATTTCTAATTCCGTTAAAAAAACCGTTTTAGTAGATAGTAAAGTAAGCAAACAAGGACTACAGAGGACCAACCTCAGAGAGCGACTCAGCCCTCAACTGCAACTTGTAAAAGGGTTATTTTTAGCAAAATTCCTCCATGCCCAGCATCTCAAACATATTAATGGAGGTTTTCTGTCTCTACCTTATTATGAATATTGCTTGAATAAAGGGACTGATATCATGGCTGATGATAAAGGTTAATACCATAATCCAGGGGTCCCCAACCCACCAGTCAGTGGCCTGTTAGGATCCGGGCTGCACAGCAGGAGGTGAGCAGTGGGCAAGTGAGCGAAGCTTCATCTGCCGCTCCCCATCGCTCACATTACCACCTGAACCATACCCCCTCCCCCCCACCCCCCTGCCATCCACGTCCATCTGTCCATGGAAAAACTGTCTTCTACAAAACCAGTCCCTGATGCCAAAAAGGTTGGGGACTGCTGCCATAATCTATCAAATCTTAGGTATCATTGAGTGCAAGACGCACCAGTATTTTATTTTCCCCTAAAAGAAAACGTTTTGCCCATTTTAATTGGAAAATGTCATCAATTATAAACACTTCAAATTCAGAGAGATTAAAACGTATGCCTTTGAATGAAATACAATATATAACATGTACTCAGTATATGGTCAGCAACACTTTTTTTTTTTTTGCTTCTGTTTTAATTGAAGTATAGTTAATTTACAATGTTGTGCTAGTTTCAAGTGTACAGCAAAGGGATTCAGTTATATATATATATATATATTCTTTTTCAGATTTTTTCCATTATAGGTTATTACAAGATATTGAGTATAGTTCCCTGTGCTATACAGTAGGCCCCTGATGTTTACCTATTTTATATATAGTAGTGTGCATATGTTAATCCCAAACTCCTAATTTATCCCCTGCCCCGACCTGCTATCCCCTTTGGTAACCATAAATTTGTGTTGTGTCTCTGAGTCTCTTTCTGTTTTGGAAATAAGTTCATTTGTATCATTTTTTTAGATTCCACATATAAGTGACATCATACAATATCTGTCCTTCTCTGTCTAACTTACTTCACTTCATATGATAATCTCATATATTTCTGGAAGTACCTTTTACTAATTTGGATTGTTCTACGTAGAATGATATCCCAGGTCTGACTTAACCAAGAAAAATAATGACTAAAATAGATGGCCAGTTAAAACTGTTACTAAGACTCATATTAATGGGAATGCTGGTCAAGATTGGAAAATTCCAGCTCTGTCAAAGGAAAGAACCTTGCACAAGTGATTCTGAGAACCCAAATGACCTCCTGCACAGGTGCTGTAAGGTCGCAAGCTACTGACCTTCTCACACGCCTCTGCATTTGTATGCGTGCTCTGCTCCTGGTATCAATGACAGTCAATATCCCAGCTGAAAGAAATCAGTCCATTATGCTGATCTCTTAACATTCAGAGTTGGCATCTTGAAGACACTGGAATAAATGGCTAATTCCTTGTGACTTCTGTCCTGAATGTTTGTTGTTCCCTAGAGCTTACACAGTCTGATAACATAAGGTCCAATTGTCCTATTTATTGCCTTAATTGCTTACTGTCCACATTAAAATCAAGGGTGGCCATGAGATTTCATATCTTCAAGTCTAGCTACTTTGGCCACAAAGGAGATAGAAGCAATGTGAGGTGAGAACGTGTGCATAAGAAAAGGAAGTGAGAAAAAGATACAAATGAACTTATTTACAAAACAGAAACTGACCCACAGACATAGAAAAGAAACTTATGGTTACCAAAGGGGAAGGGAGTAGGGATAAATTGGGAGATTGGGATTGAAATATACTCACTAGTATATATAAAACAGATAACCAACAAGGACCTACTGTAGAGCACAGGGAACTATATTCAATATCTTGTAATAACCTATCGTGGAAAAGAATCTGACAAAGGATATATATACACACACACGTAATCGAATCACTCTGCTGTACACCCTGAAACTAACACAAAACTGTAAATCAACTAAACTTCAATAAAACAATTTAAAACAATAAAAAAAAGAAAAGGAAGTGAGGGAGACTCAAGCAGAGCCCAAACCAGAACCCAGGTATTCTAACTCCTGGTCCAATATTCTTTCCATTTCATCATGTAGAGGACTGAAGCTTGTTTAATATTTGCAACTACCCTGAAACTCCTCCACTGTCCACATACCATTATCACAATCCTGGCACAAACATGTTAGTCTTCAGATATTTGGGCATCCATTAAATTTATTTTCTTTTTGGAAAACAAGAGTCCAAATGTGTTTTTGATGTTTGAGAGTGTATATATTTTAAAATATTTTTAAAGCAACTTGTATAAAAATAAAGCTGTCTGAAGCAACAGCAATTCGGCCACAGTATCCCAATCACAAGTCTCCCATCTGGGGAGACCAACCAGAACACAGTAGGAGTTTTAAACTACTGTCAGTACCTACAGTTGGAGCTTTTTAAAAACTCTACTGTCAATTTTGTATCAGTGCTTGGAATATATATTCCTATGAATATAGCCACAGTTTATATCTACCACCATGCCCACACAGTCTTCCATACTCCTGAAATATGTACTCAGAGAGCAGGAATTATAGATTGAATTCAGAAATGCACGTACTTGACTTCTAACAGACCTGCAGTTAAAATTCAGATATGTGGAACAGAGAGGACAATTTCCTTTCTGAGTAATGACCGGTAACCTATCGACAGTGCACTAAACAAGACAGATTACAGAATCCTCCAACACACTCAGCATTCCACAGAAAACGCCAAGAAGCACATCAAGCCAATCAGCAGTTCAGCAAAGCCCAAGATCAGAGACCACATCTTCCCTAACTCTGATTTAATGAAGTTCACAAAAGCTGCTTTACAGGAAGATGCATTCGACAAAATTTAGGGTACAGAGATCCTCTAATTAAAACACTTCCTACAGAAGAGAAAGTTCTGGTGTGAATTACAGGAATGCAACACGTTACTACTGTTTGGAAGGGATATATACATTTACACGTCAGAGGAAACAGGAAACAACGCTGATGTAGGGACCTGACGAGATAAGCTTAGCCACTGACCCGGCTTGAAAAACGGGCAGCAGAGAGAACCTTCAAGGACAGGGCAAGAATCTGGGAATGGTGCAGGGACATGGAAACAAACAAAGAAAAAAAACCACTAGAACAAATCGGATTTCTAGTGCAGTATTATCTGAGTTTGCATACGAACCAGAATAATTTCAACTAATTCAGAAAAAAAAAAAAGGCAAGTGATCAGAGTCAGCTAATGTACAGAAACTCTCCACTAACCCTCACTTCCAAGCTTTTATGATATAATGATAATTGGTATTCATAATTTTAAAACCCATACTGCTCTCTGAATCATCACAGAAGATCCCAGAAGCACATCCACTTAATGAATGTAATGTAGGGCATACTTTGAATAAGCTACTGAACTCAATGCTGAGGGACCAGAAGATTTAAGGGTCATAATGTAGGAATGAAAAGAAAGGAGAGACCTAGTGATATTGTACTGTATTTTTTAAAACCTGATGATCCACGTATGGTATAAATGGTAACTTCATTAATCAGGATATTCAATTCACCAGAACAACTCATATCAAAGAATAGGGTTTACAGATGACTGCCATCTGACCTACAAGGACTTCAATAATGTTGTAAATGTCCACAAATAAAGATACATGCAATGGGATGTGTAATCTAAAGGAGTAACGAAGGATTCTCCTTATTCCATGAGTTGGTAAAAATATGGAAGTTGGTAGCTATGTAAAGAATTTCTGTTTTGAGAGCACTGATAGCCCAAGTGCATGAAGAAAAAAACAAACAACCCCCCCCCACAAAGGGTCCCAGACGTGTTCAGACCGTGTAAAAGCAAGGATGTAAAACCAAAGGAAAATATATGCATTCAAAAAGAAATAGTTTCTGCTTAAAGAGACTTATAATCTCTAAGTCCATTTTGCAAGTGTATCTTACATATTCATAAGAAATCATGATTTAATATAGGTTAGTTTTTGACTGATTCCTGTAAAAATCCAGTTTCCACTTAACCCAATAAAGGCTTAAGGTATTACCAGCGCCACAGAAATACCAAAAGATAGATGTACTGCCAGCTCCTAAAATTTTATTATGTAAAAAGGAAAGCAAGAATGACTGCCACTGGACATAACTGTGTGTATCACAAACTTAAGAATGTTTCATAAGAAAATGATAGTCGAAATGGAATGATTCAGGGTTAAAACACTTCTTGAAGAAGAGATGGATACTGAATTCTTACTTAAATACATGACATAGCAGGTATAGAACAGAAGAAAAAAAATGTTCTAAAATATCTGGATGGTAAGCAAAGATCTGGGTCCAGAGAAAAATTTCCCAGTGCTTAAATTTGACATAAATATGAAAAGGTATAGTTACAAATTACAGTAACATCCCATTCATCTGGAAGTCAGTCATATGAAAATTTCAATCATGTAGATTAAAACATGGATGGATGGATGGAAGGAAGGAAGGAAGGATGGAAAGAAGGGAGGGAAGGAAGAATAAAAGAAAGAGAGAGAGGGAGAGGGAGGGAGGGAGAGAGGGAAAAGGAAAGGAAAGGAAAGGAAAGGAAAGGAAAGGAAAGGAAAGGAAAGGGAAGGGAAGGGAAGGAAAGGAAAGGAAAGGAAAGGAAGGGGGGGAGGGAGAGAGAGAGAAGAAAGAGAAGCGGGGTGGGGAGGGAAACAGCTAGCTAGCTTCTGGTCTGCAAAAATCATGTTGTCAAGATAATGAGCTAAATTGCTTTCGTCAAAGACCCACAGCATATCTGCCATCAGATGTACTTATTCGCACAACTGATCTTTACGTGGGGCTCAGGATGCACCAGGCACTGTTCTAGGCATCGGCAATAACACTCAAAAAACTCAGTCTCTATCCCCGCAAGCTCCCAGACTAAGAGAAGATATAGATCAGCGAGTGAGCAAAGCGAATATAGTAACATGGAATGATATCTATTGTGGGGAAAATAAGGGGGCAGAAAAGGAGTGCACAGAAGTGTGAATTAACCCAGCTTTGGTGGGTCAGGTAAGGTCTTTGGAAGAACTGTCCTTGAATTCGGAACTTAGGAAATTGTAGAGGGTACAGAGAGAAAACGGGAAGGGGAGAAGGATGTGAGCAGAACATCATCATGGGGAAAGCCTTGCCGTTAAGGATAAGCAGAGCATACTAGAGGGCCAAAAGGAGCCCCTGTAGGTGGAACATCAGGTGAGAAGGGGAACTGGGTCACAGTGAGGCCCGAGGAAAGCAGGGGACAATCACTCAGAGGCTTGTCAGTTATGTGACTTTGCTGTTGCGGCAACAGAGCCATTACAGAAATCCAAGCAGAGAGATCACCTCGTGAGACTTTCACATCCAGATGCTCACCTCGGCTGCAACGAGAAGGGAAGAATAGAAGGGAAGCAAGACTGGTATCGGGGAAATCGACTGGGAGACTTTGGATGAATTAGATAAGATATAAAGGTAGCCAAAATACAGGTAGGGCATAGTAAAAGGGAAAGGGACAAAAGGGTGGGTTAGGATCATAGGAGGTTAAAGAAAGAATAATTGGGCTTCCCTGGTGGCGCAGTGGTTGAGAGTCCGCCTGCCGATGCAGGGGACACGGGTTCGTGCCCCGGTCCGGGAAGATCCCACATGCCGTGGAGCGGCTGCGCCCGTGAGCCATGGCCGCTGAGCCTGCGCGTCCGGAGCCTGTGCTCCGCAACGGGAGAGGCCACAGCAGTGAGAGGCCCGCGTACCACAAAAAAAAAAAAAGAAAGAATAATTGTCTATCACCATTCATTTCCATAGCTAATATAGCCAGCACTGACCATATTCTTAAGAGCTGCATGGTGCTGGGGAAACAGACACAAATAAGATACAAAGCATACCCATACATTGGTTAAATAACAAGATTTAAAAAAAAAAATTATGTATTTTATTTTTATTTTGGGCTGTGTTGGGTCTTCGTTGCTGTGCGCGGGCTTTCTCTGGTTACGGAGCGCGGGGGCTACTCTTCGTTGTGGTGAGCGGGCTTCTCATTGTGGTGGCTTCTCTTGTTGGGAGCACAGGCTCTAGGCATGTAGGCTTCAGTAGTTGTGGCATGTGGGCTCAGTAGTTGTGGCTCGCGGGCTCTAGAGCACAGGCCCAGTAGTTGTGGCGCACGGGCTTAGTTACTCCGCGGCATGTGGGATCTTCCTGGGCCAGGGCTCGAACCCGTGTCCCCTGCACTGGCAGGCAGATTCTTAACCACTGCGCCACCAGGGCAGCCCCAACAAGACTGTTAAGGAATTGGAAACAAGCCTCCTGGTCCTGTTGATGGGGACACTGCATTACAAGGTTCTCAGGGGCTACTTCAATCTGCTTTACCATATCAAAATGGAAGACGAAGAAAGCTGTTTTTAAAAGGCTTTTTATCAGGAAAGAAGAATCAGAGCTTTGCGACTGAGGGTCAGGTTACAGGCTGCTGGGATGAAGAAGAACAGAGGCTGACTCAATGTTCAGAGTCCCCGTCTGGGCAGGTATTTCCTAAGGAGATAAAGAAATTAAATTGCTTTGACTTGGCCCAGAAGCTCAGGTTAAGGAGGAAGGAAGGCACACTTTGGGGTTTGAGCCGAATGATCTCATTCAATAAGTTCCCAACAGAGTCCTCAGGATCTTGTCCAAGTTTTTCAAAAATAAGGAATTGACCTCAAATTCTTTGATGCACCGCCTATCTAGAGCTTGGGTCCATGTTCCCTCCCCTTGAATCTGAGTAGACTCTGTGACCTCATTGGCTAACAATTTAGCAGAAGTGACTCAACGCCTTTTTCCAGTCCAGCCCTAAAGAGACAGGCAGCTCTCAGTTCTGTCTCTTGGAAACCAGCTGCCAGAGAAGAAAAGTGACGCTCCTGATACCACCGTACTGTGGGCATCACGAGCCACGAAGAAAGGCCCCAGACAACATGCTGTGTGGGGAGAGAAGCCACAGAGAATTGAGATGCCACGCACCTGAGTGAGGAAACCATCTTAGAAATGGACCTACCAGCCCCAGCTCTGGATCCAAACCAAGCTACACTCCCTACCATCCTTACCCAGAAAATCATGAGCTACATAAAACGATTTAGCTTCGAGGTAGCTTGTTATGTAGTAAAGAATAATTGGGAGGAAATTATAAGTGAACTAAGAAAACAAAACCACCATTTTAGGATCCTAAGTAAAAAACTGCCTCTATGGTCTCAAGAGAACCTCTCCTTCACCTTGGTGAAAGCGTACTGGTAGGATAAAAAGTGACCAGTACAGTGATGGGAGTTACTATACAGACTAAGCAAAATAAAATAAATTTTGCATAACAGAAAGGAAATCCTCCGTTACCTTGAAAACACGTGCATATGAAATAGCTCAAGTTGCACTGGAGTTCACTACATCCCTCTGTTAACATCTTGTAAGATGTTAATTTTAAGTGCTCATTAACAAAGATGTCATAAACTCATAAAAATTCCCACAATGAACTTTTCCAGTGACAAGCTGTCACTCATGTATTTCAGTATTGTTCCTGCTTTGCCTATATATCAGGAGAAAAAAATAAGAGGAGGAAAAAAAAGAATAAATATATCGACACCGAAAGACATGACCCACTTATTTTATTCTATCTGCAGTGTAAAACACGATTCAGACTTTAAAAAAGAAAAAATAATAGTGCTCTGTGATTCCAATAAATTTTCCTGTATTCAACACAACTTTGAAAATAATTACCAAACATACCCGGAACAAACTGCGGAGTCACATTCATATTTTATTTATATGGTATTTAAAATATACATTTCATTTATTTTCTGGCTAAGTAATATAGTTACATTATCCAAACTCCAAACTTTGTAAAGAGAATGGAGAGAAAAGTCACCCTCCCAACCCTACCTTCAGCCACTCAGTACTCCTCCCTGGAGATGACAAGTATATTCAGTTTCCTGTAACATTTTTTTTTTTTTTTTTTTGCAGTATGCGGGCCTCTCACTGTTGTGGCCTCTCCCGTTGCGGAGCACAGGCTCCGACGCGCAGGCTCAGCGGCCATGGCTCACGGGCCCAGCCGCTCCGCGGCATGTGGGATCCTCCCAGACCAGGGCACGAACCCGCGTCCCCTGCATCGGCAGGCGGACTCTCAACCACTGCGCCACCAGGGAAGCCCTCCTGTAACATTTTATGCAAATATTTTATTCAGTGAAAGTACATATGTTTTTATATAACTGTACTTAAATACATGCCACATATATCTGTATATATCTGTACACTTTATTTAAAAATTTTATGCACATGAGTAGGGATGTGCAGATGTGTGTAATTTTTCCCCTACTCTACACAATCATTACGCACTGTCCTGCACCTTCCTATTCCCAATATATATTCCGGAGATTTTTCAGAGTTAATACATAAAGAGGTATCATGTTCATTTTTAGAGTAATACCTAGTATACTGCTCTATATTTAATCCGCACCCTATGCGTGAACATTAGGATGCCTGCAGTCTTTGCTTCTTACCAGCAATGCTGTGATGACTAACCATCATTTGCTAGCACACATGACATATAACATTTCTAGGATGTAAAAGTTCTGGGTAAGAGGGTATTTATAATTTAGATAATTCCTCTCAATTTTGCCTACATAGGGACTGTATAAAGTTACAATACCAAAGGCAATGGTTGATTTTATCCACAGATATGACAACAGTATTATTAATACTATTTAGATTTTTGCTAATTTGATAGGTGAAAAACTGGGTTTTGGTGTGTTTTATTTTATAATTCTTTTATGTATTATGTTTAAGAGCCATTTGTGCTTCCTATTCTGTGAATCATTGGCTCATAGTTTTTGCCTACTTTTCTAATGAGTTATTGGCCCTTTTCCTATTGATTTCTAGGAATTCTTTACTTTAAAGAAATGATCACTTTGGCTCTGGTAGGAGCTCTGAAAATCATTTTCCCAAATCATCTTTTGAATTTGATCATCGAGGTTTCGCCATGAAAATTTTCTTAATGCAGTTGAATTTCTTAAACTTTTCCCCAATGGCTTATGCATTTAGGGGCATAGTTGCAAAGACTACTTTGTTGATCTATTTTGCTGTAATGGGTCCAGCATCCTGCAAAAAGATATTAGTCAAGTGTCATTAAGAGCTATCATCATTGAGAAAATCTTTATAGGATAAAAATGTCTTCGAGGATCCTTATTAGTGAATTATTTATTTCCAGCAACATCTGAATCAATGTAATTATAGTGCCATTTAAAAAAAACAACAGGGTCAATTTCTTGGCTTTCACTAGACAATAAAATTTTACTTATAATTTTTGATGTTGACAGTTTTTTACTTCTAAAACTATTAAGAAGGTGATGTCAGCAAGGTGGAGGGCTAGAGGATCCCAACGCTCATCTCTCCACAAAAACAATAAACAAACAACTACAAATCAATGAAAGTAGCTCTAGGAAGGCTCTGGACTACAGCAAAAAGCAATCAAAACCCTGCAGAGCTCAAAACTCAAGGATTGCTGCACAGAAAAGTACAGGAAGCATTTTACATGCATCACCCCATCCCCGAATCCAGAGCAGCTTAGCACCAGGAGGGATCCACTCAGAGGGGTTTCACCCCACAGGGAAAAGGAGGTCATGAATATTTGCAGCCTTTGCTACCAAGGACCCCACAGTCTTAACCAGCACTGAACCCAGCTGACAGAGCCACCTGGAGTCCACAAAAATGTGTCTCCTCCCGGGACCAGAGCTGCTGCTGCTCTGGACCTGCTCTCTGGGGCTCAACTGGGCTTTGACTCCCAATAACCAGGCCTGCACTGCTGATGCTTATGCATTTAGGGTCACGGTTGCAGACCCCAGGTCCTAAGTCACTGGCTGCTTTGACCCACCGTCACTGGGACTGAGCTGCTGCTGCTCTAACCCCATCTCTGGGTCCTGACGTGAGGCTTTCATGGGCCATCACCAGGGTCGTGCTACTGTTCTGTGACTGCCCACTGTGCATCCTAAGTCACAGCTTTGCCCTGCCATCCTTGGGCTGTGCTGCTGCAGTTCTGTGCCCCAACCCAAGGGTTATAAGGCGTGGCTCTGACTTGTCATTTCACAGGTAGGGGGTGGGGCACTAAGGCTGCTCTGCAACCCACCCTTGGGTTCTAACTCCTGGCTTTGTCCTGCCATCACTGGGCTGTGCTGCAGTAGCTCTGTGCCCGCCCCCAGGCTTCTAAGTCATGGCACTGACCCGCAACCATCAGAGCCAAGCTGCTGCTATCTCCAACTACCCCCTGGGGGCCAGAACTGGGACTCTGACCCACCATTCCCAGAGCCTACTACTATACCCTGCCCCTGAACCAAAGCCGATGTTGTACCCTGTCATCCCAAGGCCTGTGCTACTGCCAGTCTCCCCAACACACACACACACACACACACACACACACACACACACACACACACACACACACGGCCCAAGTTACTGCCCTGAGCCCTGGAGATGCAGGTCCTGGTTCCACAGGAGATATGCACAGGCCTGCACCTCAGATACCAACACCACCACCATAAAAAGTGTATCTCTGTCCCAGGACCCAGGTGCTCTGGTAGCTCTAAAAGCACCTGATCCCAGGATCCCAGCTCTGCTGCTTCACTGACAGCCAGCACACCAGACCTGGGAACAAGGGAGATAACCTCAAATAAAATATCCTCCCCAAAATAAAAATGTAGAACAAAAAGAGCCCAGCAGCCTTCACCTCTGAGGAGGACAATAGCTCTAGCTGCCACTGCCCCTCAGAGAACCTCTGCAGTCTTCACCACAGAAAACTCCTGTAGTTTTATCAGAAGATGATCTCAGCTGATGGAGACACTCAGAGGCTATGCCTCTGTGGTCTCCCAGACATGAGAGACATTGAACTCCACCCAGCTAGTGCCTTTGTACCCAACTTAAGGAAAAGTCTTTCCCCACCAAAGCCAATCCAAAAAAGGCTGGAAGAGGTAACTGTTCCTTTAAATGCACAGGCATGAATGCAAAGCCAAGAACTCAGAAAAAAATTGTGTGAACAAAGTGAGAAGTTCAACAAAGAGACATAAATGATTAAAAAAAAAATACCAAACAGAAACTATAGAACTGAAGAATATAATGAATAAAATGAAAAATGCAATAGAGAGCTTCAAAAGCAGGCTTAATCAAGCAGAAGAAAAGAAAATCTGAGAACTTGAATACATATCTCTCAACATCATTCAGCAAAGAAAAATAAGAATGAAAGAGTTAGGAAAATTGACGTGAATTATGGGATACCATCAAAGAAAACAATATTAGCATTATGGGAGTCCCAGAAAGGAGAAGAAGGAGGAGAAAGGAAATGAAAACTTATTTAAAGGAATAAGAGCTGAAAGCTTACCAAAACTGTGGAAATATACAGCCATACAGATAACACAAGGCTCAAAGATCTCCACATAGGTTCAACCCAAAGAGATCTTCACATAAACACATTATAATCAAACTCTCAAAAATCAAAGACAAAAACAGAATTTCAAAAACAAGCAAGAAAAAAATATTAATCACATACAAGGGAACCCTGATAAGGCTAGAAGCAAATTTAGCAGCAGTAAACTGTAATAAATGAAAAAGAAGGTCATTATACAATTATAAAGGGGTCAAGTTATTAAGAGGGCATAACAAGTGTAAATATATACAAACCCAATATCGGAGCACCTAAACGTATTAAACTATTATTAACAGATCTGAAGGTAGAAACAGACAGCAATGCAATAACAGGGGACTTCAATACCCCACTTTCAACAATGGATAAATCACGCAGACAGAAAATCAATAAAGAAATAATGGACTTGAGCTACACTTTCAACCGAATATACCTAACAGATATATACAGAACATTCTATCCCACAGCAACAGAACACACATTCTTCTCAAACACACACAGAACATTCTCCAAGATAGATCATAGGTTAGGTGACAATACATATCTTAAAAAAATTTTAAATATTACCAAAACCACAATGAGATATCACCTCACATCTTTTAGGATGGCTATTATCAACAAGACTTGAGGGACTTCCCTGGTGGTCCAGTGTTTAAGAATCCCCCTTCCAATGCAGATGATGCAGATCTGATCCCTGGTCAGGGGACTAAGATCCCACATGCCACGGGAAAACTAAGCCTGCACGCCGCAACTACTCAGCCTGCACGCCACAACTAGAGAGAAGCCCGTGTGCCACAAGAAACAGCCCAAACACCGCAACTAAGACCCGATGTGGCCAAGTATATAAATAAAATAAAATAAGAACAAGACTTGAAGTAGTACGTTTTGGCAAGGATGCGGATACAAGAGAAACACTGTTCACTGTTACAGGAAATGTAAATTGGTGTAGCCACTGTGGAAAACAGTACAATGGTTCCTCAAAAAGTTAAAAATAGAACTACCATAGGACCCAGCAATTCCATTTCTGGGCATATATCCAAAGGGAATGAAATCAGTATCTCAAGAGATATCTGCAGTCCCATGCACAATGCAGCATTACTCACAATAGCCAAGATGCGGTAATAAACTAAATTTCCCTCGAGGGATGAATGGATAAAGAAAATGTGATATACACACACATATATCTACACACATACACACATGTGTAATGATTCAGCCATTAAAAATAAGGAAATCCTGTCATCTGCAACAACATGGAAGAACCTGGAGGGCATTATTCTAACTGAAATAAGCCAGAAAGAGAAAGACATATAATGTATGTTATCATCACACAAAGAATATTTTTTTAAAGTTGATTTCACAGAAACAGAAAACAGACTGGTGGTTGTAAGGGGCTGGTATGAGGGGAGATAGGGATATGTAAATTAAAGTATATAAACTTCTGGTTATAAGAAAGTTACACTTCAAGGATATAAGCACCAAGGACTTCCCTGGCAGTGCAGTGCTTAAGAACCTGCCTGCCAGTGCAGGCAACAAGGGTTCGAGCCCTGGTCCGGGAAGATCCCACATGCCGTGGAGCAACTAAGCCCATGCGCCACAACTACTAAAACTGCACTCTAGAGGCCGCGAGCCACAACTACTGAAGCCCACGTGCCCAGAGCCTGTGCTCCACAACAAGAGAAGTCACTGCAAAGAGAAGACCGTGCACCACAACAAAGAGTAGCCCCCACTCACTGAAATTAGAGAAAGCCCGCGTGCAGCAACGAAGACCCAACGCAGCCAAACATAAATTTAAAAACTAAATAAAGGATATAAGCACCAGGGTTTTTTAAATTTATTTATTTTTATTTATTATTTTTATTTATTTATTAGTGTTGGCTGTGCTGGGTCTTTGTTGCTGTGTGCGGGCTTCCTCTAGTTGCCGCCAGCAGGGGCTACTCTTCGTGGCGGTGCGCGGTGGCTTCTCTTGTTGCACAGCATGGGCCCTAGAGTGTGCGGGCTTCAGTAGATGTGGCGCATGGGCTCAGCAGTTGTGGCTCGTGGGCTCTAGAGCGCAGGCTCAGTAGTTTTGGCTCATGGGCTTAGTTGCTCCGCAGCATGTGGGGTCTTCCCTGACCAGGGCTAGAACCCGTGTCCCCTGCACTGGCAGGCAGATTCTTAACCACTGCGCCACCAGGGAAGCCCTAAGCACCAGTTTTGATGGAACTTCTAAGGCTCTAAATCTTAAAAGGGGAAAAATGGCACTTCCATATTTCAACTTGAATTTTTTTCTCAATAATATTAAAAATAAAATTAAAGCCTTATCATTTATACTTCCACTAACACAAACAACTTCTCATATTAGGCAACAGCTGAATGAATGCTCCCTGGGAGCAATGAGATTACTAAATTTTCTCTTTTGAACATGATATTATTTAACGCCATATTTTCTAGGGGATAATGAGTTTCATTCTCCATGAGCAGAAGATCAGTTCTTCGCTTCTATAATCTTGAAAAACACCAGAGGTAGGATGGCTCTGACTACAATTTATCAAGGAAGATGCTACCCTGATGGTGCCATTTTCAATAATATATGAGACTTAAAAATACATACACGGGCATACGTGAGCTTGTCTACCTTTATAAAATGCAATCAAACTGTATAGATATATTTAACACTATGAGTTCAGGTGCTTGAAATATCACTATCAGGGATATTTTAGAAAATCTTCTATAAGATCACTTATAACTTTTCAAAGTTTATAATTGTTTAAATGCTTCATGAGCCATGTGGGGACTTGGTGGGCAAGAAAAAGAAAAGGAAAAAAAGGATTTTCAATGATCTTTTGGGAAAAAATGAGTCTCGGGGATTTGGAATTGGGGTCTCTGTTAAGAGTACTTGCACACTTCCTATACACTAATGATGAAGAATCTGAAAGAGAAATTAAGGAAATACTCCAATTTACCATTGCAACAGAAAGAATAAAATACCTAGGAATAAACCTACCCAGGGAGACAAAAGACCTGTCTGCAGAAAACTGTAAGACACTGATGAAAGAAATTTAAGATGATACAATCAGATGGAGAGATATATACCATGTTCTTGGACTGGAAGAATCAATATTGTGAAAATTACTATACTACTCAAAGCAATCTACAGATTCAATGCAATCCCTATCAAACTACCAATGGCATTTTTTACAAAACTAGGACAAAACTCGTAAAATCTGTATGGAGACACAAAGGACCCTGAATAGCCAAAGCAGTCTTGAGGGGAAAAAACAGAGCTGGAGGAATCAGACTCCCTGATTTCAGACTATACTACAAAGCTACAGTAATCAAGACAATATAGTACTGGCACAAAAACAGAAATATAGATCAATGGAACAGGAGAGAAAACCCAGAGATAAACCCACGCACATATGGTCACCTTATCTTTGATAAAGGAGGCAGGAATGTACAGTGGAGAAAGGACAGCCTCTTCAATAAGTGGTGCTGGGAAAACTGGACAGCTACATGTAAAAGAATGAAATTAGAACACTCCCTAACACCATACACAAAAATAAACTCAAAATGGATTAAAGACCTAAATGTAAGGACAGACAGTGTAAAACTCTTAGAGGAAAACATAGGCAGAACACTCTTTGACATAAATCACAGCAAGTTCCGTCTTGACTCACCTCCTAGAGAAATGGAAATAAAAACAAAAATAAACAAATGGGACCTAATGAAACTTAAAAGCTTTTGCACAGCAAAGGAAACCATAAACAAGATGAAAAGACAACCCTAAGAATGGGAGACAATGTTTGCAAAAGAAGAAACTGACAACGGATTAATCTCCAAAATATACAAGCAGCTCATGCAGCTCAATATCCAAAAAAAAAAAACCCACCCAATCCCAAAATGGGCAGAAGACCTAAACAGACATTTCTCCAAGGAAGATATACAGATTGCCAACAAACACATGAAAGGATGTTCAACATCACTAATCATTAGAGAAATGCAAATCAAAACTACAATGAGGTATCACCTCACACCGGTCAGAAGGGCCATCATCAATAAATCTACAAACAATAAAGGCTGGAGAGGGTGTGGAGAAAAGGGAACCCTCTTGCACTGTTGGTGGGAATGTGAATTGGTACATCCACTATGGAGATCAGTATGGAAGTTCCGTAAAAAACTAAAAATAGAACTACCATATGACCCAGCAATCCCACTAGTGGGCATATACCCTGAGAAAACTATGATTCAAAAAAAGTCATGTACCACAGTGCTCATTGCAGCTCTATTTACAGTAGCCAGGACATGTAAGTGACCTAATTATCCATTGACAGATGAATGGATAAAGAAGATGTGGCACATATATACAATGGAATATTACTCAGCCATAAAAAGAAACAAAATTGAGTTATTTGTAGTGAGGTGGATGGACCTAGAATCTGTCATACAGAGTGAAGTAAGTCAGAAAGAGAAAAAAAAATACCGAATGCTAACACATATATATGGAATCTTAAAAAAAAAATGGTTCTGAAGAACCTAGAGGCAGGACAGGAATAAAGATGCAGACGTAGAGAATGGACAAGAGAACATGGGGAGGGGGAAGTGTAAGCTGGGATGAAGTGAGAGAGTGGCATGGGCATATATACACTACCAAATGCAAAACAGATAGCTAGTGGGAAGCAGCTGCATAGCACAGGGAGATCAGCTCGTGCTTTGTGTCCACCTAGAGGGGTGGGATAGGGAGGTTGGGAGGGAGACATAAGAGGGAGGAGATATGGTGATATATGTATACATATAGCTGATTCACTATGTTATACAGCAGAAACTAACACACCATTGTAAAGCAATTATACTCCAATAAAGATGTTAAAAAAAAAAAGAAAGACTTAGAATGAAGATGGAGGATAGGAAATTTGACTGTTTTTAAGTAATTATGTCAAAAATAGTTACTTGGAAAATGTAAGCTCACTTTTGGGGTCCATTTTAAAGCTAGAAATAAGTTTTGAAACCACAAGTGGTGAAGGAGCTTATTATTCCATTATTGTTCTCTAAACATTATATTGTTGCGTTTTGCCCAGTCTTGGATTTTATTAATTAAAATTTCTCATTTAGGGCTTCCCTGGTGGCACAGTGGTTGAGAGTCCGCCTGCCAATGCAGGGGACACGGGTTCGTGCCCCGGTCCGGGAAGATCCCACATGCCGCGGAGCGGCTGGGCCCGTGAGCCATGGTCGCTGAGCCTGGGCATCCGGAGCCTGTGCTCCGCAATGGGAGAGGCCACAGCAGTGACAGGCCCGCGTACAGCAAAAAAAAAAAAAAAAAAAATCTCATTTTAAAAAGTACTTATTGAGTGCCTATTATTTGCTAGGAATTTGTATTTATTTACGATCCAAACGTGAATTAAATACACAAAGACACTCGATTTCACAGAGATCATATTTTAGAAGAGGCATATTTAGTAGTGTACCATAATTGTTTCATTTTTCTTTTTTCATCTAACATTATGATCTTGAGATAGAACCCCATTGTGTGACCAAAGGAATACCTTGGAGGTATTGTAGGTTCAGTTCCAGATCACCATCGTAAAGCAAATATGGGAATAAAGTGAGCCACACAAGTTTTTTGGTTTCCAAGTGCATATAAAAGTTATGTTCATAGTATACTGTACTCTATTAAGTGTGAAATAACATTATGTCTAAAAAATGTACATACCTTACTTTAAAATACTTTAAATCTTATAAAGGCTAACCATCATCTAAATCTTCAGCAAGTCATAATCTTTTTTTGGCTGGTGGAGCGTCCTACCTCGATGTTGCTGGCTGCAGCATTTTGAAGAAGCTGTGGCAATTCCTTAAAGTGAGACAACAGTGACGTTTGCACACTGATTGACTCTTGGATGAAAAATTTCTCTGGAGCAGGCAATGCTGTTTGACAGTATTTTACCCACAGTAGAACATCTTTCAGAGTTGAAGTTAATCCTCTCAAACCCTACTCCTGCTTTATCAACTAAGCCTGTATAATATTCCCAATCCCTGGTGTTTTTCCAACAATCTTCACAGCATCTTCAGCCTGAGTAGAGTCCCTTTCAAGAAACCACTTTCTTTGCTTATCCATAAGAAGCAATTCCTCATCCTTCGAGGCT
The DNA here is from genome assembly GCF_963455315.2 of Globicephala melas. Taxonomy (NCBI): domain Eukaryota; kingdom Metazoa; phylum Chordata; class Mammalia; order Artiodactyla; family Delphinidae; genus Globicephala; species Globicephala melas. The sequence goes on along the minus strand of NC_083334.1, from coordinate 27,115,786 downwards.
TTATCGTGAGATTGCAGCAATTCAGTCCCATCTTCAGGCTCCACTTCGAATTCTAGTTCTCCTGCTGTTTCCCTCACATCTGCAGTTACCTCCTCCAGTGAAGTCCTGAACCCCTCAAAGTTACTCATGAGGGTTCGAATCACCTTCTTCCAAACTCCTGTTAATGTTGATATTTTTACCTCTTCCCATGAATCACAAATGTTTTTTTTTTAAACATCTTTATTGGAGTATAATTGCTTTACAATGGTGTGTTAGTTTCTGCTTTTTAACAAGGTGAGTCAGCTATACATATACATATATTCTCATATCTAATCACAAATGTTCTTAATGGCACCTAGAATGTTGAATACTTTCCAGATGATTTTTACTTTATTTTGCCCAGAACCATCAGAGGAATCACTATCTCTGGCAGTAATAGTTTTACAAAACTTGTTTCTTCAATGGTAAGACTTGAAAGTCAAAATTTCTCCTGGATCCATTGGCTACAAAATGCTGCTGTGTTAGCAGGCATGAAAGCAACGTTAATCTTGTTGTACATTTCCATCAGAGCTCTTGGATGACCATATGCTTTGTCAATGAGCAGTAATATTCTGAAAGAAAGCTTTTTTTCTGAGCAGTAGGGTCTCCACAGTGGGCTTAAAATATTCAGTAAATCATGTTGTATAGAGGTGTGCTGTCATCCCGTCTTTGCTGTTCCATTTATAGAGCACGGGCAGAGTAGATTTAACATCTTTCTTAAAGGCCGTAGGATTTTAAGAATGGTAAATGAGCACTGGCTTCAACTTGAAGTCACCAAATACATTAGCCCCTAATAAGAGACTCAGCCTGTCCTTTGAAGCCAGGCATTGACTTTTCCTCTCTAGCTATGAAAGTCCTAGATGGCATCTTCTTCCAACAGAAGGCTGTTTGGTCTATATTGAAAATCTGTTGTTTAGTGTACCACCATCACGAATGATCTTGGCTAGATTTTCTGGATAACTTTCTGCAGCTTCTACATCAGCATTTGCTGCTTCACCTTGCGCTTTTATGTTATGAATATGGCTTCTTTCCGTAAACCTCACAAACCAACTGCTGCCAGCTTCCAACTTGTCTTCTGCAGCTTCCTTGTCTCTCTCAGCCTTCACAGAATTGAAGACAGGGTCTCGCTCTTGATTAGACTTTGGCTTAAGGCAGTGTTGTAGCTGGTTTGATCTTCTAACCAGAACAATCAAACTTTCTCCATATCAGCAATAAGGCTGTTCTCCTTTCTTATCATTTGTGTGTTCACTGGAGTAGCACATTTAATTTCCTTCCAGAACTTTTCCTTTGCATTTACAACTTGGCTAACGGGTACAAGAGGCTTAGCTTTCCGTCTATCTTGCCTTCCTTACTAGGCTTCATCATTTGTAGCTTTTAATTTAAAGTGAGAGACATGGGACTCTTCCTTTCATCTGAACACTTAGAGGCCATTGAAGGGTTATTAATTGGTCTAATTTTAATATTTTTCCACCTCCCAGAAAAGAGAGGCTGGAGGAGAAGGGGAGGGAGAAAAGCCAGTCAGTGGAGCAAGAAGAACACAAACAAAATTCATCAATCAAGTGTGGCCTCTCATATGGGTGTGGTTTGTGGGTCCCCCAAACAATGACAATAGTAAGATCAAAGATCACTGATCACAGATTACCATAACAAATAGAATAATAATATAAAAGTTTGAAATCTAATGAGAATTACCAAAAATGGGACACAGAGGCACAAAGTGAGCAAAGGCTGTTGGAAAAATGACGTCAACAGGCTCGCTTGATGCAAGGGTGTCACAAACCTTCAACGAAAAAAAAAAGGCATTATATACAATGCACAATAAATTGGAGTGTGATACAGTGAGGTATGCCTGTGCGCTGCAATGTATTTCTCCATCCTCAAGTTAACAGGCACTGGAATTATTTCCAAGTATTTTTGTATTACACACAAACTAAAACATACTGGTACCTATAATATGGTGAACACATGCAAGTTTTTCTAAGATAATTATTCTCAAAATGTGATCCACAGAACCCTGAGATTTCCCCACAACCACAGGACCAGGAAGAAAACTCTAGTCTACTAATAATACTAAAGTGTGATTTTCTTTTTTCACTGCATTGACATTCAACTGATGGTGTAAAACCAATGGTGAGTAAACTGCGGGCAAAACTGATATATCGGCACCATACTCTACTGCATCTTTTACTGCCACACACTTGCAACAGAAAAAAAAAAGAAGTGTCAGCCTGAGGACTTCGATGAAGCAGTAAAAACCGTTTATTTTATTAGGTCTCCATTCTTCAGTCCATGCTTTTTAAATAACAAATATTACGCATACAGCGCTCCTCTTGCATACTGAAGTAGAAGAGCCCTTGTGTAACTGAGTTATAAACTAAACTAACTTTTTTTTCATGGAACACTGTTACACTAGAAGAAAGACTGAAAAAAACTATTATTCAAATTTGAGTATTTAGCACAAATTTTCTCGAAAATAAACAGTGAGATTATCATTTCAAACAAAACTAAAAAACTGACAGTACTCATTGCCAATAACGAAATTTGTGCTTTCGTTTGAAAATTAGAATTGTTGAAAACTTTTATCTGCCACTGTGAATTTATAGCTTCCTAATACTCAAAGACCGTTCAGATGAAATTAGTAGTAATATGAATGAAAGCGATTTTTTTTAATTTTTATGATTTGTATTGAAACTGGATGTAACATAGATTCATCTTTACTGTTAGAATTTTTTTTTCTTTTACTCCTTCACTTCTCAATTTTTCTTTTCATCTTTACTGGAGTATAATTGCTTTACAATGTTGTGTTAGTTTCCACTGTATAGCAAAGTGAATCAGCTGTATGTATACACATATCCCCATAACCCGACCCTCTTGAGCCTCATCTCCCACCCTCCCTATCCCACGATTTTTCTACTGCATTATGAATGCATCCACATTTGGAAGATCTGCAGAACTCAGTGAATCAATATTTTCTAATTAACTGTTGCATGATACCACAAGATTATTGTGGATGAACACCCAACCAAAATGCAAGCTACCAGAATAGAAACAGTATAAATGTTCTTTGACATTGTTTTACATTGCCGTTTTACAAAACTTTACAAACTACTACAAAACTTTACAAACTACAAAACTTTACAAAACTTTACAAACTACTACTACAAAACTTTACAAAACTACCACATGTCAAGTTGCATGTAGTATCAAAAAGAATGTCCATAAATATCTAAAAAGGCTATTAAAACACTCCTTCCTGAGGGCTTCCCTGGTGGCGCAGTGGTTAAGAGTCCGCCTGCCGATGCAGGAGACACGGGTTCCTGTCCCGGTCCGGGAAGATCCCACATGCCGCGGAGCGGCTGGGCCCGTGAGCCATGGCTGCCGAGCCTGTGCGTCCGGAGCCTGTGCTCCACAATGGGAGCGGCCACAACAGTGGCCACTTACCACAAAAAAAACACAAAAAACCCCAAAAAAACCCACTCCTTCCTTTGTCAAATATACATCACTGTGGAGCTAGACTTTCCTCATATACTGGGACCAAAACTACATAGCACAACAGATTGAATCCAGAAGCAGATATGAGTTGTTTCCTATTTGGCCAAACATTAAAAAGATTTGCAAAAATGCAAAAGCAACATCATGTTTTTTAGTAAGTTTTTGTTTTGCAAAGCATAGCTCTTTGTCATAAAAATATGCTGTTTACGTACTGGGTATATTTTTGTTATTCTAAGCATAATAATAAATACCTGAAAATGGTCTAAAATTTATATTGGAAAAGATGGGTAAATTGGTAAAGATTGGTCATACTGGTAAAGATCCACAGATAAAACCTACAGAAACAAAAGCTCTTTGGGGTTCTCAATACATTTTAAGACTCTAAAAGGATCCTGAGACAAAGCTATTTGAGAACGTTTGTTCTCAAGTACATTTCTAGAACGAATATGCGGGATTTGGATACACATAACCTTCAACTTTATTAGATAATGAAAAAAATATTTTCCTATTTTTACAGCTAGCAGCACATGTGTTACTCTTCTTTACATCCTATCCAATTTTTGGAATTATCAGAACTTTTTATGTTTGTCATTCTGATCACAGAGAAAGAGCATTTCATTGCCATCTTAAAGTTCCTTTTCTCATCGATAGATGAGAACTTCTCAGTGTGGTAACTCCACACTGATTTTCCCAGGCTAATCTAAAGCTCCAACTAGCATGTCTGTATCTATGAATGCTAGAAATAAAGAAACTAATCTTTACTGATTAATTAATATTTGGTACATCTATCTTATCCTATAGTATGCAATAGCCTTTGTAATCATTGAAATTGCTTCTCTCCCAACTGTGCGTAACAATATTCCAGACACTCCCAAACTTGCTCCCCTGACTGCATGCCTTGTACTCACAATTTGTTCACTCCATGATATATTTCTTTAGTCAAAAAAGCAAATTAATGTGAACAGAATGATTTTTATTTTGGTAAAACACCACCAATGATATGGGGATTACATCTGCTTTAATATATTTGTATAAGCAATTTTAAAAGGTGTAAAGATAGACACTGGGACTTCCCTAGTGGGCCAGTGATTAAGACTCCACACTTCCATTGCAGAGGGCATGGGTTCGATCCCAGGTCGGGGAACTAAGATCCTGCGTTAAGTGTGGCGCGGCCAAAAATAAAATGAAAAAAAAGATAGGGGTGAGGCCAGGGGATGCTCAGGAGGCACTCGGCCAGTCCGGCCAGCGCACGCGTGAGCCACCTGCCAGTAACCGTCGCAGGAGGTCTGGGCGGGAGGGGAAATAAGGGGGTTTAAGTTATATTTTGAAAAACAGAGAGCGAAATCTAGAGGCATCGTGACCCAGGTGTCGCCGCTTCCTGCTACACAGGGCTTGGCACCCAGGTCCATCCCTCCGCACACCCCCACCCCTTGTGCCCTCCCCTCCGGAGCCATGTGGCTCTTAAGAGGCAGCGGCGGAGGACAGCATGGCTGCTGCAGCCCCAGCAGCCTTGGAGAAGGAGAGAGGGAAGCACAAAGCCGGCTTCGCACTGCAAGCCGTGTGCTGACAGAGTCTTGGTGCCCCGTCCTGGTGTCAGGCCTGAGCCTGAGGCGGGACAGCTGAGTTCAGGACACTGGACCACCAGAGACCTCCTGGCCCCATGTAATACCAATCGGCAAGAGCTCTCCCAGAGATCTCTGTCTTGATGCTAAGACCCAGCACCACTCAACGACCAGCAAGCTCCAGTACTGGGCGCCCCATGCCAAACAACTAGCAAGACTGGATCACAGCACCACCCATTAGCAGAGAGGCTGCCTAAAATCATACTAAGTTCACAGACACCCCAAAACACACCACCGGATGTGGCCCTGCCGACCAGAAAGACAAGATCCAGTCCCACCCACGAGAACGCAGACACCAGTCCCCTCCACCAGGAAGTCTACACAACCCACTGAACCAACCCTACCCACTGGAGGCAGACACCAAAAACAACAGGAACTACAAACCTGCAGGCTGAGAAAAGGAGACTCCAAACACAATAAGTTAAGCAAGGTGAGAAGACAGAGAAATATGCAGCAGATGAAAGATCAAGGTAGAACCCCACCAGACAAAACAGATGAAAAAGAAATAGGCATTCTACCTGAAAAAGAATTCAGAGTAATGATAGTAAAGATGATCCAAAATCTAGGAAAAGGAATGCAGAAAATACATGAAATGTTTAACAAGGACCTAGAAGAACTAAAGAGCAAACAAACAATGATGAACAACACAATAAATGAAATTAAAAATTCTCTAGAAGGGATCAATAGCAGAATAACTGAGACAGAAGGATGGATAAGTGACCTGGAAGATAAAATAGTGGAAATGACTACTGCAGAGCAGAATAAAGAAAACAGAATGAAAACAATTGAGGACAGTCTCAGAGACCTTGGGGACAACAGTAAACTCCTCAATGTTCGATTATAGGGGTCCCAGAAGAAGAAGAGAAAAAGAAAGGGTCTGAGAAAATATTTGAAGAGATTATAGTTGAAAAGTTCCCTAACATGGGAAAGGAATAGTCAATTAAGTCTGGGAAGCACAGAGAGTCTCATACAGGATAAATCCAAGGAGAAACATGCCGAGACACATATTAAATAAACTATCAAAAATTAAATACAAAAAAAAATATTAAAAGCAGCAAGGAAAAAGCAACAAATAATATACAAGAGAATGTGTATGGACAAATTCTTAGAGAGGTATAGCCTTCCAAGACTGAACCAGGAAGAAATAGAAAATACGAACAGAACAATCACAAGATTTCAAATTCAAACTGTGATTAAAAATCTTCCAACAGACAAAAGTCCAGGACCAGATGGCTTCACAGGTGATTTCTATCAAACATTTAGAGAAGAGCTAACACCTATCCTTCTCAAACTCTTCCAAAAAATTGTAGAGGAAGGAACACTCCCAAACTCATTCTATGAGGCCACCATCACCCTGATACCAAAAGCACACAAAGATACTACAAAAAAAAAAAAAAAGAAAGAAAATTACAGGCCAATATCACTGATGAATATAGATGCAAAAATCCTCAACAAAATACTAGCAAACAGAATCCAACAACAAATTAAACGGATCATACTCCATGATCAAGTGGGATTTATCCCACTTGTGTATCTCTTCAATATACACAAATCAATAATGTGATACACCATATTAACAAATTGAAGAATAAAAACCATATGATCATCTCTATAGATTCAGAAAAAGCTTTTGACAAAATTCAACACCAATTTATGATAAAAACTCTCCAGAAAGTGGGCACAGAGGGAACCTGCCTCAACATAATAAAGGCCACATATGACAAACCCACAGCAAACATCATTCTCAATGGTGAAAAACTAAAAGCATTTCCTCTAAGATCAGGAACAAAACAAGGATGTCCACTCTCGCCACTATTATTCAACATAGTTTTGGAAGTCCTAGCCATGGCAATCAGAGAAGAAAAAGAAATAAAAGGAATACAAATTGGAAAAAAAGAAGTAAAACTGTCACTGTTTTCAGATGAAATACTATACATAGAGAATCCTAAAGATGCCACCAGAAAACTACTAGAGCTAATCAATGAATCTGGTAAAGTTGCAGGATACAAAATTAATGCACAGAAATCTCTTGCATTCCTATACACTAATAATGAAAAATCTGAAAGAGAAATTAAGGAAACACTCCCATTTACCACTGCGACAAAAAGAATAAAATATCTAGGAATAAACCTCCCTAGGGAGACAAACGACCTATATGCAGAAAACTATAAGACACTGATGAAAGAAATTTAAGATGATACAAACAGACGGAGAGATATACCATGCTCTTGGATTGGAAGAATGAACATTGTGAAAATGAGTATAGTACCCAAAGCAATCTACAGATTCAATGCAATCCCTATCAAATTACCAATGGCATTTTTTACAAAACTAGAACAAAAAATCTTAAAATTTGTATGGAGACACAAAAGACCCCGAATAGCCAAAGCAGTCTTGAGGGAAAAAAAACGGTCCTGGAGGAATCAGGTTCCCTGACTTCAGACTATACTACAAAGCTACAGTAATCAAGACGATACGGTATTAGCACAAAAAGAGAAATATAGATCACTGGAACAGGATAGAAAGCCCAGAGATAAACCCATGCACCTATGGTCAACTAATCTATGACAAAGAGGCAAGCATATAAAATGGAGAAAAGACAGTCTCTTCAATAACTGGTGCTGGGAAAACTGGACAGCTACATGTGAAAGAATGAAATTAGAGCACTCCCTAACACCACACACAAAAATAAACTCAAAATGGATTCGAGACCTAAATATAAGACCAGACAGTATAAGACTCTTAGAGGAAAACACAGGAAGAACACTCTTTGACATAAATCACAGCAAGATCTTTTTGATCCACCTCCTAGAGTAATGGAAATAAAAACAAAAACAAATGGGACCTAATGAAACTTAAAAGCTTTTGCAAAGCAAAGGAAACTACAAACAAGATGAAAAGACAACCCTCAGAATGGGAGAAAATATTTGCAACTGAAGCAACTGACGAAGGATTAATCTCCAAAATTTACAAGCAGATCATGCAGCTCAATATCAAAACAACGAACAACCCAGTCCAAAAATGGGCAGAAGACCTAAATAGACATTTCTCCAAAGAAGACATACAGATGGCCAAGAAGCACATGAAAAGCTGCTCAACATCACTAATTATTAGAGAAATGCAAATCAAAACTACAATGAGGTATCACCTCACACCAGTTAGAATGGGCATCATCAGAAAATCTACAAACAACAAATGCTGGAGAGGGTGTGGAGAAAAGGGAACCCTCCTGCACTGTTGGTGGGAATGTGAATTGATACAGCCACTATGGAGAACAGTATGGAGGTTCCTTAAAAAACTGAAAATAGAATTACCATATAACCCGGGAATCCCACTACTGGGCATATACCCAGAGGAAACCATAATTCAAAAAGACACATGCACCCCAATGTTCATTGCAGCACTATTTACAATAGCCACAGATGTAGAGAACAAACATATGCGGGGGGGTGGGGATGGTGGTGGGATGAACTGGGAGATTGGGATTGACATATAAACACTAATATGTATAAAATAGATAACTAATAAGAACATGCTGTATAAAAAAATAAATGAAATAAAATTCAAAAATTAAAAAAAAAGATGCAGATGTAGAGAATGAACTTGAGGACACAGGGAGGGGGAATTTTAGGTGGGCCAAAGTGAGAGCGTGGCATGGACATATATACACTATCAAATGTAAAACAGCTAGCTAGTGGGAAGCAGCTGAATAGTACAGGGAAGTCAGCTCATTGCATTGTGACCACCTAGAGGGGTGGGATAAGAAGGGCAGGAGGGAGATTCAAGAGTGAGGGGATATGGGGATATATGTATACATATATATCTGATTCACTTTGTTATACAGCAGAAACTAACACAGTATTGTAAAGCAATTATACTCCAATAAAGATGTTAAATAACAAAAAAAAAAGATAGACACTGAGCTGTCAATACTGCTTTTATCAGGTGGGGAAATTAGGATAAAGTCAGGAGGAAAGGAAGATAATCAGCTTTGCCTTTATACATCTTTCCATCGTCTTGTTTCATTTGACCAGACAAGGAGGTACCACTTTTGTAATCTGAAGAACTCCAAATAAAGAAAGATAAAATATTAATATTTGTCCTTTGCATTTAGTTCCCAGGTTATCCTTAGCTCTGCTCATGTTAGACTTTCATTAGTCTTTAGTCAACACCCTTGGTCTCCCATCATGTGACCTCTTTGGCTATACATTATAAATTTAAATTGAATTCTAGAGAGTGCTACAGAGTGAAATTCACCATACACAAATCACAAATTAGGAAGGCCATGATAAAGTGCTGGGAGCACTGACCTTGAGGCCAGGTCGCCTTCTCTCTTTGCTACTTACGACCATGTCAAGGCTCCTAGCGGTGAACTTAGCAAGGAGGAATGTGTTGGAGCATGAACAATGCATGATGGCACTCGTATACCTTCCAACCAAATCCTAAACATCATGTCACAAGTTTAGGAGAATGAGCTCTAAGCATACTTGGGGAAAAAATGATACCGATGATGATGACTCTAACAAAAACTTTCATCAATATTCATACGAGAACTCTCACTTCATCCCAGAGAACGCATGGCAGTTGCAATGAAAGTGACCACATGTTTTTCGGATTTAACTGAGAAGACTAAAGACGACTGGGTGCATGCCACATTTCCATCACACAATTTAAGCAATCTCCTTCTCAAAATATCTCAAAAATATATGGGTTACAAATCCTCTAAAGGAGACTGGCTGAATATATGCCCTAAAAAACCTACTCCATGGGTAGGTAGGTTACTGTCTCCTGAGTTACCACAGCTGCTGCTCAAGGGGTCAGCCTCTGTTTCGGCTCTTCGCACAAAGAACCTACTTCTGGTCCAATGAGTTCATTATTTTAAATTGTCAACTGGTGCGATCTGTTGACCACACTCACGCCACAAACCTCAAAGGACATTTTCCAAAACATTAAGTTGTTCTTCACTCTCCTTTTAATGGTGGTGAGCATCCCTCTCTTATATTTGCTTCATTTTAGTTCAACTTCTATCAAGCTTCAATTAACATAAAGAAAAACGGCTATTGTGCTCGAATGCATGGATTTTCTGGTCTGCAGTGATGTGCTGTGTTACTCTGAAGAGGTCCAGTGTGGTTTTACAGAAACAAACACAAAGACAAAATCATTGCTGTGAATGCCAACATCTGACACATGGAATCATTGGAAATCATAAAACTGGGTAAATGAAGGAGTAGTGAAGTCTTTCTGCCCTCTCACGATAGCTAATAAAGAAATAAATATTTAGAATGGTGACCCTCCATTATCTACTGTCCAGATGAGCCACTGATTCCATGGTACATTGAAGACCACTATACAAATTTTTATCTGATTTTTTATTGTATCAAATGATGAATATTTATGCTTAAAAATTCTTGGTTATATGAAAATGTAATAAAATATTTATAAATATAAAACTGTACATATATACAAATATCTATACCAATTTTACATATATTTGTAATTATATATGACTCTTTTCATTTCATGGTTTTATATTTTCCCTGAAGGTAAGATGTTCTGTGAAAATTCCTCTATTCTATATTTTCCCTCCATTTTCTTTCTGACAATTAACCCTGCTCCAACTACAATCCATACATTGATCCTGAAACTATATACTAAAAAAAAAGCAGTATAACAGCACATATGATTAACGAGGAAAATACACTTTGAAATTCCATATATCACCAATGTTTAAATTGACTCCTCAAACATATTTATGAAAAAAAATCTTTGCAGCCCTAATGAGTTTTCATTACTCTCTATATAAATATATATTTAATTAGTCACTATGATTGAAAGTCTCTAATCTGATTTGCAACTTCTCACAAAGACAATGATTATTTCTACACAGTTCCTGTCATTTCCTATTAGTCTAAATAATGATAATATCATGGCTTCCACTGACAGTTTTTACCTCCCATACCCCAAGCTAGAGTTCATTTCCACTTTTTCCCCAGGAGAATATGCAAAGTAGAAAGAGAGAATCAGGTAAAGCCAAAGATTTTTTCAATTTAGAGAATTTTTTTTTCTTTTAAGAATTCCAACATGATAAAACTGACGTGGAAATCCTCCAGAGAAAATAGACATCATGAACCAAAAGTTATACACAGTCAAGTCCACCAGAAATTAAATGTGCAAATCTTCTCCATCTTTCCACTGGTTAGTGATGCTCCCCACAAAGGGATTGTTCTGCTTTTTAACCTAATTTTTTCTGTCAGGTCTGTACCAGATTCATAAAATTCCTCTTCCTTCCTTTGGACTTTATACATTTTATTAGGCACTTCCATGCATGAGTTTTTATTCAGTGTTTGAGGGTAAAAAAAATGTAGTATGTGTTTCATATCCTCTAAATTCTTGTGAGCACACAGAAAAACATTTAAAATAAAAGTTTACTGTAAAGTCCCAGAGACACATAAAGTTGGGATATTGTGTTTCTGAGCACAAACCTAGGTGTACTTTTCCTCCCATGCCTTACACCATCAGAGATTATGAAAATTACTCTGCCGAATAAAAGAAATCTCTTCCTGTAAATAAAAATGAAACGTGGAATCAGAGAAAACTTACTAACATCGAGATGTGTGATTCAAATGTACTCAGAGCAGAATACAGCAGAATCTTCACTTCTAAAAATGTTCCATACGAAAAAAAGAAAACACAGTAGGAAACTTCTTTCTAAGTCCCTTTAGAAACATTCAAGTGTTTTCTCGCAGGTATTTTTCTCTAATACTTCTGTTCTTCTTATTAACTTATTTTTTCATCTGATGCAAGCAAAGGGGGTTCACTGGAAATTCTAGAGAAACTCATTAAATGAAGATATAGCAGGTCAGAAATAAACATAGGCATTAAGAAAGGTAAACAGCACTGTCTACAGTCAAATATAATTAGATTACAAGAATTATTTTCAGCTCACACATGGAGAAAAATGTGCATTGAAAGGTAAATGTCTGGGCTTCCCTGGTGGCGCAGTGCTTGAGAGTCCGCTTGCCGATGCAAGGGGACACGGCTTCGTGCCTCAGTCCGGGAGGATCCCACATGCCGCAGAGCAGCGCCCGTGAGCCACGGCCGCTGGACCTGTGCGTCCGGAGCCCGTGCTCCGCAACGGGAGAGGCCACAACAGTGAGAGGCCCGCGCACCGCAAAAAAAAAAAAAAAAGTAAATGTCTATAATTTAGCAAATACAGAAGTTAATATACAGATTAAACTTTGCCATATTTGAAAAATTAAACAAAATTGAGTTGCACAGTGTAATCCTTCTGGCATTTACCACTGCACACCCATTACTCAATAGAGACATGTGTACATTACCACTATATTATTTCTATGCAAGCACACAAACCCATTTATATAAGTATTAATATTTATCTAGGATATAAAACACTATAGAAGGAAACCATCTCACATGTTTAAAACTTGTACCTCTTAAATTTTGTATCTATTAACAATACCATATTTCAGCCAAAATGACATGCCCTACCAACCCCCCATGAAACATTTCTAGGTTTTAAAGGATAAAATATAAACAGTTTGAAGCATCAGAGTACTGGATAACCATTCAGAAAAGCAAAAGATTTTGTGTACTAAACCTCTTTATGAGACTGTAGTAGTCAGAGATAAAATTGTAAATGGGGAAGTGTAGATTGCTTTGATTTAGAAAATTGTTGCCATTAAACAGTTTACAAAGAGCCTACTGTTTCTGCATCATTATCCCCTATGTGTCAAAGTCAGCATTTTCACAATATTTAAAGCACTCCCAACTTCCCCATAAATATCATTTATATTCCTGCACAGCTATTCAGCATATCAAGGAATATCATTTACAGTCTTCTATAGTTACACAGTGTGACTATTTGAGCCCACGCATGTGAACCTGAAATAAAGATACAGAACAGAACAAAATTCTCTCCAAGCAGAAGCATGGAGATCATGTAATTTTACTGCCAAGTTTGATCCAAGACTCAAGGCCACTGTGTGCTTGGCGTGTAGAGAGTAGTCCAGAAGGTCATCTGGGCTTACACAAGCAGCAGAATCTTGCTACTGGGCAATTCAATTGTGGGTGCGCAGCTGGCCCAGGTACTGACATTGCCATTTATTTTTATTTACTTGCTCTGTGTTGGAAGAGGCTTTTCTTGCTTCTACAAGAATAGAGCAAGACCCACAATGTCTTTTTCTCTCTCTCTGCCTGTTGAAATCACAACAGAGCCATTTCAAGTCAGGGCCTCCCACAAGCAGCAACTGCTCAGGCTGACCCTGGTCACAGCCTTCTCTCAAATTCTCCAGCATTTGTCAGTAACACCACTTTGGATAGGCAATCTCATATACTCTTCAGATGGATCCTTCATGAAATTCTTGTGCAGCCTAGTAACTTTAAGCCATGAGAATGATAAATGCAATCCTTAAGTGGAATTTGCAAACACATTCATTTATATTCAACACAGCAATGCTACAGAATTATATAAAGTGGTTTCTTGTTTCTGAGGCTGTGAAAAAGGGCCACCCCAGGTGAGATGGTACCACATGTGCTGTGACTTAAAGAAGTGAGGCCTGTAGCAGCCACAAGGTAAAAGGGAATCATTTAGCGAAGAACATTTTTAATTTGTTAATTAAGACTGTAATTCTTCAAGTAGCCAATGTAACAGCTTAATGTTTTACAAAGAAAACACTACCCTGGGAAATATTTCCCAGACAAATGGCTAACATATTTTATCTATCAAACGCTCCTGCAAAACATCGAGACTAAAACCTCAATGAAAAAAGTAAACTACAGAATGAAAAGCAGTTTATGGAATGAAAAGAGGATTTTGTAACATACAAAACAAAAAAAACCCTACCAATATTAAGAGTGATTAAAGAAACCAGATTTTCCCACTCAGTGGTGAAAAACTGAAGGCTAGCACTCTAAAATTAGGAACAAGACAAGGATGCCCACTCTCACCACTCTTATTCAACACCGTATTAGAAGTCCTAGCCAGAGCAATTAAGCAGGAAAAAGAAATAAAAGGCATTAAATTGGAAAGAAGAAGTAAAACTGTCACTATTTGCAGATGACATGATTTTATGTACAGAAAACCCTAAAAACTCCATCAAAGCACTAATAGAAATAATAGACAAATGCAGTAAAATTTCAGGGTATAAAATCAACATACAAAAATCTGTTGCATTTTTATATGCTAACAGTGAGATAGCAGAAAAAGAAACTAAGAAAACAATACCATTTTCAACTCGAAAATAAAGGAATAAAATACCTGGGAATAAATCTAATGAAGGAGGTGAAAGACTTGTACACTGAAAACTGTAAGACACTGTGGGAAAAAACTGAATAAGACACAAATAAATGCAAAGATAGTCTGTGCTCATGGATTGGAAGAATTAACATTGATAAAATATCCACATTACCTAAAACAATCTACAGATTCAATGCAATTTCTATTAAAATCCAAAGGACATTTTTTACAGAAATAGAACAAAAAAATTCTAAAATTTATATGGAATCACAATATATTCCAAATAGCCAAAGCAATCTTGTGAAAAAGGAACAAAGCTGGAGGTATCACATTCCCTGACTTCAAACTATATTACAAAGCCATAGTAATCAAAACAGTGTAGTAGTGGTGGAAAAATGGATACTTAGATCAAGTGAGCAGAACTGAGGGTCCAGAAATAAACCCACATATGTACAGACAATTGATTTACAACAAAGAACATAAAATGGAGAAAGGATAGTCTCTTCAATAAGTGGTGCTGGGAAAACTGGACAGTTACGTGCAAAAGAATGAAACTATGCCACTATCTCTAACCATACACACACAAAAAATCAACTCAATATAGATTAAAGACTTGAATGTACAACCTGAAACCATAAAATTCTTAGAAGAAAACACAGTCAGTATGCTCTTTGACACAGGTCTTAGCAATATGTTTCTAGATATGTCTCCTCAGGCAAAGGAAACAAAAGCAAAATAAATAAATGGGACTACATCAAATTAAAAAGCTTCTGCACAGCAAAGGAAACCATCAACAAAACAAAGAAACCTACCAAATGAGAGAAGATATTTGCAAGTCATATATCTGGGGTTAACATCCGAAGGGGTTAATAACCAAAAGATATAATGAACTCACACGACTCAACAACAACAACAGCAAAACAAACAACCTGACTGAAAAGTGGGCAGAGGACCTGAGCACACATTTTTCCAAAGAAGACACACAAATGGCCAACAGGCACATGAAAAGATGATCCAGCTATCCCCCACTTCTGGGTATTTATCCAAAAAATATGAAAACACATTAAAAAAAATATGCACTCCTGTGTTCACTGCACCATTATTTACAATAGCCAAGATATGGAAGCAATCTAAGTGCCCATCAATGGATGAATGGATAAAGATGATACACACACGCACACACACACACACACTCAGAGAAATACTATTCAGCCATAAAAAAGATGAAATCTTGCTATCTGTGATAATAGCAAGAGATTATTATGCTAAGAGAAATAAGTCAGAGGGAGAAAGATAAATACTGTATGATTTCACTCATATGTAGAATATAAAAAACTAAATAAACAAACAGAACCAAACAAAAATAGACATGTAGATACAGAGAACAGAGTAGTGGTTACCAAAGTGCTGGGGTTGGCAGGGAGGGAGAACAAAATGGGTGAAGGGGATCAACCATATGATGACAGATGGAAACTAAATTTTTGGTGGTGAACATGCTGTAGTGAATACAGAAGTAGAAATATAAGGTTGTACACATGAAACCCACATAATGTTATAAACCAATGTTACCTCAATAACATTTAATTAACAAAAAAAGAAACCAGATGTTTCACAAGATGCTATTGACGTATTTATTTGTTATTTGCCTATAAATTGACAAAGATTAAAATAGCATAACGACCTCTTGGGTTTTTGAAGTCCTGGCAAAATCACTATACCCATATATTGCTGGAAGACAAGACAGCAACATATATCAGAAGATTTGAAAATTGCTATCTCCAACCTAGTAATTCCACTTCTGTGAATGATCCTAAGGAAAGTAGCAAGTTAGTACATAAATATATACACACAGCAACGTATAACAGGAGAAAAAGTGGAAATACCATATATATTCAGGAATAGCGGACTAGGCAAATAAATTATACTCTTGAATTGAATCTATGAAATCCAAAAGTAATCATGACTGTGCATACATAATTATTAAAGAGCAAAGTATATGTGTTGCTAAGCGAAAAAAAAGCTGTCAAAGAAAAATAAGGCATGGTAAAAATATCTGTGCAATAGGACATACATTATTTATTAATGTCTTTAGATCTGCCTTCCCCCAACCTGCTAAGAGAGGCCGGGGACCAGTTCCTGCATTCTTTCTCTCCTAAGCCTTCTAAGGAGGGACCCAGAGAGTCAGGTTGCTTTTAGATTTCTAATATCCTGTAACTTAGGAAGAAAAAGGAAGGAAGTGGAGGATAAATGATACCCATCTGATATGGGTGGGGAGTTTTATTTGGGGAGAAGTTGTATTTTAAAAAAAAAGATGCAGGAGCTGCCCCAGTATTTGATGGGTGTGAACAGGAGACACCTATAATATGTTAGAGGTAAATGACCATGCTTCACACACTTAACCTTTAAATACTCCAAGAAATTAAAGAATCTGTGCTACTCTGAATTTCCTCTCCATTGATGGATGTGTTCTCTTCAATACAATGCTACTCTGAACCTGGATGGACCCTGTGAGTCATGGCTAGGGATGCGTGTTGGTGCAAGATTTTACCCTACGTTTACCTCTAGATGCTAGATAACTTGAACATTTAGGTTTGGGTGACCTGAACTGTCTAATTCTTCTGCAAGAACACTCATCACTAATAAAATAAATACACTTGACAAAAAGTTACTAAAAGCCCGAGTTGTTATATAAATGCTCCCTGGATGGATGTTCACTTGAGTTTCCCAGTGGTACTCAAGTTTCAGCTGCACTGGTTGTCTTTCCTCCCGCCACGCAATGCAACCCATGAGACAGGGATTTAAGTGAAAGTTGGTTTCTCTGAGACATATTGCTAGAAAGTAATAGGCCGTGAATGGACGATGTCAACGCCTGCAGGTATAGCGTGAGCAAAGAGATACAGGGAAGGGAAGGAAGTCTATACACGGGAACATACCTGAGCACGTTACCCTGACCCTGGGGCCCAGTCCTGCCAGAGACCCGTGGGAGAGGCTGTCAGGTGCTCTCAGAGCTCTCCCTGTCTCGGAATACTTATTCACTAACTCTGGCATTTCCATTTCCAGCATATCTGCCCCTCAGGTCCAGTAAGGTCACCAGAGAATGCCCCCGTGAGCAGGTTGCAGGGCATAGTCTTCTCATTTCTTTGGAGATGATGATGTAACAGCTACATAGTGACAATGCCATACACTGTCCTCAAAGTTCCCTCCTTTGCTATCCCATCCCCATAGTAGCACTCAAACTGAAAAAGAAGTGTTCTAACACTAATCTCACCCAACACAACCGGGTCCTACATCTCAAGCCCTTAGAACACAAGCCTTCGGAGAAGAACCAGAATATTACCCACTGTACTTGGTCTTAATTGGTGTTGTCATCCAGGATATTTGGTTCTCATCTGATGACCTTAGGAAGCAACAAGAGAAGGAACACATTTGATGGGAATAAAAACTTAGAGTGTAACTGAAAGTGTGACCCTCCCCCCTTCTCATTCAGTTAGAGAAACTTGAGGCAGGAAAGAAAAAAAGGAGAAACTTGATAGACTGGATAAGAAACAGGATTTTTGGACTCTAATAAAAACAACAATTGTATCTCAACACACTACAACAAGCGATTCTCTTCTCCAGGTGTGGTCCCCAGACCAGAACCATCAGCATCACCTGGAGCTTGTTCAAACCAAACACTCATTGGCCTCACCCAGAGGTACTGGATCAGAAATTCCAGGGGTGGGGCCAGAGTCTGTGTTTTAACAAGACCTCCAGGCAACTCTGATGCATCTTACAATGTGGGAACCACTACCTGGAGGACTGGTTTCTAATGTATGCAATAAAATGTTGCTAGATGGTCCTGTACAGTATACATACACTAATATGTACAGAATAGATAACTAATAAGAACCTGCTGTATAAAAAATAAAATAAAATTAAAAAAAAAAAAAAGATGGTCCTGTACAGAGGTGAAGTGTCATACTGTCTGCAGCTTACTTTGAAGCATCCCCTCTATATCAGACACACACAGATATAAAGGAAACCTGGCAAATATTAACAGTTACAGAATCTAAATGGAGAGTATATGACACAGAGTCTCCCCAGACACTGTGTTACAATACTTGTTTTTGCCAAGTATCCTGTGTTTTCCTTAGGATGATGGTTTACATCACTTTAAAAAACACTGTTAAAAAACACTGCTCTAGACATCTTCTGTATTTCTTAGTAAACGATGGATTTTGCAGAGCAGCCCTCAACCCCTCAATTTCTTCTTCTATTTGACAAACCAAACCTGTGGATGGTTTTGGGGTGTTGTTTCTCTTATCCACAACGCCCATTATCTGCAGGTAGTGGGTTACAATTTTCCTGACGGTTCCTATTTTTCTGCATATATCACAGAAGATATTCAACATCTTTTTTCTTTTTTTAAATTTTATTCAAGTATAGTTGATTTACAATGCTGTGGATTCAACATTTTTTGATTCAGAAGGCAACATGGCAAGCAATTTTATAAACCCAGTGTGTGGTCACTCAACAGAGCATCAGGACTCATACAATGAATAAGAATGAGTACTGGGATACAAGAGCATCTTTCCTTCTTTCTGTCTGTCCACAAGACAAGATCGAATCTACTTGGGATTCTGAGGTCACAGGGAAAGGTCAGAACTCATAGACCTGGATGGTTGAATTTTATATCATTTATAAGACTCCTATCTGTGAGCTCCACTGAGCCCTAAAACTTCCATGAATGGATTTGTTTAGATTGCAACTAACCTGGGACAAAAATCACTTCAATGCATCAATGGCAAGTTAAATTTTTCAGAATGAAGATTGATAGCCAAGAGTCTTGAATATGGGGAAAAAAAGAAGAAAATAAAACCTATATTCTACAGTACTGATACTGTGAAATACTTAGGCTACTGTAAAACTGCAGTGTTCGACTGCAAATATATTCTCCCCAAATATAAAAAATTGGAAAGAAACGGCATGCTATTGCATAAGACATCAATACAACATCTTTTTAATATGCATTTGTCTCATAAAGCTGAGTTAACTATGATATTCTCATTTTTAGAATAAAAGCTGGCTGCTGCATGTTTCACTATTAATTCCATTTACACAAAGTATTTGTCACATCACTGGCCACTTGTTAATGACAAGCTTTGCTATTAATTCTCCTATCAAAGATGTGTCTGTTCTGCCTAATTTGCATGATTATTAAGCATCTCAACTTTATTCTGAGTACTTGTGTAAAGGTTATATCAAGATGACAGGCCCAAAATGTTTTTAAATGGGTAAAAAGAAGAGGAAGAAATAAATACAATGGCTGTTAGTTCAATCAGCTTTAAATGTGACTCCTCTAAAAATGAAGGCTTCTCCCTCATCACCCCCACTGCCCCATTTTGGGTTTGGCCGCTCTGTTTACTATCTTTCTACGTGGAAGGCTATCTGGGTAATAGATCAAGTAAGAATTAAAATCCATATAACACGCAACGCTACTGAAAGAAAACAGGTGTGTAAGTAACCCTCACCTTAGGCATATATCAAAAGTGGGTGACGCCTATCTACAAGAGCCAGGACATGGAAGCAACCTAAGTGTCCACTGACAGATGAATGGATAAAGAAGATGTGGCACATATATACAATGGAATATTACTCACCCATAAAAAGAAACGAAATTGAGTTATTTGTAGTGAGGTAGATGGACCTAGAGTCTGTCATACAGAGTGAAGTAAGTCAGAAAGAGAAAAACAAATACCGTATGCTTACACATATATATGGAATCTAAACATAAAAATGGTTCTGAAGAACCTAGGGGCAGGACAGGAATAAAGACGCAGACGTAAAGAATGGACTTGAGGACACAGGGAGGGGGAAGGGTAAGCCTGGACAAAGGGAGAGAGTGGCATGGACATATATACACTACCAAATGTAAAATAGATAGCTACTGGGAAGCAGCCGCATAGCACAGGGAGATCAGCTCGGTGCTTTGTGACCACCTAGAGGGGTGGGATAGGGAGGGTGGGAGGGAGATGCAAGAGGGAAGGGATATGGGGATATATGTATACATATAGCTGATTCACTTTGTTATAGAGCAGAAACTAACACACCATTGTAAAGCAATTATACTCCAATAAAGATGTTAAAGAAAAAAAAAGTGGGTGACACATGTCCAATATTTGTCATAATTAGCGTTTAGTACTTATAAAATCATGACTAGATTATAATGGAAAAAATAGGAATCATTCCAATATGATGTATACAGTAGAAAATTTTAAGGATTTTGCTCTGATTGTTCCTGAAAATTGCTATCTTTGTGATTACTTTGTGTCAACATAGTTATAACAGGCGACTAATTACAGATAACCCCTATTACAGTAGTCACAAGTCAGGGTATGGTCCTAGGTTCTGAAATCAACCATTTTTAAACTTAGAATATTAGATTCAGAAAGTCATTCTCTTCCCCTGAAACTATACTTTACTCTTAGGACAGTAAGTGTCAAAGAGCAAAGTTTTGACCAAAATACTTTTCACCCACCTAACATCTGACTGGAAATTTTTGGCCCCTGAGTTTCAAGGCTGGTAATAAGTCAACAAATCTCTGTTTCCTCGTGTGGCTATTATATAAACCTCAACTCTGGGGTCACCAAATCAGAGTGCTACTTGTTATCCACACACAGCACACAAAAATACAAATTCAGTTTTTTCTCCCAATTATACATCCCAAATGACCAAACACATTGTGAAGACGGGACCTGGGTACCAGAGACGAAGGAGAGATTAATTCTCTGTAAGATGCAAATGGAAGACCCCAGATCATCGCAGTGACCAGCCAGGGCTCTTCACTTTCTCCAGGCCCATCTACTGCCTTAGTGTTTCTACCCGCATATTATAATGCCCATGGAAACCCTCAAACATACCAAACGAGTGACCACACTGCAAGTAAAACAACTACTTGTAAAGCAAGTAGTTACTAAAAGAAAACCCACAGAGTGAAAATTACTTTGGTCCATACACAACAGTTTGCTGTA
The DNA here is from genome assembly GCF_963455315.2 of Globicephala melas. Classification (NCBI taxonomy): domain Eukaryota; kingdom Metazoa; phylum Chordata; class Mammalia; order Artiodactyla; family Delphinidae; genus Globicephala; species Globicephala melas. The sequence goes on along the minus strand of NC_083334.1, from coordinate 27,094,388 downwards.
TTTGTCCATGATCTTGTGCAGGGTATCCAGCACCAAGGCATTCCCAAGAATATTTGTATTTAGAAATGTATCGCTGCTATCACACAGAGAAGTATCTGTACTATCGTGATAAAGTGCTTTGTGTGTATTTTGTGGGAATGGAGGTTTGAAAATTCCCTCCCCATCATCTGTCCCTGTCTTCCGGTCTAGACGCATTCTTCCATCTGTCACCCACTCTCTGCTCCAGCAGCTCACAACTACCCCAGGTTTTCTACACCCTCCATGTACTTTTTAGAAATTGAAGTATAGTTGATTTACAATGTTGTGTTAGTTTCAGGTGTACAGCAGAGTGATAGTTATATATACATATATATATATACGTATATGTGTGTGTGTGTGTATATATATATACATTCTTTTTTAGATTTTTTTCCATTATAGGTTATTATAAGATATTGAATATAGCTCCCTGTACTATACAGTAGATCCCTGTTGTTTATCTATTTTATATATAGTAGTAAGTATCTGTTAATCCCTCACTCCCAATTCATCTCTCCCCCCCTTCCCTTTTGGTAGCCATAAGTTTGTTTTCTATGTCTGAGTCTATTTCCTTTTTGTAAATAAGTTCATTTGTATCATTTTTTTAGATTCCACATGTAAGTGATATCATATGGTATTTGTCTTTCTCTGTCTGACTTACTTCACTTAGTATGATAATCTCTGGGTCCATCCATGTCACTGCAGATGGCATTATTTCATTGTTTTTTATGGCTGAGTAATAAGTCCATTGTATATACACATACATCTTCTTTATCCATTCATCTGTTGATGGACACTTAGGCTGCTTCCATGTCTTGCCTATTGTAAATAGTGCCGCAATGAATATTGGGGTGCATGTATCCTTTCGCATTATGGTTTTCTCTGGATATATGCCCAGGAGTGAGATTGCAGCATCAAAAGGTAACTCTATTTTCAGTTTTTTAAGGAACCTCCATACTGTTCTCAATAGTAGCTGCACCAACAGTGTATAATTAAACCTTCCATGAACTTTTAGGATTTCATTTCTATGCACGTTTTGTTCCTTCTTCCTGGAATTCTCTTTCACCTCTTGATGCCCTGGAGAATTCCTACCCATCCTTCAAATCCCAAATCAGACACCACGTTCTCTGTGCAGACTTCACTGCAAGCATGGATAATAAACAGAAGGAGAGGAAACTGGGAGTCCCACCATCATCTGTTACTCAAAGTACCGCTGTGCGCACAGCCTCATGATATGAAAACTGGTCGCACCTTACAGTAATGTTTTGCTGATATCTCTTTCTGTCACAGTATTTTATTAACTCCTAGTAATGGGTGGTATTGAGGAAATAAATGTTTTCTTGTCTTTTTACTCGTTGATCTAGCACACTATTAAGGACACAGTTGACTCTCAATAACTATTGAAGGCAGGAAAGAAGAAGGGAGGGAGGGAGGAAAAGTAAGCAAATTCCTTTATACCACCGTACAGCACTCTGGAGCTCAAAGGTAGAGTTAGGGCCAAATGGCAAAATGCTTTTCACTCTATGACACTATTACATGGATCTTGTCTCTTCCTATGTTCTCTTTCTTTTCCCTTACAACTAGTTTATCAGAAAGCCATTTTAGGCATGAAAGCATCCCTTACAAAATGATGTTCAGTAAAAAGCCCTAAAAGAGTGAAAACAGCAACCCCAAGGTACATACAGACTTCTATCAAGGGAGCCTAGAATGGGATGCCTGTCTGGTGGCTTTCAAGGGGTTGATCCTGTGAAGGTGGGTAATGGGACTTGGGGCAGAAGTAGGTCACAGTGCATTTAACAACGCAGGACGGGGCTGGGGCATGGAGACAAAGGACTGGAGCAGAGGCCAGAGGAGGGTGAATAGCAGGCATGAAAGCAGTGAGGAAACTGCAGTGTCTTTTCTAAATGAGCCAGGAACAAAATCGTATTGAAGTCAGAGATGGGAAGAGAACCTCTTTTCCCCCAGAACTTTTCCTCAGCCCCATTGGCCCAAAGCTAACACTGCAATGCGTCTCCAGTAAGCTGGTCTCTAACAGAAAATCTCCAGGGTTGCTGGAAACTCTGAATACGAGTTACACACCCACTGCTCTTTAGCTCAGATGATCCGGTTCTTAAATCTGTCCTAGGGAATCAAATATTGTTCTTTGGGAGATCATCTCACTGGCTTCTCTAGTTTTACAAGCAAACAAAAAGCCAAACTGTATTAAAATGAATATTGCTGAAGGTATCACTACATTTTAAACACAAAGTCACGCCTGTGAATTGATATTAGTTGCTAAGCATTAAAAAAAAAAGAAAAAACCTAAAGAATAGTAAATTTGAAAATGTGGGCAAATTTCCCCTTTGGAAGACTGGCCTTTGGCAGCCTATCCTGTGAGAATATATTCCAGAGAAATTTCTACATTCTAAAGGAGAATATATTACTTCTGTGTTACATGATCATTTAACTCTTCAGAAATTAAATGGAAATAGAGATTCAAGAACAAAGGGATGAATGTTGGGAGGTTTCATCTCAAGTTTCCTTTTAAAACACTGAACTAGAACTCCGATTATGAATGCTGCACAATGATTTTAATATAATCATTTGCATTCTGCAAACATTTTAAAGCAATGAGACAGCAAAAGGCAAATTAAACTTTTACCGCAGGCCAGTCAATGTGGATAACGCAGGAGTGAAAAATAATCACAAACACAAACTTTTAATAATTTAGAACTTTGGCAGTAATAACTAAAAATATGATTACCACTTGGGAAATGTTGAAATTAGACCAACAATTGACTTTCTTGGCTATCTGATTTGCTTTTTTTTTTTTTGCGGTACGCGGGCCTCTCACTGTTGTGTCCTCTCCCGTTGCGGAGCACAGGCTCCGGACGCGCAGGCTCAGCGGCCATGGCTCACGGGCCCAGCCGCTCCGCGGCATGTGGGATCTTCCCGGACCGGGGCACGAACCCATGCCCCCTGCATCGGCAGGCGCACTCTCAACCACTGCGCCACCAGGGAAGCCCTGATTTGCTTTTTTTTTCCCCCCAGAATATAGAAACATAATAGTTTTTCCATATTTGCATAGAATGAGCCTTTCACAGTTTTTCCAACAAAGACAACTGCAAGTTGCGTTTGTCTGAGAGAAACCATTCTAGCGGCTTACTGAAGGGAGTAAAATTCAACGTGCGCTGTGTATCGCACCAGAATGCTAAGAGGAACTGCCTGCAGATTGGGGCAGATTCTCTTAACTCAGTAGTAAAAGCGGACTGCTTCCTTGATGATTGAAAACTGAAGTAACTACACATGCTCCATCCCAGCAGACCCACTGAATAGGCTAAACGCCTAAATAAAATGTCAGTAGTGACCCAAAACATTACTTCCTTATGTCAGAATGAAAAGGACGGACTTCCCCGGTGGCACAGCAGTTAAGAATCCACCTGCTGATGCAGGGGACACGGGTTTGAGCCCTGGTCTGGGAAGATCCCACATGCCGCAGAGCAACTAAGCCCGTGTGCCCCAACTACCAAGTCTGCGCTCTAGAGCCCGCGAGCCACAACTACTGAGTCCGCGTGCCACAAGTACTGAAGCCCGCAAGCCTCGAGCCCATGCTCTGCAAAACAAGAGAGCCCAGCACAATGAGAAGACCGCGCACCACAACGAAGAGTAGTCCCCGCTCACCGCAACTAGAGAAAGCCCACGTGCAGCAACAAAGACCCAATGCAGCCAAAAATAAAAATAAATTTTATATATAAAAAAAAAGTGGAGGGCTTCCCTGGTGGCACAGTGATTGAGAGTCCGCCTGCCGATGCGGGGGACACGGGTTCGTGCGCCGGTCCGGGAAGATCCCACATGCCACGGAGGGGCTGGGCCCGTGAGCCATGGCCGCTGAGCCTGCGCGTCCGGAGCCTGCGCGTCCGGAGCCTCTGCTCCGCAATGGGAGAGGGCACAACAGTGAGAGGCCCGCGTACGGCAAAAAAAAAAAAAAAAAAAAAAAAAAAAGTGGAAAGAAAGCATTCTGTTTAAAAGCAAGATCTAAATAAGGTACTGCCAAATAAGCTGCTCCTGCCTCTGAGGATTCCTCCAAGAAAATAACCAAATTTTAATTGAAGAGTTATTAGCATCAACCTTGGAAACTCCAATCAAAAATCCTCTCCTGGGGCTTCGCTGGTGGCGCAGTGGTTGACAGTCCGCCTGCCGATGCAGGGGACACGGGTTCGTGCCCCGGTCCGGGAAGATCCCACATACCGCGGAGCGGCTGGGCCCGTGAGCCATGGCCGCTGAGCCTGCGCGTCCGGAGCCTGTGCTCCGCAACGGGAGAGGACACAACAGTGAGAGGCCCGCGTACCGCAAAAACAAAACAAAACAAAAACAACAACAACAAAAATCCTCTCCTGCATACTACTAGGTGGTGATGTTGAAATGAGGGGGCAGGGAGATTGAAATTTATTAAAGACACTGACGTCTCCTCAAGTGTAAGTCTAAAAAAGACAACATTAAGATCACGCAGCAGCTGAAGCCCATGATGTGCTGTATCAGAATTTATAACCGCTGCAGTATTTCTAAATCATTACTCTCCTATGATGGGGTCAGCATTTTGAATATTACTCACGGAAAAACAGCTAAACACATACATAAATAAATAAATAAATAAATAGGAAAAATGCATGTGATCGTCCTGACAAAGTAGTTCAGGGGGGTTACTGAACGGCAATGGCTCACAGGCATCTGTTCATCCAGCTGTTAGCTGAAAAGACGGAAAGCAGGTGTCAATTTCAGGGCAGCACTGAAGTTAATTTCACATAAGGCAGTGCTGAAAAGAAAAGAATATCCAAAACAATAGTAGAACTAAAAATAAAGTCAAAGAAAAATCACCATGTCCTTGAATCTATCTGGCCTTTGTGTCTGAAAAACCACATGCTCAGGAAAGAGTCCTTTCTTCAAGTACTCCTGGAAGGAAAGAAAGAGGTCTCCCTACTACCCAGGTCCAGTCTGTTTTCAAGCAGACATGGAGCAGGGCGGCGGCTACCCAGCTCTGACCCTCTCTATAACCTGAGAGCTCGGCTACATCACTTGGGATATTTGGCTGGTCCTCAGCATTCAGACCAAAAAGATAACAGCACTGAATCTGGAGACCAGTGAAGACTCCTGCATAAATGCATTAAAATACTACGCGCCTCTGTAGCAATCGTAAACGTCTCCATGGGCATAATTAACAGTGATTCAACTCGATATTTAGATTTTAGGGAGTGCCAGAATGGTTAAGGAGGTATCTTGTGACATCATATGTCACAGAATCATAGATTTTTGAGCTGGAGGCTCATTCTTCTAAGTGGCAGAGAGGTTAAATGATGTCCCCAAAGCAACATAGCTGATAAGGAAAATGGTCTTAGCCCTCAATCTAGAGATCACTCCTCAATTTACTACACACTAAAGGAAAAGCTTCAGAATTGCATTTTCTTTATCTTAGTTCTTTTATCATTGACTCTCCATATATAATAGTCTTTTAGAAACTGAAATTTCTCATTTCAACCTGTCACTTCAAAGGTCGATTGCCTATCATTCTCTGTATGTTGTTAGCTGGTAACCAAGCACATACTTCATGTTCTAAGCAAATATAGCTTTGAAATATAGTTAGACCCACTATGATGCAGTATGATGGAATAATCACTTTACACATGAACAAACTTTCCTGAGAAGAAAAACATATTTCAGGACTGAAATCTTATAAAGTTTTTAAGTTGTTAAAGTTTAAAAAAGTAATTATTTAAGACTGTAAATGCTTACGACAGGCGAGGCACAGTGCCAAGTGCTTTGCATGAAACATATCATTGAATTCTTCCAACAAATTTGTGCCCTAGTTACCATCTAACAGGTTAAGTGACTAACACAATGTCATAAGGTAGTTGATGGTACAACGGAGATTTAAATCCAAGTAGTCACCATACATCAAACATATAACCCAGCCATTCCACTCTGACATATTTACCCAAGAAACTGAAAGCATGTACACATGAAGACCCACACGGGTAAGTTCTTAACAGTTTTACTTGTAATAGCCAAAACATGGCAACAATCCATATGTCTATCAATGGGGTGAATGGATAAACACTGTCACAAAGACACACAATGAGATACTTACTCACTGATAAAAGCAACAGACACTGATACACACAACATGGAAAAAATCTCAAATCAATCAAGATGAGTGAAAGAATTCTGACAAACAAAAAACACATACGGTATGATTCCATGTATATACATTTCTAGAAAATGCAAACTAATCTATATTAACACAAAGCAGATCCATGATTGCTTGGAAAGGGAATGCAGAAAAGGGAGAGATGGATTCGTAAGCGGCATGAGGAAATGTTCGGGGGTGATGGTTATGTTTATTATCTTTACCGTGGTGATGGTTTCACGTGTGACCGTATAGGTCAAAATTCATCAAAGTGGACACTTTAAAGATGTGCACTTCACTGTACATTAATTATACCTAAGTTTTAAAATATAGGCAGTGTAACTCCAAAGTCTGTGCCCCTAACCACCAGAGTATATGGCCTCAGATATTATAAAATGTCCTACTTAGAAAAAGAATATTGACTTTAATTCAGCTTTACTTTAGTGCAACATCACTTATTTTAGTCTATAAACTATAAAGGGCTAATTGACGCCTATTGTTCTAATTAGTGATTTTGTTACCTCCCTGCAAATTAAATCCTGAAGGACAAATTTGGTTTTGATCCCTGTTCCCCTACAGTGAATGGTCCCACTTTCCTGCTGTTTTCATTGAAGCGGCTTCTGTCTTTTCCCAGCTGTCTCTGATCTTACCAGTTACTTTTTGCTTGTTTAGGTAAGACTCTTTTTTTTTTTTTTTTTACTTATTCTTTTAATCTATTTTCTTCACTGTCTGCTATTCTAACCCCTCGGGCTGTGAAGTTAAATGAAAGTGGCAAGCATACACTGCATATAAAATTAAGTAAAAAAATATCAAAAAGGTTCTGTGCTGAAAGAGGGCTTCTGCTACACCTTTTCTATGGAGGAAAATGCTCTGTTAGAGGAATTTTTATTGACACTGACGGTTAATTCACTTAGAGCACTTAGAGCTGAGTCTGAGACACTCCCAAATTTTCTGAGATCTGAACGCTGGGTAATTGGTAATTTAGTGATACAAGTTATAGTATTAACATTTTAAAACATTCCAGTAAAGCATGCCATGTTCTTTTTTTTTAATTTCAAATACATATATAATTTTTCCAAGTCTCCGAATTTTTTTTTGTTAGTTTCTGCTTTATAACAAAAGTGAATCAGCTATACGTATACATACATCCCCATATCTCCTCCCTCTTGCATCTCCCTCCTCCCACCCTCCCTATCCCACCCCTCTAGGTGGTCACAGAGCACTGAGCTGATCTCCCTGTGCTATGCGGCTGCTTCCCACTAGCTATCTGTTTTACATTTGGTAGTGTATATATGTCCGTGCCACTCTCTCACTTCGTCCCAGCTTCCCCTTCCCCCTCCCCATGTCCTCAAGTCCATTCTCTACATCTGTGTCTTTATTCCTGTTCTAATTTTAGTTTTGTAGGAAAAGATTTACCCTGAAGTCACGATTGAAACAAATACTAATTTTCCGGTTTCTGAGAGACCTAAAAGTCAGACACAAATCAGAATTTGGAAGGCGGCGCATACAAGGAAGAGCTTTAAAGCTTACATGTCTTTCGCTACATGGAAAAATCCACCTGTGATCTCAGAGCAGCTTATTCATAAGGGCATCAGAGACTTGGGACATTTCCTCTGCCCGGCTGACTGGAAAATTATGCAGTCAGCACTTGATCAGGACTGTGTATGAACCCCACTCAGAAGCAGAACCAAGGCTGGGAGCTCCGAGGGTGCCTGTGTCAGCTCAGTCAATGCTGAACTGAGGACCCTTTCTCTTCATGATCTCCATACTCCAACTGCCCAGACCTCAAACTAGACTCCCCCCGCACCTTCTGACACCACTGCAGTTAACGTGTGAGGGTGGGCAGAGGGGAGCATTTGGCACTAATCACCCGTGGCCCCATCATCAAATGCCTTGGCCCAGAAATAAACTGTCTAGAACCTGTTTGGTCTTAACCATGACTAATCTGCCTCTATATAATTGACAGTTGATTGGGTATAATTATATTGTTTAATTACCAATATTTTATGTTTTAAAAAAGAATGAAATAACGCCATTTGCAGCCCTATAGATGGACCTAGGGATTATCATACTAAGTGAAGCCAGACAGAGGAAGACAAATAACAATATTTTATGTTTTAAAACCACAAGACCCTCTTTATAACAATGTTCTGACCACCAGAATTCAACATATTTAACTGTAGCAGCAAAAATCAAAGAGCTGTCAAAATCCAACAGGAGCTCAGATGAAATCTTTGCATTTTGAACAATCCTTCGCAAGGTATTCCTAAGAAACAAAGGAAAGAGATAGCTTCTCACTGTGGTTGTTAAGGCCAATATCCTCACTTGAACCTGAAGATTTGCATTTGAGAATATCAGACCAAGAACTTTGAACCTGAGCTTTTAATAAACCTGCTGTGCTGCGTTAAAGTAGAATACTAAAAGCCTCCAAAGTGGATTCAGACTGAAAGCTAAACGTTGATCTAACATTATTATTTCAAAACACTGCTAGGTTAGTATACTCCTAGCGTCCACTCTAATTTTAGCAAATTTTGGCCTGAATCAGAAAGCTTATGATTTTATCCTCCATAGAGGGCACTCGCCAAGTCATGCTGAAGCCTGACCACGTATTAGATGGGTCAATGGACAGCATACTTACAGGAGAAGAAAAGTTTACTACCTTCAGGCAAGAGAGAAAACAAGAGCAATCAAAATCGTAATAATGACCATCAAATACTGAACACGTGCTTTATGCCAGGAACTATACCTTCTACACCACCTTTCCTGAGATCTGGGCAAAGGAACTGTTGGTTTCCTATTTTCAGCTGAGGCACAGAGTCGAAGCATTTGGCAAATATCCTACAGGTCGTAGTGATAGAAGCAGGAGGTAAGGCTGAATCCGTAGCCCAGACTTATTCTATGTCAAGCAGTTTGACTGTGTTCACTGCACTTTCATCATCCTTCTTGACAAGAACTGGTTCCCAATACAAAGGAAACATGAGAAGGATGTATATGTTAAAGTTGGTCAACGTTCAAAGGCTAGCGGACCCGACTGATAATGCAAGCTCACGCTGCTTTTTCTCTCTGCTTAACTCCTGAACCAGCAGACAAGCAACGCAAACGACAGGAGAGATAGAGATAAGACAAGTGGACACAGCGTTCGCCTGCTGCATCAGTCCGAAGGTCCTGCATGGATGAAGCATTCCACCATATGCAGGGAGCATAGGAATCTGCGAATAGTCATGCCATTGGGGCTGGGGGAGGGGCAATGTCAGTGCTTTGAGGGGAGGTCTGTAAACTGCTAGAGGAGGCAACTGCACTTTTGTTTTAATTTTTTTTGGATCACTGGACTCAAAGGCCTCCCCAGTATAACTGCCCTGTGTCTTTAAACTGTTTCAAACATCTATATAGGCTTCTGAATTAATCTCTCTTATACACACACACACACACACACACACACACGTCTTTCTTTGTCTCTGGTCCTTCTTTTTTCTGGCTCTTTCTCAGTTTCTCTTAAAAAATCCCTTTTGGGTAACAATTCCTCAGAAAAGAAAAAAAAATCAAGACAAGGATGATCTTAACTTGGCAAACAACAAACCAACCCACCCAACCATGGCAAGCCTAAGCAACACAGAAAGTCCTTAAAAGAAAGGAAATGAGGTTGCCTTACATTTTTGGTCTCCCTGGGGCAAATCACTTTCCCATGCGACAGTGCACTTCACTTTATACAATCTTTTTTTTTTTTTTTTTGCGTTACGCGGGCCTCTCACCGTTGTGGCCTCTCCCGTTGCGGAGCACAGGCTCCGGACGCGCAGGCTCCGGACGCGCAGGCTCAGCGGCCATGGCTCACGGGCCCAGCCGCTCCACGGCATGTGGGATCTTCCCGGACCGGGGCACGAACCCGTGTCCCCTGCATCGGCAGGCGGACTCTCAACCACTGCACCACCAGGGAAGCCCGCTATACAATTATTTTTAAACTCACTTATCACTTTATCCACATTTCGTATAATACAGTGTAAGAATCCACTTGCAAGCCAAAGCATCTGTGCATTAAGGAGGCCTGCCATGGTTCAGATCAAGTTCAATTTTATAGGTTTATTTATTGCAGCCCCCAGCTAGGCCACTCTATGGTAATCAAAGTCAGCCTCCTTCATACCATCTTATGTATATTTCAGATTTCCAAACTCAGGGTTAGAAGCCTAAATGTATTTTGTTTTTCAAACAGTCTGAAAAATGAAAGAGGCCCTGCGAAAACATATCTAGATCGGATCTAAATGGAATTATACCACTACAGCTGAACTGAAGAGCAGCTGGAATAATGCAATAGCTATTTGCCCAGTAACTGGTGCATCAGCGAGCAGCTCTGAATTATTTGCTAGTCACCACTTGTGGTTTTATTCACCAGAGTTTAGAGGAGATCTTAGGGCTCATTTAACCCTTTCCCTCTCATTTTACAGATGAAGAAAAAACAGTCCAGACAGTGGATGTGAACTGTTGAGGTCACGAAGCTAAACGCGGTATCCATCTAACTCAATCCTTCATCCACTAATTATAAGTCTCGTGTAGTGTTTCAGGAGCTTACAGCCTCTCTCTTACTTTTCAACACGAGACGCATTTGTTGAGCAATCCGTATGTGACAAATACTGCATTCGATCATGGAAATCGAGTATGAACCAGGGTTAAGGACTTGGCCGATGGAGTCAGAAAAACTAAAGGTTTAAATCTGACTTCACTCCTTGCTATCTCTGTGCCTTTGAACAAATGACTTAGCGGCTGTGGAAGCCCAGACGACTTACTCAATTTCCAAATGGGATTTAGGTCTCTCCTTCGTTAAGTGTGAACACTTTAATGAGATAATGTAACTAAAGTGCTCAGCCCAGTGCCTGGAATTTACTAAGGATTCATGATGATGATGATGATGATGATGATGATGATGGCGGCAAGTTGAAGAAAGCATTGCTCATACCTGCTCAAGTGCTAGAAATTCAAATCTAGAGACATGCAGGGAAACAGTGAATAATGATGGACTGAGTTCAGTGCAATCCTGGAGGCCTGTACGAAGGGCACAGAGCCACCGATTCTGTTGCTGGAAATGCCACCCTTGGGCAAGCTGGGCTGGGCCTCAGGTACAGACTTTTTGTTTTTATAACTTTTTTATTTTATTTTATTTTACTTTATTTTATTTTTTACTGATTCAGTTCTACAGCAAACCCGATCATGGCCTAATACAGGGGAAGGAGTCAGGGAGGAAGAAATATTGAAACACAACTAAAATAACAGGCAAGGGACTTCCCTGGCGGTCTGGTGGGTTAGATTCCGCACTTCCACTTCAGGGTGCACAGGTCTGACTCCTGGTCGGGGGACTAAGATCCCTCGTGCTGTGTGGCACAGCCAAAAAAAAAAATGCAGTAAGCATTAAAAAACAATAATAATAACAGGCAAGACGTCAGCCATTATTAACAGAATTTAAAATGATGTTCAGCATTTTCCTGGTGATTTATTCTCTGGTCTTATTAGAACTCCAACCTAATTTAATGTTTTTAGGATTGGCATCTCATGTTTCTTTTCTTTTTTTTTTCAGATATAAATCACCCCAATAAAAACCAGGAAATTGGGAATATTCTCTACCTATACAACTTTTATATGCTGAAAGAGTCCTAACTTTTTTTTTTTTTGGATCAGAAATATGCAATCTTCCTATATGATGGAAAAGGGGACAAAGCACTGGAGACTACAGCATTGAATACAAAAAATAGGACTTGGGACGTGAACAATTCCAAAATCAAATTTTGGCTCCGATTTTGAGCAAATTACTTAACCTCTCTGAGTGCACTTTCCTGTACAAGACAGGAATCATATCTACTGTATGGGGGCCAGTGATGATTAGAGGATGTAATACACAAAAGAGATTTAAAAAAAAAAGTCTATTACCCACAAAATTAAAAAAGAAAACCTGGAGAAATAGATGACTTATGAGTAAAGGAATGCTACCAACTCACTCATCAGCATCTCAGAAAATACAGTTGAGATAAGAGGCCAGGGCAGGAGTGTGTGCTTTAAAGCAGGGATTTGGGGCAAGGAGATGCAAAAAAGACAGAGAAAGACAGTGTAAAAAGGATGTGGGTGTGTGACTGGGGAAGAAACAGAAATAGAATCCTTCCAAAATGTATTATGAAAGAACCAATTCACTTCAAGGGTCACATGCGGAAGGATACCCCTGCGGCCTCCAAGAGTAAAAGGCAGCTCCTGATATAGACAGCCTGCCTCAGAAGAAGGAGTTTTCACATTGGGCCAATCTAACTTTTTAAAATTTATATGTGATGTGTGAGCTAGCACATTAAAATTTTCTCTGAAATCCGAGTCCTGTCTGCCTCGGGAATTACTATATTACATTAGGAGGCCCAATACCAGCTAGAGTTTACAAGAAAAGAGATCCGTTGACATATTTTTGAAACGGAATTTGGATAATTATTTACAGTGGGAAGAAAAGAAAGCACTTGAACCTTTGTCCTGACTGAAGGTATTAGCTCACAAGAATCAGGTGAACCTCGGTCCCTGCCAAGAAATGAGTGAATGTCTTGCTGAATGCCAGTGTTTAGACTTGACAATACAAAAACAAACAGCGTTGCAAACGATGATTTCCTCTTACTTCCCTGTGGAGGATAAACGTATTCGTTGTCTAAAGCACAAAATTGTCACGGAGTCTACAGTCTGTGACTAAAAGAATTGGGCCCACTACTACCTGTGACTTTGTACAGGGATTATCTTCCCACGGCTAATAACAGCATTAGGTACATACACAAAAGTAAATCTCTGTTAAAAAAAAAAAAATGATTTCCAGGGTATCTTTTCCAGGGTTTTAAATTTATTTACAAATACATACTACATACACTATATGAAGGTTCTATCAGCTGAGATCTGAGGTCACCCACATCTTTCCTGGCACTTAAACAGTAGAAATGTCCATGGAGACCTTTCCTTACCCTGATTTCCCAGTCACACAGACGAAAAACCAAAGACCTTCTTATCCTAATCTTCCGTGAGTTATTTCTCTAAGTAGTGTGTCTAACAGCTGTCACCTCAAACATCCAAATCTCTGGGTTCACACTTCTGATAAATGACTCTTGCAACATTGTACTTGTGAAATCCACTGACCAGCTGGGAGCTTAGGACTTTAACTCGGGCTGTCACCTTCAATCTATCATTGTGGATCGGAAGAGAATCACAGCTCTCAAACCGAGGAGCTTGCCAAACTCAGAAAGAGCAGTGGAAGTCAATTAAGCAGGTAAGGAATCAACTTCCCAGGTTCCTCCTCCGAAAGATAAGCCTCTGTTTAAAGGAGACACACGGAGAGTAAATGCAGACGACGGAGTTCGGACACTCGCCCTGGCAAAGGAGCCCTGCCAAGCCCCGCTTGCCATCACAGAGGTCTGGATGAAGGGAAACAGTCTTCCTGCCAAACACAGCCTATGTGGCAATTTCCATAAGCTGGGAATTCTCTCTTCGATCTTGGGATGTTGGGATGAACTGATGCCAGTTGTATGTCCAGGTCACCGGCAGGAGATGGGTCCGCAAACATGCCCCACATGGGAAGCACACATGCAGAAAGTGCATTCCAGAGCCAAGAGCATCCCTGGGATCACTTGGAAAGGCCATTTGGTCCACGTAAAACTTAACTGATATGACTTAAATAGTTTCAAGTATGCTCAGCACTGAAATATCCTTTGGGAAATGTGCTTTAGAAAATATCATTGCGGCTGTATGTTTCAGAACTCAGTGGTCGTCTAATTTTCACGGCCATTCCTCCCGTTGATCTCTCTGCTGAGGCACCGGGATAATGCACCTTCGTGGCTTTGCCCTTCTTAGAAATACATATCTGACCATTTCCACTCATTCAGAGAAATTTCCCCCTCCACAAGTCAATCCAACTGGGGGCAATGTTCATTACAACTCTACTGCAGCTGAACCTTAAAAACAAATTAAAATGATGCTCCTTCTGGGAGCTGGACACATTTAGAGACTGGCCATCAGCCAGGGTCCTGTATCACACACGCCCCACTATGGTGCCTGTCACTGGGGTGGGGGGAGGGGGGGCTGATTCTGCAGAACCTCACCTCAGGATCAATGTTCTAAGGGTGCTGATGGCTTCTATCTTATTTCTTTTCCACTTGAAACCCTGATCTTTGCGGTCCCACGGGCTCTCCTGCGTCTTAACGACCAGCTGAGCTCTCCCTGCCTTGCCTTTTAAGGGAGTCTTCTGGTTTCTCACTCCCCACCACTTGACTTTCCCTCTTTAGGGATATGAGGGATATGTCACTACACTCTGATATTCTATCGGTTTATTCATAAAATCAAGACACACGTGCTTTCAGGGTTGGAAAGAATCTTAAAGGACATCCACAATCACCCTACAACATTTCAGTCAAGGGGCACCCTGCTGAGGCCTGAATACCTCCTTTCTCCTACAAAAACCTATTCTACTGTAGAAGAATATAGCAGAAAAGCATTCATTACACTGAATATAAATCACTGTTAAAGTCTGTACTCATTGGTCTCATTTCTAACCCTTCAGGACAGAACAAAGTGGAGGAAAAGGAATATGGACTTTGATGACCAAAAGATCCAACTTGGGATCCCAGTAATACCATGGCATTGGGTTGGCCAAAAAACGTTCGTTTGGTTAACGAATGTGTTGTTCAATAAAGTACTTGGTGAAAAGGAAAAATGTCTTTTATTTTTACTTGAAACCGAACAAACTTTTTGGCCGACCCAATACTTGCTGCATAAGCTTGTGCGTAACACCCAGACTCGACAAGCATCATTCTCTTTGACTATATACCGAACCACCAAGCTACGATTTGAGGGGGTGAAGATTAACTGCAGTATTTTAGTATCTAGTCCAGGGACCAGAACACAGAGGACATTAAACAGATGCCCTTACTTTTCTTTTTCTCCTCCTTCCACATGAAAGTCAGTCTCTCAGATGCGTGAAAGGCCATGCCTTTCTTGAACAGTTTCTTGGTTCCAAATTCCTTAATGCTAGTGGTGACTCTCCTTGAACATGTTGTTCTAGTTGATTCTGTTTTTAACATGGTACCCAGAATGAAATGCATTGCTGCACGTGCGTTCCAGTGTGGAGCAGAACCCTGCTGACTTACACACCCCATGCCTGCTCACTTAACACACACTCAAGTTCAAGCCTCTCTCTGCCACCACCTGCTTGCCAGGTTATTCTAAGTTTTTTCAGTCTTACTTTTCTGCCTGTATTCCTTGTCCTGGTGCTTGTATCTGTCTCCCTTTGTTACAAAACCACGGATATTCCCGTTGAATTTTCACTGGTGGGCTCAGATTTTCAACCTAGAAGCATTTGAGGAGCATTATCAAGGTAAGGTCCTTTTAAAACAATCACTAGAAAAGATTTTTTTTCATCTCCAACCTCCAGCCTTTTAATGTACGTGCTTTAAATGTATGTGTTTGAAGAATTAGTTGCTTTACCATTAACCTCAAAGGCTGACAAGACTGCTTTGTCATTTCCCTCCTGGATTCTACGTACTTGCTTTAGGCCTGAATCCAAGAGTCTCCCATCTCTTGGTCTTTATCACTTTCAACTTTTCATTGGCTGGGAACAACCTACAGTCTTCCTGAGGTTTGCTTCTACTTCAAGAAACATGACTATATCAGATGCCCATAAAAGAGGTGATGGGTGGTATCACTCAACACAGTGCCCGGCACACGACACTGGTCCTCCCCTGCCGTTTTCTCATGTCAGTGCCAGAAAAAAGGGGCCAAGACCTTAAAGAAATGAGACTGCTTAACAAACACTGTCCTGGGACAAGTACAGGATGCCTTCTGCAGCACAGAGCACTAATTAGCATTCATTTTCTGTAACAAGCAAGTTTCTAATTTGATAGAAAAACCTAAGTAAATATGCAGCTTCCCTTCATCATATCATATTCATTTTCATTTAGCAACTCGGCCATCACATGCTGAATATTAGTTTTGAAATTTTAATTGACTATGTGTCTTACTCAGTAACCACAAATACCAAGTTGAATTATTCGGCTGGAATATAAATGAAATTAACAAATGGCTGAAGTTACCTCCGAGGGCACATATTATACGTTATATTGTTGTTCAATATAACAAGCAATGATAAAAATAAAAGTGAAAATTTGCATAGCAGTTTAGAATTTATGAAGTGCTTGTCTAATATCTACATTACCCATTTTAAATACTTGAAAACAGCAGGAAAACAAAAGATGAAAGTGACGTAAGGGACAACTCAGATGGCACAGGAAATTGGGAAAAGGATTTTTATCATTCCTCTTTTTGTCTCCAAGTGTCTTGTACTGTACCTGGTACATAGTAAGTACTCAATAAACATCCATTAAATGAATAAATGATGGAATGACTCATCATTATTCTCATGTTTACCCAGAACCTGTGTGCACGTGACATGCTCTTGAGAGACTGAACAGGGACTTTGCCTAACAAAAATGGACAAGTTGACAATCTGCGAGCCTGAGGAAGCCGATGACTTTGCTGTCAATCATCTTTGTACAAGTGGTTAAATGCATATTGAGTTTGAAAGAAGATTCTGAAGATATACTGCTTGGGTAAGATTCAGCTTCACCACTTAGGAGTACTTTGGACAAGTAACAAATTTTCTGGGCTTCAATTTATTCATCGCTAATATGGGAATAATAAGAGTACCTGCCCCATACGGATGTTCCAAAGAAAACTATATTAATATGTGGAAAGATGCTTAGAGCTGTGCTCCATACACCATAGGCACCACATATGTGTCTGGAGTTAACAGGAGTAATACTTCCAGTTCCGTTCCAGCGCCTAGCAGAATGCTTACCACAAAGAGCTGAAAATGTAATATTTGTTGGACAAATGAATGAACCTTCAGACTTGTTTCTACTTGGAAGAAATGTCTATTTTTCAGAGTCTGTAGTCTCTGGAATCACTCAAAGATGATAAAGGACAGAGTGGAAGGTGAGCACACAGGTGATTTTGAAACTCATTAAAGGTGGTACACAGCATTTCCCTAGAAACCAAGTGACTCCGAGGAAAGGTGTGTCAAGCAGAGTCAACAAAAACATAAAGCCAAATTAGGCAGCCCATTCCCTTTCAGAGACCATGTATAGTCTGTGGAGGCTAGGTTTAGTACTGATTACATCCTCAAGATGGTCCCAGGTCTCATACCGACTGAAGAAAGGCTTTTCTAAACTGTAATCCATGTAAAAAAGGAAAGTAGAAAGAGAAAACAGTAAAATGTCAAGTTGTTTTTTTTAATGTCAGAAATGGAAATCATGTAATGAATTAATATCCACTTCCTCTGATGGAGAGTATCAGTTCAGCTTTCAGGTTTAATATTGTCTGATTCTGTTCTGATATATGTGAAGGTCGTATTAGCCCTACTGTTAAATCTGGATTGCCAAAGCAGAGATGTCTGGGCTGAAATAAAAAAGCGTGAAGATAAATGATTTAGAAACACAGCTTGCTTAATGGAAAGACTTGCCGCTACAACTAGATACTATGTGGCAAAAAAAAAAAAGTACTATATGATTGCTCTCTTTAAACCTGTCAATCCAACCTCTCGGGAGAGTAGTAAACTCATCATATCATTACAGCGATTTAGAAAGATCATTTAAGAAGTCATAGTACTGAGCCAAAACCTTGTGCCATGATTAGAAAAAATGAGAAGCATTAAGTTACCTATAAATAGGAAATCAACATATTAACCTTTACTTTATTTAAAGAGGCAGACACAACATGCATTGCAAATGAGGGACGTTCGCATACACTTATTGCCTGTTCCCATCATGATTAAATCCTCTAGAGAAGGCAGGATCGGAGAAGGGATTAAAGCGTAGTGTTTCATTTAGTCCCCTGGGGGAATCCAAAAATATTATGTGAAAGCAACAGATTGACACAGGGAGTATCAGACCAGGAGGAAAGGGATGTATCCAAAGCAGATGCAAATCGCAAGAAACTAAGAAGGTGAGTTTGTAAAATGAAGATTTACACATGTTTGTGTCTTAGTCAATTTAAAGGGGTAGTCTTGTAGAAGAACAGTTTTCTAACTTAAAGGAAAAGAAAGAAAGAAACAGAGAGAGGGAGGGTGGCAGTGAGGCAGGAAGGGAAGACGGAAGGAAGGAAAGGAAGGAAAAAAGAAAACCCCTATCTGTTTTCAATTCTTTACGTGAGGAATAAGAACCATTAATTTTTTGCAATTTAGCATGTCTACGAAATGAGCGGGTAATAAATATTAATATGTGCCATCTTTAAAGAAAAAAGAAACCCTTGACCAAGTAGTAAATAAATAACCCCTTCAATATGCATAACTCTTAACACCAGAATCTGCTCCTATAATGATATTACGCACTTCATTCATAGTTGTCATTAAAAATATTTGTCCTCCGACAACCGATTCTTGTTCGTATATAGGATAATAAAAGTTACATCTGTGATGTTTACGGTGCTGGGCTGAGGGTTTCACATACACGTTCCTAACATACTTCTCATAAGAAACTTGTGAGATAGGTACTGTGGGTTTTAGGTTTGCCTGTAAAATGGGGATAAAAATATCCACTGAGCAGTTCAAAAGACTTTCTTAACCTGGACCACGATGTTTGTTCATCAGCATAAGGGATGGTGAAAGAAGAGGTGACCGAGGCACAGAAAGCAGGGCTTCCCTGGTGGCACAGTGGTTAAGAATCCACCTGCCAATGCAGGCGACACAGGTTCGAGCCCTGGTCCGGGAAGATCCCACACGCAGCGGAGCAACTAAGCCCGTGCGCCACAACTACTGAGCCTACGCTCTGGAGCCCGTGAGCCACAACTACTGAGCCCTCGTGCCACAGCTACTGAAGCCTGCGTGCCTAGATCCCATGCTCCGCAACAAGAGAAGCCACCTCGGTAAGAGGCCCAGGCACCACAACGAAGAGTAGCCCCCGCTCACCACAACTAGGGAAAGCCCACATGCAGCAACGAAGACCCAACACAGCCAAAAATAAAATAAATTTAAAAGACACAGAAAGCAGCAGCTTTCTAATAACTTCTAGGCAGCACTTCCAATCTGTAACCCTGGTCACCCAGGGACCCCCAGCTTCACGGGAGACTTTGGCCCCTGATCTGCCTTTGCAGTTGGCTGGTCCTAGGATCAGCGTATTCTTTTTTTTAATTTATTTTATAGAAGTATAGTTGCTTTACAGTGTTGTGTTAATTTCTACTGTACAACAAAGTGACTCAGTTATATGTACATATTTACATTCTTTTTCATATTCTTTTCCCTTATGGTTTATCACAGGATACTGAATATAGTTCCCTGTGCTATACAGTAGGACCTTGCTGTTTATCCATTCTATATATAATAGTTTTGGTTTTTTTTTTTTTGCAGTACATGGGCCTCTCACTGTTGTGGCCACTCCCATTGCGGAGCACAGGCTCCGGACGCGCAGGCTCAGTGGCCATGGCTCACGGGCCCAGCCGCTCCGCGGCATGTGGGATCTTCCCGGACCGGGGCACGAACCCGTGTCTCCTGCATCGGCAGGTGGACTCAACCACTGCGCCACCAGGGAAGCCCCTATATATAATAGTTGGCATCTGTTAATCCCAAACTCCCAATCCATTCCTCCCCCACTCCCTCCTCCCCCCTTGGCAACCACAAGTCTGTTCTCTATGTCTGTAAGTCTGTTTCTGTTTCGTAGATAAGTTCATTTGTGTCATATTTTAGATTCCACGTATCAGTGATATCATATGGTATTTGTCTTTCTCTTTCTGATTTACTTCACTTAGTATGAACATCTCTAGGTCCATCCGTGTTGCTGCAAATGGTATTACTTCATTCATTTTATGGCTGAGTAGTATTCACTGTATTATACACCACATCTTCTTTATCCATTCATCTGTCGATGTAGATTTAGGCTGTTTCCTTGTCTTGGCTATTGTGAATAGTGGGTCAGCATATTCTTGAACCTGCTACAGAGTTCACCTTTCAGGTACAATGCCCGTTGCAGTCACGAGGACAGAATCAGGTTCTGCGTGAGCTTATGGAAAGGCAGTACGGCAGTTTGGGGCTGCCTGCTAACAAACATTCATGTACTGCACACAGTTTGGTGTAAGACCTGCTATCACTATGGCCCACTTCCCCAAAGCAAACTGTGCTGCTGAGAATATACAGTCCTCACTTCTCTTTGGTCTTCAGATGCTGCTGCTATTTCCCGGGAGAACATGACAATTGTAATGGAACATTTTGTATGTGGTCACTTTACAGAGTTTTGATCACGTCAGAAACTTATAGCCAAAATAGCGTCTTGTTCTTTTCTGCCTTCCTCGCTATGGAAATGGAAATCAATGTATTTCAGTCTAGTGATTCCCTTAGCAAAACACTATTTTAAAAGAGAAAAAGGCAGAAGCTCGTGGAAAGTAAGCGATAGTGGAGTGATCTTCACCAAAGAACACATTTCAGAGAGACAAGAACCTATTATGTCATAGGGAAAGAGACAATCCTATTAAGGAATACAGATTCATCTGACCTTTACCCAAGTGCACACTGGATCAAGGATTCAGACAGCCTCACACACAGCAAAGGGATATATACCCCATGTTTCCATAAATGAGAAGTGAAGTTGGCCTGCAGGGTATATTTTAATAGGAAGCTAAAATGTGGTTGTACCCCTCATACAGGGAGAAAATCCAGACTCTGTTACCATACTAGTGCAGCCGAGCTCGAAGATGCTTTATCAGCTAAAGCACAGCATGCAGACGAGTTATGATTATGAAATGCTACCATGGGAGAGCCCAGAATCCCTTTTTCTTTTTCCAAAGACCTGAAGGAAGAGTAGATGCCTTGTTTGGTGAACGCTGGTGAGATCCTTCTCTAAGATTCTATGTACTTGGCTAGATTTTCTGTTACATGAACCTCCTGAGGGAGTATTCATTTTTGTGCGTTCTAAGGATACACACTCGGGTACACTCTGAATGAATAGGTGACAGCTCTTCCGTAAACCCACACATTTGCTGCTTTGGTATCCAAAGGTCACTGGTCAAATCTGTGTTCTTACTGAGAATATGCCACAGTGGGGCCCAGCCTGATTGTGTTCAGGCTATTATGACTTGCTTAGGATAATAAAGTGTAATCCAATGGGAAGTGACTTTCTGCATCTTTAAATACGGACAATCTCCAGTTCTCAGATGGAAGAGAAAACACATAATTACTAAACACCTATGTGGTAGGTGCATTAAAGGTACAAAACTGCCCTAAATCCTAAAACAACCCTAAAAGGCAGGTATCATTAAAATGTAATGGGTGATAAAACAGAATCATTCGCAAAAAGACCTGCCCTAGATCCCACAGCTGGTAAGAAGTGAGGCTCACTTCAAACCCTGAATCTGATTTCCAAGCCTATCCTTTTTGATTCTACCTTAGGGATTCATGCATTTACCATGCGCTTACTTCTTCTACTGCTTACAAGTGACCTAATCTGTCTGTCTCGTTACTATTAATGGGTGAAAGACAACTAGTATTTCTGGTTCTTTACTGGACACCAGGAAAAAAACCTGCTCTTTATAGATCAGTCCATCTAAACCCTGTCAAAGTATTCTGACACAGATGTAGAATTTGGACTCCAACCTACAGGCTGGACACAGGACATGGAAATGACAGTGAGGTGATGTGGTATCTTCTAAGAACTGTGAAATAAAGGGAACTAGGCTGTCTTCTGCGAATGAAATAGTAAAATTAGACCAGAGATATGTAAAATCCCATTTCAGAGAGAGACGATCTCTTCTGACCAACAAGACTTGAAAATGTATTAATATATACGGGGGTCGGGATGTGGACAGAGTATCAACCACAAGAGAGGACAGTCAGAAGTTGAGTAAAAGGAAAGAGAGCCACCAGAACAAGCTTCGGCAGTGCCTGTCCTCCTATTGACCAGAAGTTGTGTCACGCACACCCCAAAGCTAAGCTGCCTTGTCCCAGCAGGAGGCGCTCCTACAGCGCACATGGACACGATAGGCAACATTAGCTTAGAACCATGAAATATTTGTCAATTATCAACACCTACTCTCAGTCTAACTCCGAGCTCACCAAGTAACCCGGTTTTCCCAGCTCAGGAGAAGCAGAAGAGCACACAATAGGTTGAAGGGAACGTCTCCTTTGACAGATTGCTCATTGTGCTTCTCATCGTTGACTGATGGGCACTCTGCTTTCAATCTGTTAGTCTCCTTCAAGTACTTTAACACGATTCAGCATCCTCAGTTGTGTTCATCCTGATATTGTTATTATTTAATTTTTGGCTGGTAAGCTAAAAGTTATACCTTTCACCATGATCAATTTACCAAGATATTGTTATAGGGTCCTTTGTAGCCAGTGGAGTCAGCTGGTCATTAGCTGGTGACCAGAACAACCAAAAACCCCATACTTGCAAACATCTTCGGACCCCATGGAGCAATTCAAGAGATGTTCTCTATCAGTGGATGGACAGTTTTGTTTTTTTTTTAATTACAGTAGTAACAGGTACACCAATCCCCTTCTGACACATACTATCTGGGGATGAATTACTCATAACTACTACGCACCACTGAAATAGCAAATGATGACGGACGACGCATTAGACGGGAACTAGAAAGTTGGGTTATTTTCCCAACTCTGCTGTTAATTAGCTACATAAGCTTAGAAATGTGACTTAACTCTTCTGAGACTCATGTCTTTATCCATAAAATGGAGGAAGTGAAATATATGTTGTCTAAGGACTTTGCAAGCTCTAATATTCTCTCACTATAAGTTTAGATATGAGCTTGTCCTCTAAAAGTCAGAACAATTATTTTATGTTGTATGATTTGACTTTCTTTCAAAGATTAGCTTTTCGGCTGTCATGGCTGCTCTCACTGATTACATGAATGTCCTCTGGTGGCCCGTAACGTCGCCAACCCATCTGACGGTATATTTCCTAAAAATGCAAAGTATTGTAAGCAATGAGGAAAACTCATCTCTACAGTTTCTGCATTATCTGTGGCCTTACTTACTCATCACAGCGAACTGCAGCCTCGATAAAAACTTAACCTAAATAATTATACTCTCGATTAAATCTGTAATCATTCTCATTCAGGCTCATACGAACCATTCCAGAAACCAAGAGGCCAGAAATCGCTAAATCAAATAAGATAACAGAGTCCTCCTTCCATTCTCAAATAGTTAGGGCAACGTATCTGATTTTTCTAAGCTGCTGAGTCAGTCAGTATTCTGTAGAAATATTTGTTTCACACCTTGTGAGTTAGTTTCGCAGACAGACAATCACAGAGGAGTTTTGTGTTCACTGAATAAGTACCATCTATACATCTCACTTAAGGAGACGGAATGGGGACAGGCATCTTTACAATGCCAATTAGCAAATGTATTCATTAAAATCCCTTTCACACCTCTACTGTCAAGTCCAATCATTTATTTATATCAACTAAAATCATCTGCCTCTATTACTCATTACTGACTAACAAATGATAAAGAAATTGTACTTCTCTAAATGTGTTACAAGCTCAAAATTCTAGTTTCCCCAAGCTACTGACACCCAGTCAATAGTGTCATATTTGTATGAAAAAAGTTTAATGTTTCCTTAGTTTAGATAAAATTATATAGCTATTCAACTACCACTACCTTAGAGCAGTGTTCTATCAGTCAATTTCCAATATTACCCTCCTATAATTTATTCTCCATCATGCAGTTCAAGTGAGCTTCCTAAGCAGTAAAGCTGATCGTGTCAATCTTCTGATCATCATTCTTCAATGGCTCTCCAGTGCCTTCAGGATAAAATCCCAGCTTCCTGCAATGGCACACAGCGTTTCTCATGGTCTGTACCTATCTTACAGTCTGCCCCAAGGAACCAGCAGAGCAGAATGGGTAAGAATCAGACTCCTGAATCAGACTGTCTCCTTGCAAAATCCCAGACCCGCCTGCCATTCATACCCAGACCTTGACCAAGTTAAATCTCCCTGTACCTCACTGAGATTTTTTAAGTTGTACAGATGACAAACTTGGTCACACATATTTTCACTCTTCTCAAGATGTTCAGTCACTTATATCTCACTTACATCTCTCTGGCCATGTGACTTCCTTTGGACCTTAGCAGAGGCTTGGCATGTGCTTGAACACCGAGATTTGTCCTCTTGCTAATTTTGAGTCCCTGTGACGGTCACGTGAACAAGCATGGCTGACGTGCTGAATGGCCAGACACAGGGTCACGTCATCTCCACCGCCCCAGCCAAAAGCAAAACACACGCCAAACATGTGAGTGAGACCATTCTAGACCATCTACACTAGATGAACCACCAGCTGAGCACAAATGAATGAGAAAATCCAGTCAAGATGGTCCAAGCCTGGTCTATTGCAACAGAATTACCTTTCTGACTCCTAGACTCATAAGGAACAGTAAATGATTGTTATTAACATAAACCACTAAGTTACCGGTTGTTAAATAAGCAAAAGCTGGGCTTCCCTGGTGGCGCAGTGGTTGAGAGTCCGCCTGCCGATGCAGGGGACACGGGTTCGTGCCCCGGTCCGGGAGGATCCCATGTGCCGCAGAGCGACTGGGCCCGTGAGCCATGGCCGCTGAGCCTGCGCGTCCGGAGCCTGTGCTCCGCAACAGGAGAGGCCACGACAGTGAGAGGCCCGCGTACCGCAAAAAAAGAATAAAAATAAAAAATAAAAAAATAAGCAAAAGCCAATGGATACAACAGTATTAAATGAGTTAATATACGTAAAGCACTTATAAAAGTTTCAGTCAGGCATATATGAACCTTAGCTATTAGAACTCAGTGGTCTCTGCCTCACTTGCCATTGTCACTTGCATCACTGGTACAGACAATTCTGAAATATACATGTTCTCACATCCCCATCTACAATTTATCAACCTGGAATACCACTGTCCCTACCCTCACATGGCAAACTCCTAATCCTCTTAGCTTCAACTATAGCCGTTTTTGAGAATCATTTCCTGTCACCATTATGTGGTGTTCAATACAAATTGAACACCTGATACAAATGAACTTATTTACAAAACAGAAATATACTCACAGACATAGAAAACAAACTTATGGTTACCAAATGGAGGCGGAGAGGGACAAGTTAGGAGTTTGGGATTAACCTATACACGGTACTATATATAAAATAGGTAAACAAGGACCTACGGTACAGCACAGGGAACTATACTCAATATCTTCTAATAACCTACAATGGAAAAGAATCTGAAAAAGAACTATACTTCAGTTTTTAAAAAGGCATTAAACAGGAAAAAAAAATGTCCCTTCTGTGAATTCTCAAGAACTCTGTGCTTACTCTGTTGTTACTGTTTCCACAGTGTACAGCTATCACTCATAGATTTATCACCAACACTAGTTTACAAGCTCCTTAAGGGTAGGGGCTATGTCACTACTGGGTGTTAACTACTGCTTTACTTTTGAGTCTTCCTTAGCATAGTGCTTAAGTCAACCTTATCTAACCCATCAGAGGTGACTCTCCAAAAGAAAACCATTTCAAGGTTCAAAATGTGTTTAAATAAACTTTCGTTAAACCTAGTCCACTTTACTACTGTGAGTTTTTAAAAATATACTAATGTGATTTGACATACACTGTATTCCTATTAAATGTGACCTCACTTGTTTCAACCATTGTTCTTACTATATTTTTGAAACATATATATTTTTTTAATTTAAGTACGGTTGATTTACAATGTTGTATTAGTTCCAGGTGTACAGCAAAGTGATTCAGTTATACATACATACATATATCTATATATCTATATCTGTATCTATATATCTCGTTTTTCAGATTCTTTTCCATTATAGGTTATTACAAGATACTGAATATAGTTCCCTGAGCTATATAGTAGGTCTTTGATGTCTATCTATTTTACATATAATAGTGTATATCTGTTATGAAACTTACATTTGTCACCAACATTAACTACCTCTCCAAAATGTGTATCATTCACACATCGTGTGAATGAAGACTTTTCCAAGTCTTCAAGAAGTCTTCCAAGTCTTCCAAAAGACTTCCAAAAGTCTTCCAAGAAGACTTTTCCAAGTCTTCTTGGAAACCATGGATACAAATGTTGAATGGAAGCAGACAAAACAACTGTACTTTTTTAAGCTCTGAGAGACCTCTCACGAGAATAAGTCACTCTTGTGGTATTCAACCGATGAAACAGTAACTCCACTTGATTAAGCTTATGTTTCTTCATTTTGATCAAAGTACATAATGAAAGAATCCACATACCTTGCAGAGATCCAGATAAGGCATCTCTTATTCCAACAACCCAGTAACTCTTTCCAAAAAATGAGATCAGGCTAGTTCGGAATGACTTGCTTTTAATTAACACATCGTGATGGTTAGTGACCATCACAGTTTCTTCTGAGCGCTCAAAAGCCATCTGTTGAGTAATTTTGACCAAAATTTTTCAAAGGAGAAACTGTAACGATCTATTATTTTCGGAATCCAAATGTTCCATCAATTTAGAAAATTAAAACATTTCCATTCTCATGATACCTTTCTCGTGCTCAAGAGAAACATTTTAACAGTACTTAACTTCCACACATCAATTCATATTAACAAAAGTTATAATAATAATAATGGCTAATATGGCACAGGGAGATGAGCTCGGTACTTTCTGACCACCTAGAAGGGTGGGATAGGGAGGGCGGGAGGGAGACATAAGAGGGAGGAGATATGGGGATATATGTATATGTATAGCTGATTCTCTTTGTTATAAAGCAGAAACTAACACACCACTGTAAAGCAATTATGCTCCAATAAAGATATTAAAAAAAAAATTACACTAAAGTTTACTCAGCCTTACTATGTGCCAGGCACTGCTCTGAGCTTATTAGGTACATAAACCCATTCAATCTTCAAAACAATCCTATGAGGGGTGTACTATTATTATGTCTATGCAACAGATGAAGATGGAGGTATAAAAAGGTTGTAACTTGCCAAAGTCACTGAGCTCCTAAGTGGTAGAGCCAGGATCTGGACCAGGGTAGCCCTATCCTGCATCCATCCTTTTAACTACTGTAGGGGGCAACAAAGAGAGACAACTCAAGTAAGTCTCTGGTGTAATCAGTCGAGCCTCCCATCTGCATTCTTCCATTTAGAAGAAATGTCAGTGGAAGACCAATAAGAGAATCTGCCCACCTCTGGCTTGAAAGGTTCTTCGCTTTCCTTTCCGCGAATAATCACAAAACTTCCACGTGGAACGGGATAATCATAGTCATTTTCTATCACATGCGACACGGCTCCAGAGAAGAGAATAGTTGACGAGCGGTCTATAATCTGCTCAAATGTTTTCTGTACGGCAGTTCGGCACGGTCAAATGCAAGATCACAGGAACAAGTCACCAGGATATTAAAGAGCATTATGCTCAATGTCAAAGAAACGATTTCCATGAACTGTATCTTTCCAGATAAATATTTGAATGGATGCATCGTATTTGCAATTTACAGGAGCTTGCACTCCTTGTAGTTTAAGGAATGCACAGTTCATACTAATGACAGACATATCATGGGTGAGCTCTAATCAAATAAATGTGGACTCATATCTATTCCGGTGGTGACGGCTGTACTCCCTTTAAGTGGAAATTTCCATTGAATTTGAACCGACTGTTCCTTTCAAAGGACCTGCTGAATGATTTTAATGTGGTTGACCAGATGTTTGACAGAACCCTCTTGTCATCTGACACAGAGTTGCCAAGTGAGTGCATGTTGCTATAGCTAGGGATGCTGCTGGTGGGGGGAGGAAGTTGGCCGCAGTGCAGGCTACTAATTTGACAATTTAGGTTATAAAGCAAAAGAGTAAATAAAGGCTAAACAATGGTGACAATTTAGTGGGAGTTTATATCATGGAATACGGCCCTGAATCGAAACGCTCAATGCTAAAACAGAAGAAAATTCAACACCAATTCAACACTTCCCCTGACATCCGTGAATCTGTGCTCTGATCTGATGTCCCTGCTAACACAGAGGGTCACCAGAGTCCATAAAGTAGTCTGAGATGCTAATCATGTGTTATGAAGCCTACTGAACATGTCAAAATTCATTCCGAAATACGACCCAGTATGACAAACCCATCCTTACTCCGTTCAAAAGATCCATGTATCCAATTTCCACACCTAATAATTCTTCGTCGCACTGACAGGGCTGGACTCCCCTGCACTCTTCCCAAACTTGAAATGCCACGTGAACACACCGAAAGACACTTCCTGATACTTAGGGCATTCAACTTTAAAGACACCAAGGCGTCACGATGCTTCTAAATCTCAGCAGAGGATTGCTTCTAGACCTGGACCTAAACGTTCCACGTGCCTGCAGTAGTCATTCCTGACATTTTCCAGTAGTAGTGAATGCTGCAGGCAGCAAAAGCACAATTACAGATTTGACAATTATGTCATCCTGGTTAAACATTTGGGATATGACTATAAACTGTGTCAGCTCTTGCCACGAGAGGTGCTTTCAGAAGCAGGGTGCTAAAAGCAAAGCATCACAGTGATTTATGGTGCTGGTGACAGCATTCAATTAAATTGCTCTTAACTGACTTTAATTAATTGAAAAACAATGTTAGCTTGGGAAACACGACTTTACCTCCGAGGAGGAAATACTGATTGAATGGAGTACAGGACTAGCATAAAAGCCCAGAATTTTAAAAAGAATGAGGGAATTTAAAAAAAAAAAAAAAAAGCTCTAGGAAACAGATGGAAATAGATGATGCTGACATGGAGTCAGGAGTGCTGATACAAGGAGTGTAGCTACGACAGGTTAAAACATATCCCCACTGGGACTTCCTGGTTGGCGCAGTGGTTAAGAATCTGCCTGCCAATGCAGGGGACACAGGTTTGAGCCCTGGTCCGGGAAGATCCTACATGCTGTGGAGCAACTAAGCCCGTGAGCCACAACTACTGAGCCCATGTGCCACAACTACTGAAGCCCACGCGCCTAGAGCCTGTGCTCCGCAACAAAGAGAAGCCACCGCAATGAGAAGCCCGTGCACCGCAACGAAGAGTAGCCCCAGCTCGCTGCAACTAGAGAAAGCCCGTGCACAGCAACGAAGACCCACCGCAGCCAAAAACAAATAAATTAAATAAATAAATTTTTTTTAAAAGGGAAAAAAAAAGAAATAAAACATTTCCCACTAATTCTGGAGGACCTAACAGAAGGTTCTCTTCCTTGTACTTTTCAAATAGCTTTGATCTGTTCTTTGCCTCCAGCACTCCCACTATTTTTTCCTCCCCCCAATTCCTCAAACTACTTGCCATGCAGGTTGGTGCTGACGGTATGACAATGTATTCTATTTTATTTTTTCAATTTTATTGAAGTATAGTTGATTTCCAATGTTGTGTTCATTTCTGCTATACAGCAAAGAATTTCAGTTATACATACATGTATATTCTTTTTCATATTCTTTTCCATTATGGTTTATCACAGAATATTGAATATAATTCCCTGTGCTATACAACAGGACCTTGTTGTTTATTATTTTAAATTCTTTACAATTTTCATCATTTTGATACTATTAAACCCCAGCTCCAGCACCAAATCCATACTACACATCTGCTGAGCTATTTGAGGAATGAAATAAATACTGTCCACTCTAGCACAGGTTGAAAGTCTGCAGTATAGCAAGCACTTCGTGTGCATTACCTTATTCAGTTCTCTCAACAGTCCAGTGAAGAAGGGGAGAGTGTTATCTCTGTTTTAGAGATGAGGAAGCAAAAGTTTCCTGAGGTTCGGTAACCTGTCCAAGCAAGATCATACAAAACCTTGGCCTGCCCAGCATCTGAGTTGGAACTTTTGACTATCATCACTGTAGGACCTACCATTCAATGAACAAAAAGAATACAAACATCCATGGTCCAAACTCCTGCGCAGAGAATTGACAACTTTTCTAATATTCTCTGAAATAACCTTTCCAGTCTCATAAGCCACTACTTCCCTCTACATATGCTTGCATGCTCACTTCTGTATGCCATGCATCCTGCCTCAATCCCCCACCTCTCCCCTCCTTTCTCGTAATTGGGTTCAGCTCCACAGATCTGTAGCAAACATAATCTCCACCGTGAAGCATTTCTCCCTGGGTCCTATCATTCTTCCCCAGGCTTTCAAAGGCTCTATTTTTCACATTATTTGCTAGAATGGACATGGCCTTTAGTCCAGTTAGCCCATTAAATTATGTATCTGTACCTCTGTCTTACTCTTACCTTTGTACCCTTTGTCACAGAATAAATTGTGTACCCCCAAAAACTCATGTTGAATTTCTAACCCCCAATATGACTGAGAGACAGGGCCTTTCAAGAGGTAATTAAGGTTAAATGAGGTCATAAGGATGGTATCTTACTCCGACCTGTCTGGACCTTCGAAGAAGATTAGAATTCACAGAGACTTACGGAGGACTGGTGGGTGGGCCCCCAGAGGAAAGGTCATGCGATGATACAGTGAGAAAACATCCATCTGCAAGTCAAGGACAGAAGCCACAGGACAACCAACCCTGAAGGCATCTTGACCTTGACCTGCCGGGCATCCAAAACTTGGAGAAAATAAAGTTCTATTGTTTAAGCCACCCAGCCGCGGTATTTTGTTATGGTACCTCTAGCAATCTAATACATCCGTGGTAGTTTGTCCCATTCACGGTAGATACTTGTCAACGTTTAGTGAATTAAATCAGCAACATATTCATGACATACTCCATATACAGTGAGAGCCAAGCTTCTATGCAAACATATTTGTAGTATATAATTATTTAATAGTTTTTTCCCTTCCTTTCCCTTTTTCTCCTTCCCCCTTAGTCTCTTATTCACTCTTTATCTAAATTATTATTAAAACTCTGTGAAGAATGCTGTTCTAACTGCTACCTACATAATTCTCTTTTGCCGTAGAGTTTGCAAATTAGCAGTAAATTCTTGAAGGCCTAATAATTTCATGTAATTTAAGTATAGCTCCCCCTCTATTACTCACCTTTTGTTTATTTTATGTATTTACTGAGACTTCTTTAAAAAGATGTAAAACAGAATTTTACTTTCACAATGGATTATATACTAGAGCATAACCAAAATTTAAAAGTTACGTTTAACTGCTATGGCATTGTGGTCTTTCTAAAAAAAGACACTTGTAACTTCCAAGAAATATGTGAATAACATGTCTAAGTATAAAAATCAAGTCATCAAAATAGAGGCAGAGACATGACAAATCTTCAATAGCACCCAAACTACAGAAACACCTATGTACAGTTCATTCAAAGACAATACCTTTAATATATAATTTCTCAAAAAACAATGACTAAATTAAAATTAATCAGAATTCAAAATCAGCACACTTCGTTGATGAGGACCAAAATGTCTTCTGATGATCTGTAACCGAACCACCTGGAATCTTTGAACATGCAACTTCTTGGGCCCCAGAACTGCTCAAAAGCCATCTCTGGGGATTATAACCATAGTCTTATTGAAGAATCTGTATCTTCAATAAGGTCCATAGAAGAGGCCTATGTCTTTTAAAGTCAAAGAACATTCTAAATTATTAGGTAAAAACAGTATGTTCTATTGACAAAAATGTGAGACAAATGACTTATAGGAATTCTGCTTATTTCAGTCCCGAACAAATAATTTTAAAAAAATATTTATTTTCCTTTTTTTTTTTTTTTTTTTGGCTGCGTTGGGTCTTAGTTGTGGCACACGGGACCTTTGTTGAGGCATGCGGGATCTTTCGTTACGGCGTGCGGTCTGCTCAGGTTTCTCTCTAGTTGGGGTTGTGTGGGCTTCTCTCTAGTTGCGGCGTGTGGGTTTTCTCTCTCTAGTTGAGGCGAGTGAGCTCAGTAGCTGTGGCGCGTGGGCTTAGTTGCCCCAAGGCATGTGGGATCTTAGTTCCCCTACCAGGGATCAAACCCGCATCCCCTGCATTGGAAGGCAGATTCTTTACCACTGGACCACCAGGGAAGTCCCCCGAATAAATTTTTTTAACATCTTTATTGGAGTGTAATTGCTTTACAATGGTGTGTTAGTTTCATGCTTTATAACAAAGTGAATCAGATATACATATGTTCCCATATCTCTTCCCTCTTGCGTCTCCCTCCTTCCCACCCTCCCTATCCCACCCCTCTAGGTGGTCACAAAGCACCGAGCTGATCTCCCTGTGCTATGCAGCTGCTTCCCACTAGCTATGTGTTCTACATTTGGTAATATATATATAAGTCCATGCCACTCTCTCACTTCGTCTCAGCTTACCTTTCCCCCTCCCCATGTTCTCAAGTCCATTCTCTACGTCTGCATCTTTATTCCTGTCCTGCCCCTAGGTTCTTCAGAACCTTTTTGTTTTAATTTTTATTCCATATATATGTGTTAGCATTCGGTATTTATTTTTCTTTTTCTGACTTACTTCACTCTGTATGACAGTCTCTAGGTCCATCCACCTCACCACAAATAACTCCGTTTCATTTCTTTCTATGGCTGAGTAATATTCCATTGTATATATGTGCCACATCTTCTTTACCCATTCATCTGTCGATGGACACTTAGGTTGCTTTCACATCCTGGCTATTGTAAATAGAGCTGCAATGAACACTGTAGTACATGACTCTTTTTGAATTACGGTTTTCTCAATGTATATGCCCAGTAGTGGGATTGCTGGGTCGTGTGGTAGTTCTATTTTTAGTTTCTTAAGGAACCTCCCTACTGCCGAACAAATAATTTTTGAAAGCTACTATTAATAAGTATCCACAATCAAACTTTCGGATTAATATTTATGTTTTAGTGTTCTTGGTTTGTTCCAAAGGGGATTCACGCTTAAACAATATTTATACTGAC